>NC_044904.1:1877202-2216875 GCF_001633185.2 Quercus lobata | reverse complement strand
TCATTAAACCTAAATCCATTCCCTCCCATTCCTCCCAATTTTGAGGGGAACAAAAATTTGAGGTTTGGAGGGAAAAGGGAGGAATGAGCATTCCCTCCTAACCATTCCATTCCCTCCCACTTAAACTCCCAAACAAGGGAATGGACTTTCCATTCCCTCCGTTAAAACTCCCAAACAAGAGGAGGGAAGAATATTCTAAAAATATTCTTTTTTTTCCATTCCATTCCATTCCCTCCTTCCAAACGGACCCTAAGGACCATCCTATTGTACCTTGGCATCCAAATTCATTGTATTTAAGATATGTTTAGATACCGTTTATTTTGCTGAAATTAAAAAATTATTACTAAAAATACTAAAATAAAGGTAAAAATTAGTTGAAATAGTACGGTGAGGCCCATAAATAGTGCTAAAAAGTGTAGTAAGGCTCATAAATAGTAGTAAAAATAAACTGAATAGTGAAATAATTTTAATATTTCATTTCAATCGTGCACAATTTAGACTTTTCCACAAATAATACTGCTTTCAATTTCCAGTCCCAGCCTACCCCTTATTATAAAAAAAAACATGATGTGGTTAATTTTTATTCAAATTAACGTGGCACTAGCTTCATAAAAAAAAAATGTACCTATGGTGGGCCGTGGCTAACCTAGAAACCAAAACGTGGCACTGCCATTTTTATCTCACCTACGCCATTCTCTTTTCATGCTTATATCCATTTACCTTCATGTGTACTTTGAGCCTCGCCCTTTTTTATCAATGAATTTATTCTGAAAAATATATATATATATATAGATAAACCAGACACAAAATGTTCAGGATGGAACAAGCAATGCAATCACTCATGCTGTTCATTCTGATGTTGTCACTCAAAGTAAGATGGAAGCAAAACATTAAAACTTTCTTGCAAAGTAGAAGGCAATTTCACCTTTTTATTCTTGAGGAAGCAGAGACATATGTTATGTGTGCTGTCTGAAGATTTAGAAGTTAGTTTTGGATTTGGATTAGTTTGGATTTGTATTTGAGTTCAGCTAGGATTACTTGTTATCTTTATCTATTTCTTTCCCGGAAGCTCTAGAAGATATTCATAAATTCGTTTCAAATTTCATTTTTGTTTGGTGGTGATCCCAAACAACCCTTAGATGGAGCTGTTCTAGGCTGTCTTGCATCACATTCAACAATTTGCTGTTTTGAGATGTCTGATATTTACTTTTTCTATCCTTTGAGAAGAAAAAAAATTCTTTCCAGGAGGATCTCAAATCACTACAGAGACAAAGTGATTTTGAAATCAAGTTATGACTTTTTTGATATTACGGCTTTTGACTTTGTTTTTGTTTGGTTTTCATTTATAAGGCTATAGCTTCTTGTTTAGAAAGGAAAAATGATGTACACTACTTTGCTTAAAGTTTGGTGAGAGAGAGAGACGGATAAGGAGGAGAGAGGGAGGCGGTCAGTAGTCAGTTCTAATTTTCAATAGCATCAGATTAGTACTAGTTCCTATTTGAGAACCCTTTTTTTTTTTTTTTTGAGAAGAAACTTATATTTCAATAACATAAGAAAAGGAGAACATCAGAGGCCAAAAGCTAACTGAATCATCCTAGGCCTGATTGAATCAAGTGAACTAAGAAAGGTGGGATAACACCCTTCCAGAGATTGGAAACATGATTACATTTGGCAAATTGGGCTAGCTCATGGGTAGCCCTATTGTAGTCCCTTTTCATGTGTTGGAAAGAGCAGTAGGAGAAAGAAGACCTTGCAAGCTGAATGCCTTGGATCAGATGTCCCATTATACCACCATTGAGAGCTTGGGAAACTGCAAGGATGACCGAGGTAGCATCGGATTCAAATATAACATTGGAAAGATTCATCTCTTGTGCTAAGAGTACACCTTGCTCCATAGCAAAAAGCTACGTCCAATCAACGGGGTAATGCAAGGGCAGAGCTTTACATAAAGCAGCGACCACCCTTCCCATCTCATCACGAACGATCACCCCAACACTAGAGATTCCGCTGCCATCTATGGATGAAGCACCATCCACATTTACTTTGAAATAGCTCAGCGGGGGTGCAGCCCAGCCACTTTGAGGAGACTGCATAGGGGGAAAGTCCACCGTGGTGGCTTCCTGGAAATCCTCAACAATGTTCTTAACCATTTCCCAGATTTGCAAGGGTGGCAGACCACTCCCATCATGGATAAGCTTGTTTTTGTTATACCAAACCGCCCAGGAGATGGCAAAGAAAAATTCAAGGTGCTTGGCATCAAGGGAAGAGCTGATTTGGTATACTAAATCAGAGAAGTCTTTCACATTCAGCAATGCTTCAATGGGGCAGTCTTGCCAAAGGGACCACACCGAGAGTGCAAAGTCAAAAGAGATTAAGGCATGAATTAGGCTTTCAAGCTCCTCATCACAGATTGGGCAAACGCAGGAGGTTTGTATACCTTTCGCAACCATATTTGGTTGCACAAGAAGGCCATTCACACAAGCATGCCAAGAGAAAATCTTAATTTTTGCTGGGAGCTTTAGTAACCAGATTTTTCTCCAAATCCGAGCATTTGGATCTCCAGAAGAGCATTCCCCTCATCCCTTGTGTTAAGGAGTTTGGTTGCGACAAAATAGGCACTTTTAACTGTGAATTCACCCCTCTTATTCCCTATCCAAACGAGTTTGTCCTCAGGCAAATTGTGGCTTAGGGGAATTTTTAAAATCAGGTCAACCTTAAAGGGTAAGAAGAGAGCTCGGACAGCCTCAGTTTTCTACCATCTAAATACCGAATCAATGAGAGAGGAGACCATTGGGAAGTTCACAAGGGGGCGGGGAGGGGAGATGACCTTGTATGTTGAGGGATTTGGGAGCCATTTGTCGTCCTAAATGTGGATTAGACACCCATTTCCCACTCTTCATCTTGTTCCACTTCGTAAAACTTCCAAGCTATTGAAAATACTCTGCCAAGTGTAGGAGGGGCTGCAACCTAAATTTGCATGGAGAATATCACTAAAGGGAAATATTTTGCCTTGATGATACGAGTTGCTAGGGAGCTCGGATTTGTGAGGCTCCAGGCTTGTTTTGCGAGCAAGGCAAGATTAAAGGCCTACAAGTTTCTAAAACCCATGCCACCTTGTGACTTTGGCTTGCACATTGTTTTCCAACCAACCTAAGCCATTTTGGACTCCTGATGTTTCTGCCCCCACCAAAAGCTTCTCATCATTTTTTCAAGGTCTTCACAGAGACTCTTTGGAAGTTGGAAGTAGCTCATTGTGTATGTGGGAATGGCTTGGGCCACTACTTTGATAAGAATTTCCTTTCCCCCCATTGAGAGCAATTTACCCTTCCAACCAACCAGCTTCTTGCATATCTTTTCCTTAATCTCCGCAATGACAAGCTTCTTTGATCTACCAATGATAGAAGGGAGGCCAAGGTACTTTGTATGACTTGAGTCTTGCATTGGCCCAAGAATGTTTAGGATCTCATTTTTGAGCTCTTAGGAGGTATTTGGGCTGAAAAAGATAGAGGATTTGTCGGTGTTAATTTTCTGCCCCAAAGCAGACTCATACATACTAAGAATTTCCTTCAGCTTGTTACACTCATTACCATTGGTCCTACAGAAAAGGAGGTTGTTGTCTGCGAAGAAGAGGTGAGTGATTTTTGGGGCACCCCTACAAATGGATATCCCATTTAGCTGTTTGTTCCTTGCCGCATCATGAATGAGGGCTAAGAAATGTTCTACACATAAAAGGAATAAATACGAAGATAGTGGATCGCCTTGTCTGAGTCACCTAGTAGGTACAATGTTTCCATACGTCGTGCCGTTGATAATGACTGAGTATGACACCGAGGAAATGCAATTCATCACTAGATTGATCCAATCCTCATTAAAGCCCATCTTCCTCATGACTTTTTCAACAAAAATCCATTCGACTCTATCAAAAGCTTTACTCATGTCTAGCTTTGCAGCCATGAAGCTATCACTCCCCCCTTTCTTTTGCTTCAAGAAATGCATAATCTCATACACCACCAAGACATTATCAATGATAAGCCTATCAGCCATGAATGCACTTTGATTTTCTGAAATAATATATGGAAGGATAGCTTTGAGATGGTTAGTACCTACAATACTCCAATATTTTTGAAAAAAAAGTGCTAACATACCATCAGGACCAGATGATTTCGTGGGGTGTAGTTGCTTGAGGGAAGAAACCACTTCTTCTCCAGTGAAGGCTCTGGAAAGCTCTGCATTCATTTCAATAGTCACCATGGTTAGGATAGGAGCAATTACATTCTCTGACTAACTTAGGTGGGAGGTGGAGTATATTTCCTCAAAATAGGAAATGGCAGCCTTGGCAATATTGTCTTGATCCCCACACCAGATTCCATCTTTATCCTAGATTCCCAAGATTGTATTTTGCTTCTATCTTTAAGATCAGCTACACAAGCATTAAGAGCATAAGCAACCCCTTTTGGCGTTCTCAAGTCATTTCCAAAACACCATGTTGCTTCAATAATTTCCTTTCATTCCTCTCTCTTTGTCCACATAGACTCAAAGTGGAATTGTCGAGCACGAGGCTGCTTGGGAGCTTTGGGGTCGGATATAAATAAAGCGTAATGGTCTGAGGTAGAATCAACTAGGTGGTGGACTCTGACCTCACCAAATTTGTCAACCCAGTCATTTGTAGCAAGCACTCTATCAAGCTGTAGATACATCCTTCCAACTCCTTCTTGCATGTTACATCAGGTAAAGTCTGACCCAACATAGCCCAAGTCCTTAACGCCACAATAGTTAACCATGTTTCTAAATTTATCCATCTAGCCTTGGGAACGCAACAACCCACCTGATTTTTCCTCCTTGGATAAAATCTCATTGAAGTCGCCGAAACAAATCCATGGAAGTTGATACTAGTCTTTCAGGAAAGCAAGCAAATTCCATAAAAACTGCCTCATATGAGTTTGGGGGTGGCCATAAAAGCCTGTAATCCTCCATTTAAAACTTAAGCTTGTCTCTATGACTATTGCATCGATGTGATGATTGCCGAAGCTTTTGATCTCTAGGTCAATCTCCCTTGTCCAAAGGAGTGCTAGACCTCCACTATGACCACAACTCGGAATGAAAAGCCCATTTGCAAACCTGATTCAATCTCTAATTCTTTCCATACGCTTTGTTTTTACCTTAGTTTACAATAGGAAAACTATTTTGGGAGCCCATTGTCGCACAAGATCGTGCAACGCTTAAACTGACCAGGGGTTCCCAAACCACTGACAATTCCATCCTAACGAATTCATGGCTCTCGACAGCGCTGTGTAGCAGTTGTCGCCGATATATCTTCATCAATGGAGTTTCCAACAAAACCATCACATTTCTTTTTTCTAGCTACTTTCTCTTCCCTCTCTAAGAAGATTTGAGAACCATGGCGTTTTAATCCTATAATTGAACTTTGGGCTTCAGAATCCTTACCTTGGGCTAGTCCTTGCTCTCGAGCAAGTTTTTTTATTCGGCCTCTTCCAACTTCGATCTTCATAATCCCCTGATCTATCTGTTGTTCTCTATTAGCTTCATATGCTTGGGCCAATTTCATAGGCTTGTGTGGGCTTGTAACCTCGAGGGAATCTTCAGTCTCCTTTGTATTTTAGCCCATTTTGGATAACACGTCACTAACAATTTCCCGCGTACCAGGCTCAGATACTTTCATAGGATATGGTGCAGACCCCCCATCACATGGGCCCTCTTTCTGCCCCAAGGCTTGCTTACCTGCCTCCAATCTGTCCAATCTAATCCTACTTTTTGCTGCCTAACACGCTGGGGTGCCTAACATGTCACATTCCCACATCTAATCTGACTGGCTTGAAACTTTTGAATTTTGTATGCTACCATTGCTAATGCTTTCCCCACCATGAGATGCCAAAGTGGATTGAAGCATATTCTCAATAGTTTGGCCTTTTTCACCACCTTGATTATCACTACCGGCATTATGGTTGCTATTGGAGAAGTTTCTTAGTTTGCTGTTCCCACCTTTAGGAGTGTCGTACGCTTTTAACCATTCTCCATATTGGGGTTGGCATTCTGTCTATCTAGGAAAGCTTGACAGTGCTTACCGTCATGACCCATCTTTCCACAAAGGAAGCAAAACGTCGGGAGCCTCTCATATTTGAAGTGAACCCAGTATTTGTCACCTTCCATGCCCACAACATTTCCTCCCTTGCGAAGTGGCTTGTCAACTGGACGGTCTACTCTTATGCACATAAATTTCGCTTGGTCAGACTGGTTAGCTCGCTTGTCGACCTCAATAAAGCACCCCATGCTATTTCCTATGTCCCGACCTACCACATTGGACATAAGCTCAAATGGCAAGCCCCATAGTTGCACCAAAAAGGGGAGTGGGTGAAGACTATGTTTTCAATTGTGAGACCCTTCTTCCATCTATAGAGGAGTAGCAAATTGTTTTCAAAGTTCCATGGCCACTATTTTCCACCCATTCCATCTGATAGCGAGAGCCAAACTTGAATTGAAAAGTGTTGTTTCCTATTTCAATTATTCTTAGCTCTGATCCCATCTTCCATGCTACCCTTAGTGTGTTTTTCAGAGCTCTTTGGTTTTGTTGTCTGTCTGAGAGGAGCCTTCCAAACAGGCTTAATGAGCATTCCTCTAGGAGATCTGCTCTACTATGTGCTGTGATTGGTATTTCCATTTCTTCCTCTTTGGTGAGGCAGAGGTTTTGAAGACCATTTACTACTTCTTGTTCCATTGTGAAGGAGAGTGTGTATTTGGGGGGATGAGGCGGCCCACTAGGGGGAGTAAAATCTCTTCCAGAAAGGAGAGGAGGAAAGGGCTCTTACTAGAGAAGAGAGGGAGAGACTCCTACGAGGGAGAGATTTTTATTCTTTCCTAGTTGAGAACCTATTGATTACTATTTCTGGAAAGAAATGGATAAAGTTATAGATGTCTTTATTTAGTTTTTGACCATTTTAGAGATGGTACTGATGACGTTTTGGAAAGTTTGAAAATAGTAATTGCAAGCCTAGAAAATGAAAACAGTGGTTTTAAAGTTGGTAGTTTGTACATTAGTTGCTTTGAAAATGAGGAGAAACTCTTTAACTGAGAAAGAAAATATTGTTCACTAGTAGCCAACTAGCTCGGTATAGAAATTTTTAGGCAAAATGGATCAATCCTAGCTTAGAATTAAGCTTAGAAATATGAAATATCCATTGTATAAATGTGGTGCCACATTTATTGTTTGTTAGCCTAAGCATGCTGCCACATCTATTGTTTTAGCCTAGTGTGTAGACAGGGGCGGAGCCACATAGTGGCTTGGGGGGGCCGAGGCCCCTGCAAAAAAAAAATTTTTCCCATTAGACTATGAAGAAAAAATAGTTAGGCCCCCCCAACCTTAGGCAGCCGGCCCCCCCTCCCAATTTCTCACCCATTCTCCCAGGCCTCAATCAAAAATTAGTAACATACTCAGATTAAAAAAAAAAAAAAAATTTATCTGTTCTACTTTCAAGCCAAAAAAAAAAAAAAAAAAAAGCCCAAAAAAATATTGAACTAAAATCTGAAAAAAAAAAAAATTTACAGAGAAGCCCAGCAAGCTAAGCCCACGGTGAGCCCAGTAGCTCGCTCACGGCAAGCCCACGCATTCTCAACCGAAAAAAAAAAAAAAAAAAAAAAAAAAAAAAAAAAAAAAAAAAAAAAAAAAAAAAAAAAAAAAAAAAATATTACAGAGAACCAGAAAATCCACCCATCACGTCGCTGGCAGAGAGATCAAATCGGTGGCAGATACCACAATGCCCGATACTGTCTATACAGAGCAAATCAAGCTCAACAGCAAACCAAACTCAACACTCAACAGCAAACCAAACACAGAGAGAAACACAACAAACACAGAGAGACAGAGGTTTTTATCTAAAAAAAAAAAAAATTCCCAAATACACAAACAAAAATCAAACCGCAGCAGACCCACGATCACGTCGCAGCGACGCCGCAGCTCGCTCGTCGTCGCCGTCGTCGCTCGCCCCTCATCGCAGATCGGAGATCGGCCTCTGCTCCGGTGCTCCCTCCGGCCCTCCCTCAAGGTATTTCTCTCTTTTTCTCTCTTTTTCTCTCTCTTTATCTCACTGTCACTAAAATGAAAAATGGAACGAAATCTTCGTAGATCGTCGACGCCAGTCGGTAGATCGGTCAGCACTCATCGCCGTCGGAGATCTGCCGTTGACTAGGTGCTTCCTCCGCTCCGGCTCCGGCTCTGGCAGTCCGGCCCTCCCTCAACTGGTTTTTCTCTCTGACTCTCTCTCTCTCTCTCTCTCACACCGAATGGTTTAGGCTTTATGAATCCTGTAGTGTTCTGCCTGAGCCCTTTTATTCTTTTAACTTTAACATCATCTCACATTCTCACTCATTCATTTTATTTTTTTGGCTGAATACATTTCAATCATTCATTGGTTGATTTTTTTTTTTTTTTTTTTTTTCCCTGTTTGTCTTATTTTATGCGGTTATCCCTCATTGTTGGTCAATAGTCAATGTGTTGGTTTTTAGTGTAAACTAACATTATTAAATAATAATTAATATTTATTCAAAAGCTAATCATTAAATTATTAGCTATTATTTATTGCAATTTTTTAAGAATTGTTTAATTATTTATTGCTATATTTTAGGAATTGTAACAAAGAATATGTTATGCTAAAATTAATGACAAATAAATTAAAACTATATTGCGTAATTACTAACTAGGATTAAAGCATTATAATTAATGATAAATAAATTAAAGCAATATAGTTTATTGTTATGCTAAACAACAATAATTAAAGTTATATAATTAAATTAACCAATACATTATAAAAAGATAAATTAATTAAATTATTTGAGGGGTTATTATTAATTAAAGTTGTATTAAAAATGGGTTGACTGTTTAAATTATAGTGAAAATATTGTTTTTTCTTGAGTATGAATAATATTCATATAACTAAGCAAAAATTTCTAATTAAAATTTTATTTTTTAAAATTCTTTTCAGGTTAATTGAGTCATATTCTTAAAGCTAAAAGAATTATGAGCAAACGAAAAACAATTGATGCATTCTTTAAGAAAAAAGATGTTAGCAATTCAGAAATTAGGACACCCGTGGCTATAGAAACAAATGTTAATACTTCGATGCCTGATGAACACACCTCCAAATGTCCAAAACTTCAATCTGAAGAGATAGATCGTGATCCAGGAACACGTAAACAAATATGTGAATTTCCTATCAACAAACAAGATGAAATTCGACGAGCTTATCTCATAAAAGGTCCATACCAACCTGAAAATATAGTCTGTCCATACAATGATGATACTCATCGTCGTCGATTTCAACCTTTATGGTTTGTTTCACATAAGGATTGGTTGGAATACTCACCTACAACGGATGCATTATATTGTCTACCTTGCTACCTTTTTAGTAAGAAACCAATAGGTCGTCCCGGATCAGATGTATTCATTTCAACAGGTTTTAATAATTGGAAAAAGGTGAAAGATGGAATGAATTGTCCTTTAATTCGTCATGAAGGGAAAGAACCAAACTCTCCACATAAAAATGCTATGAAATGTTGCGAGGATTTACAGAATTATTCACGACATATTGACAAGCTAATTGAGAAACAAACATCAAAAGAATTAGAGAATAATCGGTTGCGGCTCAAAACCTCAATAAAGTGTGCTCGATGGCTAGCATTCCAAGCTTGTGCTTTTAGAGGTCATGATGAAAGCCTTGATTCAAAAAATAGAGGCAATTTTATTGAATTGATAAAATTGACATCGACTTTCAATGACAAAGTAGCTAGTGTTGTCTTGGAAAATGCTCCTGGAAATGCCAAATATACATCACCCACAATTCAAAAGGAGATTTTGCATATTCTTGCTAATAATGTGCGAAATGCTATTCGTGAAGAAATTGGAGATGCAAAATTCTGCATTCTTGTTGATGAAGCTCGGGATGAGTCGAAGAGAGAGCAAATGGCCATCATTTTGAGATTTGTTGATAAAGAAGGTTTTATTAAAGAGCGTTTTTTTTATGTTGTGCATGTTAGAGACACTACTGCATTGACTTTAAAGAATGAGATATGTGCTGTCCTTTCTCGTTATAACCTCCACATTGAAAATATTCGAGGTCAAGGATATGATGGGGCTAGTAACATGCGTGGTGAATGGAATGGATTACAAGCTCTTTTTCTTAAAGATTGTCCATATGCCTATTATGTACATTGTATGGCTCATAGGTTGCAATTAGCTCTAGTTACAGCATCTAGAGAAGTAAAAGATGTTCATCAATTCTTTGATCATTTGGTCAATATTATCAATATTGTTGTTGGTTCTAGTAAGCGTAATGATGAATTGCAACATGCTCAAGCAGAACAAGTTGAGAATATGATTGCTTCTAATGAAATTGAGACTGGAAGAGGTGCAAACCAGATTGGTACTTTGCAACGAGCTGGAGATACTAGGTGGGGATCTCATTTTCAATCTATTTGTAGTTTGATTAAAATGTTTGACGCTACTTGCAAAGTTATTAATACTATTTCTGAGGAAGGGGCTAATTATAAACAACGCGGTGATGCCGAGGGAGCTTATCAGGTGTTAACATCATTTGAGTTTATTTTAATCTTGCATTTGATGAAAGAGATAATGGGAATTACTAATGTTCTTTGTCAAGCTTTGCAACAACAATCTCAAGACCTTTTAAATGCCATGCATTTAGTTTCAACTACAAAATCACTTATTCAAAAGTTGAGAGATGATGGATGGGAGCCTTTACTTGCTAGTGTTATATCATTTTGTGAGCAACATGAAATTGATATTCCTGATATGAATGCTCGTTACACTAAAGGTCGAGGTAGATATCGTCGTCAAGATGACAATTTAACAATGGAACATCATTTTAGAATTGGCATATTTACAGTTGCAATAGACTTTCAATTGCAAGAATTGAAAAGTAGATTTTGTGAGCTAACAACGGAACTTGTCATTCTTAGTTCAGCTTTAAATCCCAAGGATGCTTTTAGATTATTCAAGATTGTTGATATATGCAATTTGGATAAGAAATATTATCCTCAAGATTTCACTGAACATGAACAAGAACTTTTGGAGTCTCAATTGCGACATTATGAGCTTGATGTGATAAAACATCCAGATTTTCAGAATATGAGTACAATTTCCGAGCTATGTAGGGGATTAAAAATTTCAGGAAAGTCTAAAATATATTTTTTGATTGATAGACTTATTCGTCTTGTGTTGACCCTTCCAGTTTCTACAGCAACTACAGAACGAGCTTTCTCAGCTATGAAATTGTTAAAAACAAGACTTCGCAATAGAATGGAGGATGAGCTTTTGGCAGATAATATGATAATTTATATAGAGAAGGAAATTGCAGGGAATTTCACTATAGAGATGATAATGGATGAATTTTATTCCATGAAAAATCGTCGTCAGGCATGATTTGATTCGGTTGATGACTTGACCTGACCTGAATAATGGGAGATTTACTGAGGCTTAGTCCATGGAGCGGAGGCTTGGGCCGACAAAATTTTTTTGGTCCGTTTTGTAACCCATTGTGAATCCTGTGCGCAGGATATAAAAGCTGTTTTTTTTGGTGATTGGGGTTTTGTCTTGTTGTTGTTTTTGAGAAAGAAAAACACTGTAGCCGCACATTGTAATTTTCTTTGATAATAGTGAAATTCCTGCAACTCCGTGGACGTAGGCAAATTGCCGAACCACGTAAATACTGTCTTGTGCGTGTGATTGTTTTACTTTTGGCTTTTTGTTTTCTCTATTTTTTTGTTTCTCACAGGTTTGAAATTTCGGTTAAATTCTCAACATGTTCAAGTATATAATAATATATAAAAGTTGATAATTTTGTATCAAATAGACTTAAAAATTATATTTGGTATATCTCTGTTACAACCCGGCCCCCCCAAGCATGTATTCCTGGCTACGCCCCTGTGTGTAGACACGTGTGAAATTCTGTTAGTTTTTCAACTATTTCTCTCTTAATTATCAAGAAATAAAAATTCTCTCCTCTCCTCGGGTAACCATGACGTCGGATCAGCATTACTTCTTGCTTGAGATCTTGAACAAGTTGAAGGAAATAACCCTTTCTTTAGAGAAAAGAATGCAACGTCAGCAAGAGTCTTCTGACACTGCCACAGCTACAGTAGCAAGTCAAAATGTTTTATTTTTTGGGGTTAATTATTAGGATTTACAAAGCTTCTGTGTTAACTGTATTCTTTTCATGAATCTTTCAAGTGCTTTTTGAGCTTATATTTACTGCATTGCCGCTATGTTGCTCACTATTGTGTATCAAATGTTGGAAATTGATAAGGATAAAAATAGTACCTATTCATACAAGGCATAAAGCTGATGATTTTAGATAAAGCCATCAGACACAAGCTGACGAGTACAGTTATAACCATCAGCTTCCTCATGTAGGAGTCAACGAATGATGTTCTAGATTGGGGGAATGAGGGAAGTCTGCGAGATACACCTAAAGGCTGACGACATCAACAAACTGACGGCAGTAAGGCTGAAGGAAATAAATAAGTTGACGACCCTGATGCAAGTTTACTTGCCACCCACGATTGCATATATAAGGAAATGCCTTGCCCTCCACGTTTGATGCTATTCAAAGGATCCCTATAAGGAAAGGATCCCGCCAAATATGCCCAAGAAGACTCCTATAAGGAAAAAACTTCCGCACCAAGGAAGAGATGTCAAAGAGTTGTATGGTACTTACTCGATCAATGACGACCACCAACAACGTTCACGAAGACGAGCCGCGACCATCTGCTCTGCAAAGACAAGTGCAGACTCTAGCCCCAATCGTGGAGCGCCTCACCAAGCAAAACTAGATTTTGGAAGAACAGCTACGACGGAAGGCAGGACACGATACTCAGGAAGGGGACCAGGAGGATACCAGCGCCGAGCAACGAGGTCAAGAGGGACCAGAGGGTAGTAACGCCCCAAGCAGACCGGAGCGACAAAATGTAAGCCTCCCATCCCTCACGGATGTGTCTCCGCTGCTAGTTGCCACAGAGATACAGGCTATGAAGGAACAGATGGAAGTTATGATGAATGCCCTCAAGGGACGAGTGTCTAGTGATCTTGACGATCTCGTTAACCGAACCGACTCACCGTTCACCGCCTCCGTCAATTCTTTCCCCTTACCACATAAGTTTCGCATGCCACAGATAGATAGCTACGATGGAGTCAAGAACCCCCTGGATCACCTAGAGACCTTCAAGACCTTGATGCACCTTTAAGGGTCATCAATGGGCCGGGTCGGGTTGGCCCGGCCCATTTTTACTTGGCCCGTGGGCACAATGGGCTGGGCATAATGAGCTATTATCTAGTTAACGAGCCGAGTCGGGCTGGGCCAAAAGAGAAAACCTCAGCCCATGACCCTGCCCATGGGCAATGCCCATTTTGTCTTTAGCGAGCTGGGCTATCGGGTTGGGTCTAATGGGTTACCCATGAGCTTGTGTTAGCATATTATTTTATTATTTTTATAAAGAAAGAATCAATTTTTTTATAAGGAAATAATCAATCTATTTTTTTAAAAGGAAAGAATTAAAGAATTTAATACTTAATTACAAATTTTTTTACAGTCAAATCTATTTAATTTTTTGTTTTGTTGATGGAAACCTATTTAATTTTTTTTTATTAAGGCTTTAAATAGTTTTCTATTTTTATCTTTAATAAAAAAAATGCCAAATGTTTAATTCAAATTTGCTAGACTACTAGAAAAATATATATTTAGTAAACTAAATTTAGCATAATTACTTTGAGTATCTTAGTAGATGAGGGAGTTCTCTTAAGAAATTCCTCTATAATATCTCAATATCAATCTTTCATACACTTCCTATATATTTTTGTTATGAACTATGAGTTATTGGGCTGGGCCAATGGGTTTAGCCAACGGGCTGGGCAACAGGTTGGGCTACTGGGCTAGCCTACCAGGTACCCATGGGCATAAAAACTAACCCACGGCCTGACCCACTGGGCTAGTGGGCTACCCATGGGCCTCAACAACAACGGGCCAAGCTGCCCATTACCCTAGTGGGCCATCAGGTTTCTAGGTCGGGCTGTGGGCCATGGGCTATATGATGACCCTTATGCACCTTCAAGGAGTAGCTGATGAAATCATGTGTAAGGCCTTCCCCACGACGCTAAAGGGTGCGGCAAGAATTTGGTTTAGTCGCCTGACGCCCGGCTCCATCAATACTTTCAAAGAGCTAAGCGCTCAGTTTACCGCACACTTCATCAGGGGACATAGGTATAAAAGGTCAACAGCTTGCTTGATGAGCATCAAGCAGCGAGAGGACGAGACGCTAAGATCCTACATATCTCGCTTCAATAAGGAAGCACTCTCGATCAATGAAGTCGACAACAAGATATTTGTAGCGGCCTTCACAAATGGGCTACGGAAGGGAAAGTTTTTGTTCTCCCTATACAAGAATGACCCGAAGACCATGTCAGAAGTACTTTACAAGGCCACCAAGTACATGAATGTTGAAGACGCGTTGCTAGCTCGAGAGGAAAAGCCCAAGAAAAGGGAGAGACAAGAAGACACGCGGCAAGACCAAGGGTGGAAGAAGGCAAGAAAAGGAGACTGAAGGGATGTAAGGTGCTCCAAGCCCCCGGGAGGAAGGTTCACAACCTTCACCCCATTGACTACCCGAATAGACCAAGTCCTAATGCAAATAAAGGACGAGGAGGCCCTGACCTACTCCGGAAAGCTGAAGGGAGATCCAAACAAGCAGTCGAGGGACAAATATTGCCGTTTCCACCGTGACCACGGTTATGACACGGCCGATTGTTACGACCTAAAGCAGCACATTGAGGCCTTTATCAAGCAAGGGAAATTGCAGAAATTCGTTAGAAAGGAGAGAGCGGATCCACCTCCTCAAGAGAAAACCCCGCCAACGAGATAATGAACGCTCTAGGCCCCCCATAAGAGACATTAGAATGATCATAGGGGGGGCAGCATCTCTGGGTCGTCAAAGAAGGCCCACAAGACTTACCTTAAGATGGTCCAAAGCGTCCAGCTGACGGGCACCATGCCAAAGATAGCGCAGACAAAAGGCCCCGTCATTGGATTCTCAGAAGAAGACGCGCGGCGGCTTCACCACCCGCATGACGACGCGCTTGTTGTAAGCATTCAGGTAGAGGACAACAACATGCACCGGGTGCTGGTCGACAATGGTAACTCGGCAAATATCCTATACTACCCAGCGTTCTAGCAAATGGGGATCGACAGAGAGTGATTGATTCCGACAAACGCCCTGCTCGTCAGCTTTGGAGGAACAAGGGTATTCCCCTTAGGTGTGGTCAAATTATCCGTCACAATAGGTGACTACCCTCGACAAACCACCAAGGATGTAACATTCCTAGTGGTCGACTGCTCGTCCGCCTACAATGCTATCATCGGATGACCCACCCTCAACTTGTGAAAGGCTGCAACCTCAACCTACTACTTAATGATTAAGTTTCCTATCGAGTACGGAGTGGGAGTGCTACGCGGAAATTTGGTGGCTGCATACGAATGCTATGTAGCCATGATGGAAATGGATGACCACCTCCAAGCTATGAACATAGAAGAACACCGCACGACGACGGAGTCCGTAGAAAAGCTTGAAGAAATACTTCTCGACGACTCCAATCTCAACCGAACAACCAGAATTGGAACCCTCGCAGCCCCACTCTCCGTCAGGCACTCACGACCTTTCTTAGAAGTAATCAGGATGTATTCGCCTGAAGCCACGAAGACATGCCAGGGATAGACCCTTTAGTTACGGTACATAGGTTGAATGTGTTGCCCTCCTTCCCACCCATTCGACAGAAAAAGAGGGTGTTCGCCCCGAAGCGAGATCAGGCCATAACGGAGGAAGTCCGCAAACTACAAGAGGCAAGTTTCATTAGGGAAGTTTACTACCGCGATTGGCTAGCGAACGTAGTGATGATTAAGAAAGCTAGCGGGAAGTGGCAGATGTGCGTGGACTTCACCGACCTTAACAAAGCCTGCCCCAAAGACAACTATCCCCTCATGAAGGTCGATGTTCTAGTAGACTCTATGGCTCGACACTAGCTGTTAAGCTTTATGGACGCTTTCTCGGGTTACAACCAAATCTGAATGCACGGAGCTGATCAGGAGAAAACTTCATTCATAACCAGCCAAGGCCTCTTCTGTTATAAAGTAATGTCATTCGGCTTGAAAAATGCAGGCGCGACATACCAGAGGCTTATGAACAAAATGTTTGCGCAACAAATTGGGAGGAATGTCCAAGTCTATGTTGACGACATGCTAGTAAAAAGCCGAAGGGAGGAAGATCACTTGGAAGACCTTAGGGAAACGTTCAACACCCTTCGTTCTTACAACTTGAAGCTCAATCTAGGAAAGTGCACCTTCGGAGTGACAGTGGGAAAATTCCTAGGATTTATGGTGTCTCAAAAGGGCATCAAGGCCAACCCGAACAAGATCCGGACCATAATGGAGATAGCACCACCAAGAAATATGAAGGAAGTACAAAGCCTCAACGGAAAAATAGCAACACTAAATAGGTTCATATCGAGGGCAACGGACAAGTGTTTGCCCTTCTTCCGCACACTGAAGAGATCATTCAAGTGGACTGCCGAGTGTCAACAAGCATTCGAGGAGTTAAAGGCTTATCTCTCTTCCCTGCCGCTGCTAAGTCCATCGTAGCTAGGAGAAGAGCTTTTCCTCTATCTAGCTGTCTCCCCCGCGGCCATCAACGCTGCCTTGGTTAGAGAAGAAGAAAGAGTACAAAAGCCCTTATATTACGCCAGCCGGGCGCTTCGTGGTGCCGAATAAAGGTACCCACCTATGGAAAAGTTTACCTTTGCATTTGTTACGGCAGCCCGCAAACTCAAGCCATACTTTCAAGCCCATACGGTGAACGTTCTGATTGACAAGCCCTTGCGACGGGCGATGAGCAACCCTAAAGCTGCAGGTCGACTGGCGTTATGGGCTAGAATTGAGAGAGTTTGATATTCAGTATCACCCACGGACCGCCATCAAAGGATAGGTCGTCGCAGACTTCATAGCAGAATTTACTCACGACGAAGACAAGGGGGCAGAAGAGTCCCCTCTTTGGAGCATACATACAGACGGATCATCCAACAGACAAGCCGGGGGGGCTGGCATTCTACTACTGTCACCCGAAGAAGACACGGTTGAATGTATGGTCCGTCTCGACTTCCCCACCACCAACAATAAAGTAGAGTACGAAGCGTTAGTAGCAAGCCTCGACCTCGCCAAAGCAGCGGGAGCCACGAGCGTAGTCATTTATTGCTACTCTCAGGTCGTTGCTAACTAAGTGAATGGAGACTATGAGTGCAAGGGTGAAAGGATGAAGAGATACCTTGATCAAGTAAGGAAAAGAGTAGACGACCTAAAGGCCAAAATCATCCAAATCCCTAGAGAAGAAAATGAGCAAGTCGACCGTCTTGCCAAAGCCACTTCAGCAGAACATATGATCATCCCCGGTAATGTACTCTTTTTTGTTCAGCATTCTCCACTAATAGATTCCAGCGACATACAGGATATTGGCTCTGAAAGTAACTAGACTACACCATTAGTTTCATACTTAAAAAATGGGGTCTTACCAGACGGGAAGGAGACTGCAAGAAAGCTGAAGGTCCAGGCAGCGAGATTTGTCTTGATAAAAGATGTTTTGTACAAAAGAGGCTTCTCCCGTCCATATCTGAGATGCTTGGGTACGGAAGCGACAAACTACGTCATGAGAGAGGTACACGAGGGGATTTGCGGAAACCATTCAGGGTCAAGATCATTAGTACATATGCTTGTGCAAGCAGGGTATTATTGGCCCACCATGCAGAAGGATACTGAGGCTTATGTTAAGGCCTGCGACAAATGTCAAAGGTTCAACAATATTATTAGACAACCGACCGAAGAGTTGACCCCGATGACGGCCCCAGGGCCGTTCGCTCGGTGGGGGTTAGATATTATTGGACCATTCCCTACAACATTACGACAGCTGAAATTCCTGGTAGTAGGCATTGACTACTTTACAAAGTGGGTGGAAGCTGAAACCTTGGCCACCATCACGAAGAAGAACGTGCGGAGTTTCGTTTGGAAATGCAATGTATGTAGGTTTGGCATCGCAAGAGTCTTAGTCTCGGATAACGGGAAGCAATTCGACAACAACTCCTTCCGGGACTTTTGCTCGCAGTTAGGGATACGAAACCACTACTCCTCCCCCGTCCACCCTCAGGCTAATGGACAGGTTGAAGTCACGAACCGATTCTTGCTCAAGATCATCAAAACTCAGCTCGAGGGGGCAAAGGGTATATGGCCTGAAGAATTGCCAAGCATACTATGGACATACAGGACAACGGCAAGGACCCCCACAGGAGAAACACCGTTCTGACTAACATACGAGAGCGAAGCAGTCATCCCGGCAGAAATTGGACTCACAAGCTACAAGGTACACAACCATGATGAAAGCAAGAACGACAAGGCCATGTGGATACAGCTTGACCTAGTGGACGAAGTCAGAGCGATGGCAGAACAAAGGCTCGCAAGGTACCAGGACCGCATGGCCAAGCATTACAACTCCCAGGTCCGACACAAAGACTTCCAGGTTGGAGATCTCGTTCTCAGGAAAGTTATGGGCACCGCCAGAGACCCCACCCAAGGGAAGCTCGGCCCCAATTGGGAAGGACCTTACCAAGTCACGTCATGGCAGAGGAAAGGCACTTACCACCTGGAGACGTTAGACGAACAGAAGATGCCGCACCCATGGAACGTCGAGCACTTACGGAAGTATTACTAGTAGAGATGGCAGCATGAAGACCAACCCCCCTTTTCTTATTAACAGTTCACTACCGCAAATTTTAGTTATACTCCTCAATTTTATCATTTACTTTAGTTTTCGCAACAATACCTCTTTTTCATTTTAAGCCCAAAGGGCAAGATTTGATTTTCGAACTACTTTTATTTACGAATGCATGGCAATAGGAGGAGTTTATTCAAAAATTGCTGAAGTTTCTATTTTACAAGTCCACGAGAATGGACAGTTTGAAGTTCACAAAAGTGGACGACTAAGTTCACAAAAGTGAACGACTAAATTAAACGACTAAGTCCACAAGAATGGATAGTTTAAAGTTCACAAAAGTGGACGACTAAAGTAGACGGCTAAGTCCATAATATGGACAGAAGCAAAAAAGTCGACGGTCTCACCAAATGGATGAGACTATTACATGGACAAGGTTATAAAACCAACAGGCCTACAAAAATGAAAGGTCATCAAGTCCATAGTATGGACAGAAGCTAAAAAGCTTATGGTCTCACCGAATGGATGAGACCATCATAATGTGAACAAGGTTATAAAACCAACGGGCCTACAAAAATGAAAGGTCATTAAGTCCATAGTATGGACGGAAGCTAAAAAGCTAACGATCTCACCAAATGGATGAGACCATCATAACATGAACAAGGTTATAAAACCGATGGGCTTACATTAAGTCCATAAAATGGCTGGAAGTTAGAAAGCTAACGGTCTCATTAAAGTAAGTGAGATTATAAAAATAATGTCGATTGATGGACAAGGCTATAAAGCCGACAAGCTACTCAAAACGACGGAATCATTAAACACTTGACATGGATAAAACTACAAAGCTAACGGGCCTAGAAAAAATAACGTTCCTTACAAAATGAATAAGGTCATAAGGTTAGCAACACAATCAAATGACCAGAGGTAAATCTCATAAAACTGACGAGCTTATCAAACTCAAAAGGATGAGATGGACGGGCTCAAAAAGGAACATAAGTCACACGAAGCCCATATCAACAGATTTTTTTGAACAAGTCCACCCTCAAAAGCTAATGGGTTTCCCAAAACAGACGGGATTACAGGCCGACGAATTCATCCAACACAATCACTGATTAAAAAAGTAAAAAACGACGGGAATAACATGCACATAACAAAATAAACTGTATACAAATAAAAGCCCAAAAACCAAAGGGGCACTTAAACAATTGTTCGCAAAATAATTGAAATACACAAGAAGAAATTAAGTAGCAGGAGCGTCAGTAGGGTTCCCATCATCTTTCTGATTTTCAACATCTACAAGCATAGTTGGAATGTTGGAAGTAGGAGTATGAGGAGGATTGGAAGCAGGTTGGGCGAGAACAACGATACCGTCATCCTTGGGAGGAGGATTGGACTCAGGGGAGTCGTCACCTTCATTGTCCATCATAATTCCAAATAAGTCCAGCTCTGGGAAAACTGACGCAACTTATTTAAGACAATCATCAAACCCAGTGCCATAATACTCAGCACAAGAGTCAATAAATGATTGCGATGCTTTAAACTCTTGGATAGCATCAGTCCCAGCCGACTCCACCTTTTCACGCAAAGCCATCACCTCCTGCTGCAACTTTTCCTTCTAACGGTCAGCCTCCTCCATCTTCCTTCTTATCTCCTGAAGCTCATTATTTAGTGTACAGATAGCCTCCTTGTATTGCCCCTACTCATTCATCAAATTTGCATTATGTTTCTTGACATGGCTAACGACCCCCTCCTTGGCAACACAACGATCCTGAAGGGCCTTAACACGCACCAAGGCCTGAAAAAAAAAGAACACAGGCGTCAGTCAAAATGAATCAGAAGGAAACAAAACCAACTTAACTTGAGGGAGTGAGCATACCCTAGCAAGATCAAAAAGAGCTGACGTCCCTAAATCCTCCGTCCCCAACAAGTTACCAGGCCCTATATCCGTCGGCTTTATGAAGGACCCCACTTCCCCGACGGCATAGTCCTTGTGGGTCAGAAGGCAACAAGGGCTCTCGATGATGGGACCAGAGAAAGTCAGTACCCCCTTGCCCGCACCATGGCTTAGCTTAAGGGGTGACTTCCCCTTTGGAGAAATATCCCCAGGAGTGACGGCAGCCTTTTTAGACGGACGGTCGTTACTCCCGGCAAGTTTCCTTTTTGAAGCCTTAGTGACGGTCTTAGGGGTTGACGAGGTTTCCCCCTCTGCCTCTTTCGCTTTCTTTTCCTCCTTTTTGCGAGCTGCAGCAGCCCTCACCCTTTATTTAGCAGATTCCATCTCTGCAAAAAGTAACTAACAATTATTACGACAGACGGGATGGGTAAACTGATGGAGGCAATAAAGAGTTTACTCACGTCGACAGGAAAAATCGTCCAATCTGCGAGCTTTAGCTGACAGCTCTGGACCCCCGCAGTACAAATGAATAGTGTCAAAGGTAATCAAGTCCCTACACTTTTGTTCCTCCAAAGGGATTTCAAGAACCCAACGAATGAACGCCTCTTGCTCGGCGGTTATATGTGGACGACTATAGGCTAAAGAGACAAAAACAAAGACATTAAAACGCTAAATAAAGCAATAGAAGGCTAAAAAAGCTGACGGTAAATCAAAAGCTGTCAGTATCAAAACCTGAGGGTTTAACTAATGCCCAGGTGTTATCAAAACCACGTGGCATGGTAACCCACTCTTCTGGGCAACATACCCAGTCAGATCCCTCAAGGAAAAAATATCAATTTTTCCAACTCCTGTTGGAATCTGGCATATCAGATACAAGCCTTAAGTCCTTTTCCCTGACGGAAAAATGGTAAGTCCCTTTGGACAAAACAATTTGACGGGGCCTGTAGCAATAGAAGAACTCATCTAGAGAAAGCTGACGGTTCCCACCGCTTAGACGGCCCCACAAAACCTTAGCCCCAATAAAAGTCCTCCAAGCATTGGGGCAATCTGGCTAACGGATATCCCCATAAAGTCAACAAGCTGACGGTGCAAAGCAGTCAGTGGTAGCCTCAATCCGGCAGAAAGCATGGTGTCATACATGCCAATGTCTACAGTCCTCCTTGTATAACACTTTTCCTTTTTCCTAGGGAGACGGATTGAAATGTGGTCTGGGATTTGGAAACGGGTACGTAATTCTTTGAAAACCTTCTCACTCATTTTGGGCAAAAACTTGTTAACGGTCCAATGCTCGAGAAGGATGAAGGGACGGTTTCCTCCGGGACTTACTGAAGCCTCTTCATAGGACTCCTCGTCACCCTCATCCTCCTCCTCATCTCCGTCACTCTCTCACTTCCCTTCAACCTCACCTACTACTTTCTCCCCAACTCCCTCAACATAGTCTTCTACGTCGTTGCTAAGAGACTGGGCTGACGTTTCCCTTCCTGACGACTCAGAAAAGATGTTGGACTCTTGACCTGAGCCAAAAACTTTGTCGTAGCCCGCTCTATCGCGAACTGATGACTGGTCACTCGACGCGTCATTTGACATCTGACTACCTACAAGTGACGGATCCATTCTAAGTACCTAAATTGACGTCCTCACTAAGAAATTGTTCAACTAGAGCAAAAATGCAAAGAAAGAAGGAAAAAGAACTTACAGGTAAATAAGTCTTAGAGGAGAAGACGGCCTAGAAAGTGATGGTGTTAGCAACAGGTGACGGATCAGCAAAAGCAAAGGCGACGAGCTCTCTCTTGAAATATCAACAAGGTTGAAATAGAGAAATGAGGAGAAGGATGCGTGTTATATATAGGAAGAAAAATGTGTGAAAGGCGAGGCGACGCCTTTGTCCAGAAACGAGGCCAACGAGAGCACGTCACGTGTCCAAGCATTAAATGGCCGGCGGCTCGAGGAATCACTCATAAATGATTTTCCTACTCGTCTGAACCAAAAGATAGTTAACCGATAAAAAACTTAACTCCACTAAGTTTAAAATGACAAGGATGTAGAGTAAGGGGCAGCTGATAAGGATAAAAATAGTACCTATTCATACAAGGCATAAAGCTGACGGCTTTAGATAAAGCCATCAGACACAAGCTGACGGGTACAGTTATAACCATCAGCTTCCTCATGTAGGAGTCAACGAATGATGTTCTAGATTGGGGGAATGAGGGAAGTCTGCGAGATATACCTAAAGGCTGACGACATCAACAAACTGACGGCAGTAAGGCTGAAGGAAATAAATAAGCTGACGACCCTGATGCAAGTTTGCTTGCCACCTATGATTGCATATATAATCAAATACCTTACCCTCCACATTTGATGTTATTCAAAGGATCCCTATAAGGAAAGGATCCCGCCAAATACGCCCAAGAAGACTCCTATAAGGAAAAGACTTCCGCACTAAGGAAAAGACTTCCGCACTAAGGAAGAGATGTCAACCTTCTACTACTATAAAAGCCCCAGTACCCTCGCTAGCCAAGGTAAGCATAATTCACCCCTCTCTAGCATCCTAGAGTTGTAAGAAATTCTAACTTGACATTCGGAGGGTACTTGACCGGCACCACACCGGTGCTCTCTACAAGGTCTTCTCTTTTGTGTTGTGCAGGTGCTATTTCGAGTACACAAGTACCTGTGGCTCACTGGTGACTTTTTCGACATCATCAGAAATTTAAAATTTCTGTTTTCTTGATGTTTAATTTAGTAGATTCTAGACGGCATCTTAAATTCTTAATATGTCTAGTTTTAAAACTTTCGACAGTCAAAGCTTAATATAGTTTTCTTGCTTAGATAAGACTTTAATAAAAAGGTGGAAAATTAACATAAAATGTCTCAAATTTTACGTTTGCAAGAGTTTATGATAGATTATTTATTTCTTTGAGTGTAGTCTTAGAGCATCGGAATGTTTTTTTCTTGCATTTCATGACCAATCATGCATATTTGAGTATTTCTTTTTTTTCCTTATTTACGGTTCTTGTTTTTGGCAAGTAAGCTGTGTTTTTGGTATGGCATGTAGTTTTCTTTGTTGGTAGACCTCCATGGAAATGAGCATAAATGAATTGGTCGAAAAATTTCAAAAATAAAAAGATTGCAAACGGAACTAAATAGACAGGAGGATGAAGGTATTGATTACATTTTGGAGAGTTTGAAAAGAGTAATTGTAAGCATAGAAAAGGAAAACAATAGTTTTAAAGTTGGTAGACACAACCTCAACAGAGAGGAAACAATCGACAATATTGACAGTGAGAAACAAAGTCGGTTGCAAAAGATCAAGAGAAAAATGAAGGGATGTCAACCAATCAACCAAAGAGTTTCTTACATACACAGAAACTTTGAGAAACTCAAGAAGTCAGTGCTGAGTTGATTCTGGGTTTCAATGCATTTGTAAAAGGCGTACATAATTTCTTCTTGTTCTTGATCTAGTGCTATGTTGTTGTTGTCGGTATGATGGTGCACCTTGTTCTTGAGTGCAATCCCAGTACACGACTTAATCACCAACTTGAGAAAGATGTTGATTGCAAAGTTCTTCAGTTCATCACACGATAAAGATCACGAAACTCCTTGGTCACAAAACATTAAGGTATACAAACACAGCAGCTTCTTCAATAGAAAGATGAACTATAATTTCTTGTGTTTCAGTTGCGAAGTGTCATGTCTTATTACTAAAAATATTTTATATTGCTATAATTTTAATGTTGAGCCCCTAAATCTACACTAATTATATATCACTAGCTAAATTTCCGCACGATATGCAGTGCAATTTATTATTAGTTTTCTCCAATATTTCAATAAGTTTACCAAGAATCTTGTAACTTAATTGGTTGGCACCTCAATTTCCAATAGAAACATTTATGATTCATATCCCCCAACTATCGATGTATAAATTTTTTTTTTTTAATAAATTTCCTTGTAAAAAATTGTAATCTTTAGTTATTTTATAGACAAAATAGAAATCACACTATGTGTATGTTCACAAATTGAAAATTGTATGATATAGTGGTTAATATAGATAAGCATGTTTCACACCTACTAAAAAAATGCATATATTCTTCAATTATTGTTTCTTAGATAAATTGTAGAAAAATTATATTAAAATTTCATTATGCTATAACAAAATAAATATACATATATATATATATATATATATTCTATTACACACACACGCGTGCGCGCACACACACACATATATATTACATGTGGCTGAAAGGAGTTAGAAAATTTAAAGGACTAAGATTTATTTTAGTGAATTCACAAATATTTAATTTTTTATGGCTTTTGTGTCAATTGCTATCAATGCAACCAAACATGAGTAAGAATGTCATATTCTAAATTTATTATTATTATTCCAACTAAAAATGATCTCTTATATAGGGCTTATAAAATAATCATATAAATTCATTCGATATAAAATAATTAATGCACAACTATAGATAATAAATATAAGCATTTACTCTATTGGCTAATTTAATGAACTAATATTTTTTATATAAATGCAAAATTTGTTGATTTAGAACCCTATATAAAAAGAACTTCAAGGAATGCACTGCATGGCACAACCTTATAGTTTCTAACATGAGATCTCTGCTTTTATATATATAAGAATACACTAAAAAAACTCTATATATAGAGAGAATTTTCAATTTTGAAGATATTATATATATTAGATTTCTAATCAATTTAGGAATTCTAAGAGAAATATAATTATTAAGCAAAAGTTATGTATTAAAAAAAATTATCACAATTAACGTTAAAAAAAAAAAAAGAAAAAAAAAAGGTAAAACTCATCACTTAGGATGCATGTTTATCCAAAAAACTTGGAAGCTAAGACTTGGGAGAGTTCTAATAGACATAAAATTTCAAACTTTATATGTGTATATATATATATATATATATATATTGTTAAAAAATGTTTCTATCCAAAAAAAAAAAAAAAAAAGCGTGTATCTTTTTGTAAAATTATTTTTTATCTATAATTTTTAATTTTAAATAAAATACTAATGGTTACACGATCCTAATGTAAGAATTTACTCTATTGGCTAATTTAATGAACTAATATTTTTTATATAAATGCAAACTTTGTTGATTTAGAACCCTAAATAAAGAGAACTTCAAGGAATGCACTACATAGCATAACCTCATACTTTCTAATATGAGATCTCTGCTTTTATATATATAAGAATACACTAAAAAAAACTCTATATATAGAAAGAGAGAATTTTGCATTGTGAAGATATTAGATTTCTAATCAATTTAAGAATTATAAGAGAAATATAATTATTAGGAAAAAGTTTTGTATTAAAAAATAATCACAATTGACGTTAAAAAAAAAGAGGTAAAACTCATCACTTAGGATGCATGTTTTTCCAAAAAAACTTGGAAGTTAAGACTTGGAAGAGTTCTATTAGACATAAAATTTCAAATTTTATATGTGTATATATATTGTTAAAAAATGTTTCTATCCAGAAAAAAAAAATAGCGTGTATCTTTTTGTAAAATTATTTTTTATCTATAATTTTTAATTTTAAATAAAATACTAATGGTTACAAAATCCTAATGTAAGTAAATTAGTTATCTTGTCCATGTTTCCAAGGTTTTTTTTTTTTTTTTTTTTTTTTACGTGTCTTATCATTTTAAATCTATAAAAAAAAAAAAAAAAATCTGCAATATAACTTAGAAATTTTTTTTAGTATAGTAATAAAAAAATAAGAAGAATTAGATTACAGTACGTCTACATTGTTGTAATTTAAGATGTATTAGACCGCATTTTTTTAGTGTAGTATATATTGCTGCAATTTAAGAAAATTAGACTTTTATTTTATTTTATAAATGTTCTCTTTTACATGTAATGTAGTAGTTAAAAAAAATAAGAAAGTTGCTTCTGTTTTTTATAATACACTACACGTGTAAAATTAGGATTACATGAATAAGATGAAGAATTTGGATTGTAATCAAATTAATATTTTTATCAACTTAGAAATTATAGGAGAATAAAAATTAATATTTCCAAGGTTTTTTTTTGTTTTTTTTATACGTGTCTTATCATTTTAAATCTATAAAAAAAAAAATTTTAAAAAATCTGCAATATAAATTAGACATTTTTTTTAGTATAGTAATTAAAAAATAAGAAGAATTAGATTACACTATGTCTACACTGTTGTAATTTAAGATGTATTAGACCGCTTTTTTTTAGTGTAGTATACATTGCTACAATTTAAGAAAATTAGACTTTTATTTTATTTTATAAATGTTCTCTTTTACATGTAATATAGTAGTTAAAAAAAATAAGAAAGTTGCTTCTTTTTTTTATAATACACTACACATGTAAAATTAGGATTACATGAATAAGATGAAGAATTTGGATTATAATCAAATTAATATTTTTATCAACTTAGAAATTATAGGAGAATAAAAATTATATATATGTAGGGTCTCGATTTATAGTCCAAGCCCAAAACGTATGGGATGTTAGCCCAATGAGCCCAATACAATAAATTTATAGAGAGTGAGTTGAAGAACTAAACCCTAATGAATTGAACAACAGATATATTTAATTTGAACGACTATAAAACACAAACAAGAGGCTTGATCTTAATATATTTTCAGTCTGAAGAGGTCCTCCTTGTATAAATTAATCACAATTGGGTACAAAGATAATTTAGATTGCTACAGTCTTTTCTCTCCTCTTTTTTCTGATCCCCCTTCCATAAAAAGTCTTTTACATTATATATCTTCCTTTGGACCATCTTCATCCTACACATGTTGATCATCCAAGCCCTTACTTGAGTACCTGTTCCATCAGACACCCTCTCTGGTTTTCTGTGAATTGTGGTAGCCAAGGTAACACTGTTCAGAGGTGTTCTCCACATAAATGCGATCAGAAAAGTAATTGTAGTGCATTTAATGCGGTAATGGCAGCTTTCCCTTAGATATTTTTAGGTTTTCTTCCTTCTCGTATGTTCATGAGGCATGTCTCTATCATTGGAGCTTCTTAGAGGATCACTCTAATTACTGGAGTACATACTTTGAACTATATTCGTCATGTCAGAGGAGGAGTTCCTCCTCGGACAATCTTTTCATTTGTTTCCTACTTATAAGAATTTAATTGAGAATATCTAATAATTATTTGCTCCTCCTCGAACCTATCAATGTCCTCGAACAAAACCTAAGGCCCAATATACGATCTTGGGCCCTCACCCCTACAATAAATATATATATATATATATATATATAATTTTACAATATGGTGAAGCCACTTAGCGCAACCACAACATCTAAACCTAACTTTTATTTTATATTATATATATATTGATTGCATAGATGGAGAAAAATTAACTAGAGGTTGCTTTGAAAATGAGGTATAGAAATTGTTGGGAACACAATGCCATTAAAATGGCAAAAGAAGCAACTCAGCTCAATCAAATGGAAAACTTAGCTTAGAATTAAGCTTAGAAATGCCCATTGTATACTACAGGTCGTACATAGAAGAATGTTACTAAAGCTGCAAGTCTTTTCTATGTAAATATTGCATTGTTGCTATGTTGTCCCTATCTGTGTATGAAAATGTTTCTAATTTACATTTATAGACAGTAAGATTTCTATTTCTAGATGAATTTGGCATCTGAATATATCTAGTTTTAAAACTTTCCACCTTCAACAATATAGGAATTTGAAGTCTCTAGAAAAATGGACAAGGATAATGAAATCATTAAACTACGAGAAAATTATCAATATTTGGAGGAGTATTTGCAGCAGGAAATTTCAAAACAAGATTCGTTGAAGAACATTGAAATTCTGAATGAAATGATTCGTAGAAAATCCGATGAGATTTCAAATCTACAAATTGCTTTGGGTGTGTCCATTGCTGAACTTGATACACAGGTAAACAAATGAATGCTTTTTTTTTTTTTTTTCCTATTTATTGTGTGTCTTTTTTTTTTGGGATTGTAACCAATAGAAACCCACATGGACATTTTAGGTCATTTAATTTGATTACTGATGTATAAGAGAGACGATTCGAAGGACAGTAGGCACGGACAAAAGAAACAGCAGCTAAACTTTCAAAGCTTTTGGAAGTAAGGATTTCCTTCCTTCTTATGATTTTGTTTCTTGAAGTCATTTTTACATATACATTTTTTAAGCTAACTGGTGTGCACTTTCTATTAGGAGTGAATGTCTGCTCCATAAATTTTTATGTACTTATAGAAGAAATTTCTTTTGATTTGTCATCTCCAAGATGCAGATCAACGGGCAAAAGTATCAAGGAAGAAATTTTGGCAAAGTTTTCCCAAGCTGAAAAGATGCTAGAAGAATGGAAAAGCAAAGTACATAAGCTTGAGGAAGACAATGCTAAAAAGTATGGCGTTCTCTTGAGAACAGTATAACAATTCTTAATCGGATGTCAATGGATTCCAATAATCATGTTGACAAATTAGTAGGTTAAATTTTTGAATTAAACTATTGCTTTTTGACATTGGTTATCATTTTATTATTGCATATGAATACATTATCTTCACCACTACATTGCCTCGTGTGAGGTGGTAGACTGCAAACACATAATAATATGACTGGTAAATGTTGGCAGGCGCCTTGTTGTTAAGTAATGATTTTTCTCATAACATTTGTATTGGCTTATTCCATGACAAAAAGTATTGTAATTGCATTAATTTATTTCCTTATATTTTTGTGGGACTTATTTGTATTGGGTTTAGTATTAAGTGGTGGAGATTTGATCAAGACAGCTAAAAGTCACATGAGGAGCACATGTCAGAAGCTGAAGGGTTATAATAGCTGGAGCACTACAGGACAAAAGGTACAGTCTGGCTTGTAGTTGTCTCGCGACTCAAACTCGTGACTTGTTCTAGTCGCGAGGCCAAGTCACCAGAATGCCTTGTTTAGCAGAAATGTGACTTTTCGTATTCCCTTATCACTTATACTATATATACCCTCATTATCCACAGAAATTGTAAGGAGCCTATTAAGAAAAAAACCCTAAGAGAGGTTTCTACAACACCCACCCTATTAGAGAGAGCTACTCATTCTTAGAGAGAAATCTTTGTAGTCTCTTCTCATTCCCTCTCCCATTGTTGTACCCATTGAGAGGAGATTTCTACCTAAACACTACCCACGCCCATTTAAAGTGTTGAGTGTTTTTGAAACTTGAGAAGTATTGGAAGATGCCAAGGATGGCGGAAGCAATATGGGATTATTGCAGGATCCAGTAAGCTAGAGAAGACAAAGTTCGGCGTAACCCTGTTGTAGCAAGAAGCTTAGAGGGCTTAGGTGTACTGGGTAAAGTAGGCTTGGAAAGTCTTCTACTATTCATATATCCAACTTTATTCTCTAGTGGATTATTGACTACTTGGAGGGCGGCGGAGAGGTTTTTCGCTGAGTACTTCGGTTTCCTCTTCGAGAACACATCGCCATGTTAACTTTGTGTTTGCATCTTTCTTCCCTTTATATTTACCTTTTAATTACTGCTATGTTGGTTATTAATTATGGTTTAAAGTGTGTTATCAATTTGGTTATAGCTTATATTTTATTTTCCGTACATATATTGTTTGATTATAAGCTTGTGTTGGTAATTTTATATTTGGGAGTCTAAACATTCATTAGTGTTTTACACACTATTTGAACTTTCACTTGCGATCAAGTTACTAGTGAGTAGTGACCTACTTCCAAGGAAATCACAACAAGGAGGTATGTTTTTTCATATTAAGATTATAGTTCCTTCAGGATGCACGCTAGGAATGGAATCTTTGTTCTTTGTTCCCATATTTTACATGTGCAAAATTGAGATAGTTTTGATGCATTATCCATTGCCCTACATTTCTTCTACTTAGAATTTTTTATTTTTTATTTGGGCAGGTTTTGGATCTTATGGTTCACATTCTGCAATTCTCTGATGAAGAAAAGCAAAGAATTGGTGCTGCTCAACAAGGTGTTGTTCGTGGAGTACTAGGTTGGGAAGCACGAACGCGACGCTAGAGGAGTCACACCCACGTCCAAAGCGATGATGCACGAGGGACACTGCTACCTACGCATCGGTGCCGCATCCAACTTTTTTTTTTTTTTTTTTTTCACGACTCACGCCAACTTGGGCCGACGCGGCGCAAACTCGGGCCGATTTGCGCTGAATCGGGCTGATTTGCGCCGACTCGGGCCGTATCGGTCCATATTGGGCAAAACCGCCGATACCAACGTCGAACTGGCCAATTCAAGCTAAAATTCAAAAAACAAAAGGTGCAAAACACACCATTTGGCCAAAAAAAAAAAAAAAAATGCAAAACGCACCGTTTGGACAAAAACCCTATATCTCAGTCCGCAATTATCTCTATCTCAGTTCATCTTCATCTCTCTCACACTCTCTGGTCTTTGTGCTCCATGCCATGGCTCTCTGGCCTCTGCTTTCCGTCTCCCCTCTCTCCGTCTCTCCTCTCTCACACAATCTCACTCTCAAGAGTCTCAACTCTCAACTCACTCACACTCTGCTCTCCGTCTCCCCTCAGGTATCAATCTCAAGCTTTTAATCTTAGTTTTTCATAGCTCTCACATGCTCTGACTCTTACTCAATGTGTTTACAATCTATTTTTTTTTTTTTTATATAAGCTGTAATGTAATGTAATAATGTTGTGGGTTGTATTTAATAATTTTAATTTATGACCATCATGTTTTAGTTATTATCTACTACTGTTCTTAAATTGGGTATATGTTTATATAATGTGAAAAAATATGCTTAGCAATATATTAAAAATATAAATAAAAATATTTTTAATAATTTTTTGATCACCACACCCTTCCGCACTCGCATCCTATTTTTTCAAAAATTGCTGAGTCTCACACCCGAATCCTGAAACGCATCCATGCTTCATAGGTACTAGGGCTACTTGGCCGCCTAGTTGGTGGCATCTTAGGAGGAGGTTCGGCTGAATCAGCTACAACAGCGGCATCAGAAAAGCAAGTAATCGTTTTTTCTAAAGATTTGGCTGGTGGATATCTATAAAAATGCATTTTGCTTGCTCATGATCTTTTGGTGCTTTCCATTGTTGGTGGTTTTTTTTTTTTTTTTTTTTTTTCATTATTTTTTTTTTTTTTTGCATGTGATCATTTGGGCATGATCTTTACTCTAGGCCAGACTTGGGGCAGATATGATTTTGTTCAAGTTTCTCATATGGCCTGAAAAATACTTATCAACCAAAAAAAAAAAATGTATTATCAGTAGTTTTACTCTTTGGGCATGATCTCTACTCTTTACTCTAAAGCATATATTTTCTCTACCAGTCCCTTGCAACTCTGTGGGTCGATTTTCTTCTTAAGGAAACTGAAAGAGAGAGAAGGGTTTTGGAGGATGATGCTGGGAGATCTAAAGAAGATTCATATTGAAGAGGTTCAAATGCTGCAGTTGCTGATGCACTCAACACCCTACGTTCTCTTCATGCAAAAATGGAGGCCAAACAAATTGAACTGTCTTTGACACTACATTTTGGAGTTTCATAATGATAATAAACATGGATAAACAAATCAAACTTTCTAAGACGAAATTTTAGGGTCTCAAGCAAAGTTATATTGTCTCATTTCGATTTTGTTTACCGGTGCCAAAAGAATAATAATAATTACTCACTCCTACATAATATAATCTTAATAACATAAATGTGCGATTTAATTGATATAGTCATAACAAAATCCCAGTTACTATCTCTCATATATGTGTTTATAAATATAAGTATACATACTATTATTAAATGAAACCAAAATACATAATTTAATAACTTAATATTTAATAATTTAGTTCATGTAAGAGTAATTTAAAAATAAAGTAGACAAAAGTTTTGTAACTTAATTAGTTGACACTTTCTGGTATATCTATGACATCCAAAGTTCAAATTTTCTCTCCTCGTTGTAACTTAAATTTTATCAAAAATTGTTTTCCAATAAAGTACTATTGTACATGAAATTAATAACCAAAATTTATCACTACTGAAATATAGTAAAAAAGATTCTCAAAAAAAAATTTGTAGTAAATAATTTTTAATAAAATTTTTATTTGAATAAATTATATTAAATAAGTGTTGTATGGACCTGATTTGGCTCCCTAACCTAAAAGGAAAATGAGCTTGGGCCCAAAAAGCCCAAAACAAAGGATTTGTAGAGAGTGGGTTGGAAAACTGGGTTAAAGTGAGTTGGACAGCAAATACAATGGGCTCAAAAGATAAGAACAGGAAGATGGATTAATCTCCACTAAAGGAAGTCGTCCTCGACCAGGTTCGAGGAGATCAGTTCTTGTATATTTATCTTAAGTATGTTTACGAGTTTATCTCTTGATCGCTACAGTGTTTCTTTTTTTATTTTTCGGGTCCCCCTTTTACATGGAGGTTCTCCCACATTAAATAGCCCCCTTTAGACGATCTTGACCCTCCACTTATTGATTATCTAGGCCTCCACTTGAGTGATTGTCTCATCGGACACCCCTTTAGGCTCTCTGTGAGTTGAGGCAACCAAAGCAGCATTGTTTAAGGGTCTTCTACACATAAATGCGATCATAGAGTTAGTTATAAAGTATTTAATACGGTAGTAGCAGCTTTCTCCTAAATATTTCTTGGCTCTCCTTCCTCTGCACATTCGTAAGGCGTGTCTTTATCAGTAGAGCTTCCTAGAAAGTCTCCTTGGATGATGGGGCTCATTTTTTGACACCTTCTTCGATTAGCCAAGGAGATAACCCTCCTCAGACCAACTCTCCTAGCTTTCCCGGCCATACCTTGCTCATGAAGTTCTTGGCCTTGCTCTTTCTTTACTTTTCATCTATTCTTGGTCCACCATGCCTCCTCGGACTAGGCCGAAAGCCCAACATGCATTTGCGCCTGCGTCCCCAGAAGTGTCATCTTGGTTTCATTTTTGAGACATTGGAAATGGTGTGATTTGTAGTGCACTGGAATATTATAAACTTTTTAAAAGAGAGAATGGTACGCCAAACAACATTATTTTCTCGTAATTTGTCCCTGCAAGCTTCCTTATATATTGACACACACATAAGCGTGTGTTCTGGGAATTTTTTTTTTTTTTTTAATTTAGGGAAAGTGTGCTAGGACTTTATGGAATTGATTTTTTTTTTTTTTTTATATAAACTACAACATTTAATCTTGACAACATAATAAAATTCCAGACCAATACCCCCAACAAATTTATGTTTGTAAATATTAGTACACATAATTATTAAATGAAACCAAATGATAAACTTCTACAAAAAAAAAAAAATTTTAAATCTGATAAACTAAACCCACAGAATGAAGTCAATTTGGCAAGGCTACAGTGATGCGAGATTGATATATATGTAAGTATCTATACTATAATGTTTGGGTGTAAGCCAAAGGTTTCACATTTACTGAAACTATGCATTCAAATATAACAGTATAGATAACATGTAGATGACATGGTTGATTGATGAGGAAAATATCATAAAGGGAAATACAAATTCTATGGCCAATCTTCCTTCTAGTGTCAAATCCAACACGTTCAACATTGACAACTTTTAGAATACCACTAAAACCCATGTTACATTGGTGTTTGGGACTGGTTAGGATGTCAGGAACAAGTAAAAAAGCCTCATCACACATGCGAAACGCGAATGATGAGGCTAGTTTATATTAAACTAGTGTGTAACCCCGTGTATATGCACGGATACATTTAAAAATAGTCACAATTGCATATATATATATATATATATAATTTAGAATCTAATTAGATCTAGATTCTTCTATTTTTGCATTCAATAATTTACTTGCCACAAAAATTAAAAAATAAGATGGAACACATGCGCAAAATTGAACTCCAATTAAAATTCAATTTAGAATCTAATTGAATTTAGACTCTTTAATTTTTGCACTTAATAATTCACTTGAAACACAAATTTAAAAATTAGATGAGACACGTTGCGCAAAATTAGACTTCAGTTTAAAATTTAATTGGATTTTCTCTTAGTTTTGGCTATTAATATATATATATATATATATATATATACATGACATATAAACTTGAATTGCCTTTAGTTATACAAAAAAATGCTCATTAATATAAAATCATTTAAAAATTATATTTTTCTATAATTTACTTATATTGGATTGCTCATTTTTTACACTAAATTAACTCATTTGACACAAAAATTTAAAAACTTAGATTAGATGGAACACATGGCACAAAATTAAACTCTAATTGAAATCTAATTTTTACATTGAATTAACTCACTTGACACAAATATTTAAAAACTTAGATTAGATGGGACACATGACATAAAATTAGTCTCTGATTAAATTTCAAATTGAAATATAATTAGATTTTCTCTCAGTTTTACCTATTATATATTTATATATATATAGAGATTGGATGGCTCAACACAATTACTCTTTAAAAAAATGTATAGTCATTGAGCCATCCAATTTAATATAAACTAGTCTCGTCATAACTTTTAGTACAAAAATTACAATTTTGTCACAATTATCTTATGTGGTAAAATGTAATTGGTTAAATATTTCTTTCAAATGAATCTTTTTTTCTTTTACCACGTGAACAATTGTGACCAGAATTGTTGTAGTTTGTTATGTGCTCCCAGAATTTTTCTTTTTAAAATGTATTCAGGTAAACTTAAGGTGATTATCTTTTGTTTTTGTTTTTTAGAAACATTGTCTTTTTATTCTATTGGCTAATTATGGGCTTATTAAGTTTTTTTTTTTTTATATGACTTATTATCAAAAAACGTGATGTGGTTTATTTTTATTCAAATCAACGTGGCACTAGCTTCGTTAAAAAAAAAAAAATGAGAAATGATATGGTGGCTAACCTAGAAACCAAAACGTGGCACTGTCATTTTTATATGTCACCTACGCCATTCTCTTTTCATATTTCCAATTTACCTTCTCTGGTTTCTCGATTCTCAAAAAAAAAAAAAAAAAAAAAAAAAAAAAGGCCTTCCTGTTTCTTCCTCAGTTTCAACTCTGTCTCTTTTTCTGCAGACATAGGTGTAATCTACCTCAAAATGTTAGCTTCTGATTTTGTTTTCCTTGAGTCCAAATTTGAAAAAGCCCTTATATATATATGCTTCAAAAAAAAAAAAAAAAAAAAAAAGCGGAGCCATGGCCACCCAAGGCCAAAATGTGCCTCTGTACCAGGTAAAGGGCGAGGCAAAAAGTGGATTTCAACAAAAAGCTAGAAGCAGAAAAAGGTCTGTGTAAAACATTACGATTGGGTTACTGTGCCTCTGTACCAGGTAAAGGGCGAGGCAAAAAGTGGATTTCAACAAAAAGCTAGAAGCAGAAAAAGGTCTGTGTAAAACATTACGATTGGGTTACTAATCTTGTTATGATGATTATGCATTTTTAGGATTGCATTGATTTTGTTTTATAGGCATAGAAATCGTCAATTTACTCTCTGGTTCTTTTTGTCCTTTTGACTTTTAGGTATATTGTGATTCATCCATGTCTCATAACTATCAAATATCATTATTTGTGTATATTTTGTAAAACACGAGAAGTATATATAATAATGCTATGTTTCAATTGTTCATTAATAATTAATTTCAAATTTATCACGTTTTATATATATATATATATATATATATATATATATATAACCTAGACTTCTTAAACTCTTATCATTTTCCACGTCATATAATATTTAAATAAAATTATTTTTATTTAGTCTAAACTTAATAATGAAACTCTATCTTTCTGACAAGTTTAATTTCAACTCAAATTCGTTTCAAAAAAAAAAAAAAATTTTCAACTCAAATTCTAACAAGTCCAATCTAAATTCAAATTCAAACATTGATAATTTATCTCCAAATTTATGAGGTTAATCAAGAACACTATAAAGGCAAAGCAAACCCCAATATATATTTTTTAAAAACAGAGTTGAGGTATGAGTTCTTTTTATGTTATTTTCTTTTTCTCTATTTGTTTATATATATATTATGGTTTTTCCTGTATTTTTTAAATTGTAATTTTCATACATGAACCTCCAAACTCTCTTTATCCTTTTTTACAAAATAAAAAAAGTTTGCAATAATTAAAATTATTCTTTTGAATATAACCCATTTTTCTCTTATATTTCTCTATTGTTTAGTCATATATATATATATATATATATATTTTTGTTTCAATAATTTCTAAACAGAGAATCATTTGATTCTTTAATATTTTTTAGTCATTTAGAAGTTTTAATATCTGAATTTTTGAGTTTTATTTGCAATATCTAAAACTATTCGACAAATATTTTGTAAACCATTGCACGTTTAAATAATGACTTTTTCATCAAATTGTAACATAAATTGAAGTCATACAAAAGCAAATCATGCAATGATGGACTTTCTTAAATTTTTTATAAAATTATTTTAATCTAAGCTTTACTTTAATCAGGCGTGAAGAGGCCTTTGTAATTGACTTCTTCTTCTTCTTTTTTTAATCTTTTAGAGTGGCTTGTTTATATATACTTAATGTGTACTTGAGTCTCACCCTTTTTTATCAATGAATTTATTCTGAAAAAAAAAAAAAAAAAAAAAAAAAAAGTCTGCTTCCACCTTGTTAAAAAGATCACATTATTTGTTTCTTAGTTTAAAATAAGAAAAGAAAAAGACCCATTTATTATTATTATTTTTAATAATGAATGAACTTGAGGACATATGCTATGTGTGCTGTCTGAAGATTTAGAAATCATTATGATGCAGGCATAGGAAGACGCTAGTCACGCTACAATTTTTTTTTTTTTTTTTTTTTCATATTTTAAGTTTTTATTTATTGAGTTGTGATTAGGATGAAATTTCATGTGCTTAGATAGAATTTAGTTTTGTATTTGGATTAGTTTGGATTTGTATTTGAGTTCAGCTAGGATTACTTGTTATCTTTATCTATTTCTTTCCCGGAAGCTCTAGAAAGCTCTTAATAATATTCACAAATTCATTTCAAATTTCATTTTTGTTTGGTGGTGATCCCAAAAAACCCTTAGATGGAGCTGTTCTAGGCTGTCTTGCATCACATTCAACAATTTGTTGTTTTGAGATGTCTGATATTTACTTTTTCTATCCTTGAGAAAAAAAAATAAATAAAAATCTTTGCAGGAGGATCTCAAATCACTACACAGACAAAGTGACTGTGAAATCAGGTTATGATTTTCTTGATATTACGGCTTTTGACTTTGTTTTTGTTTGGTTTTCATTTATAAGGCTATAGGTTCTTGTTTAGAAAGAAAAATTATGTACACTACTTTGCCTAAAGTTTGGTGAGAGAGAGATGGATGAGGAGGAGAGGGGGAGGCGGTCAGTACTAATTTTTAATAGCATCTGATTAGTATAAGTCCCTAGTGACAACCTATTGGTTACTATTTTCTGGAAAAGAAATGTATCAGTCTTTTTATAATAAAAAAATTCAGGGTGGGTTTATTTATTTAGTTTTTGGCTTGCTCTTAAAATTGCAAGACACGTGTGAAAGCCTGTTAGGTAATTCTGTTAGCTTTTCATGCTTTGATTTCCTATTTAACAACCGAGTAGGTATTTCTTTCTTTCATTAAGTAATTATCAAGAATATAAAATTCCCTCCTAAAATTCCCTCCTCTCCTTTGGCAACCATCATGATGACTGATCACTTCTTGCTTGAAATCTCCAACAAATTAAAGGAAATAACCCTCTCTTTAGAGGAAAGAATGCAGCAAATGCAGCAAGAATCTTCCGCCATAGCTACAGTAGCTAGTCAAAACGTATCGTTTTCTTGATCTTTCTATGTTTTTTTTTTTTTTTTTTTTGGGTTAATTATTGGATTTACAGTGCATTGTTGCTATGTTGCATTTACATTTATAGATAGTAAGATTTCTGTTTTCTAGATGGATTTGGCATCTGAATTTATCTAGTTTAAAACTTTCCACCTTCATCAATATAGGAATTTGAAGTCTCTGAAAAAATGGACGAGGATAATGAAATCTTTAAACTACAAAAACATTGTCAATATTTGGAAGAGTATTTGCAGCAGGAAATTTCAAAACAAGATTCGTCCAAGAACATTGAAATTCTGAATGACTTAATTCGTGAAAAATCTGCTGAGATTTTAAATCTACAAAAAGCTTTGGGTGGCTGCACTGCTGAAATTGATATACAGGTAAACAAAGGAATACTTTTTTTTCCTTTTTGCTGTTTTGTGTGTGTGTGTGTGTTTTGGGGGGATTGTAACCAATAGAAACCCACATGACATGTTAGGTCATTCACTTTGATTACTGATGTATAGGAGAGACAATTCAAAGGACAGTTGGCACGGGCAAAAGAAGAAGCAGCTAAACTTTCAAAGCTTTTGGGAGTAAGGATTTCCTTCTTTCTTATGATTTTGTTTCTTGAAGTCATTTTTATATACACATTTTTAAAGCTAGCTGGTGTGCACTTTCTATTAGGAGTGAATGTCTGCTTCACAAAATTTTTATGTACTTATGGAAGAAATTTCTTTTGATTTGTCATCTCCAGGATGCAAATCAACAGGCAGAAGTATCAAAGCGAGAAAAGGAAGAAATATTGGCAAAGTTTTCCCAAGCTGAAAAGATGCTAGAAGAATGGAAAAACAGAGTACATAAGCTTGAGGAAGACAATGCAAAAGTACAGCGTTGTCTTGAGAATAGTATAGCAACTCTTAATCGGTTGTCAATGGATTTCAAAAATCATGTTGACAGGTTAGTAGGTTTAATTTTGAATTAAACTATTGCTTTTAGACATTGGTTATCCGTTATCATTTTATTATTGTATATGAATACGTTGTCTTCCCCACTACATTGCCTCGTGTGAGGTGGGAGACTGTAAACACATAATAATATGACTGGTAAATGTTGGCAGGCGCCTTGTGATCAAATTACTAGTGACCTACTTCCAAAGAAATCACAGCAACGAGGTACGTTTTTTCATATTAAGATTATAGTTCCTTCAGGATGCACACTGGGAATGGAATCTCTGTTCCCATGTTTTACATGTGTAAAATTGAGACAGTTTTGATGCGTAATCCACTGCCCTACATTTCTTCTACTTAGAATTTTTTATTTTTCATTTGGGCAGGTTCTGGATCTTATGGTTCGCATTCTGCAATTCTCTGATGAAGAAAAGCAAAGAATTGGTGCTGCTCAACAAGGTGTTGTTCGTGGAGTACTAGGGCTACCTGGCCGCCTAGGTGGTGGCATCCTGGGAGGAAGTTTGGCTGAATCAGCGGCATTGGAAAACCAGGTAATCGTTTTTTTCTAAAGATTTGGCTGGTGGATGTCTATAAAAATGCATTTTGCTTGCTCAGGATCTTTTGGTGCTTTCCATTGTTGGTGGGTTTTTTTTTTTTGCATGTGGTCATTTGGGCATGATCTTTACTCTAGGCTAGATTGGGGGCAGATATGATTTTGTTCATGTTTCTCATATGGCCTGAAAAATACTTATCAACAAAATACGCTGACATGAAACATGCCCAGTTCTGAAACTGAGGCTGATCAAATTGTTCCAATGTTTATATTGCCATCTTGATGGCAATGAGTAGCTTGACTGGGCACTTTCTTCTCATATAATCATGAGATATGGATGAGGTTGTAGGTTCAAGATCCATTGGGTGCATATAACTTATCAATAATAATAATAACAAAATGCTGCCATTCTGGCATGTACTGTAAGCATTAACATTCTAGCCAGATATCAAGTATGCATATGTGAATTCTGTCTACTAAGCAAGGGATATAGTTAGTCTAAAGCGTATATTATCTCTACCAGTCCCTTGCAGCTCTGTGGGTCGATTTTCTTCTGAAGGAAACTGAAAGAGAGCGTAGGGATTTGGAAGATGATGCTGGGAGACCTAAAAAAGATTCACATTGAAGAAATTCAAATGCTGCAGTTGCTGATGCACCCAACACCCTGCGTTCTCTTCATGTAAAAAGGGGGGCTAAACAATTTGAACTGTCTTTTCACACTACATTTTGGAGTTTCATAACGATAATAAACACGGATAAATCTTATATTGTCTCATTTCGATTTTGTTTACCGGAACCAAAAATTGTGGGTGCTATGCAGTCTTGAGTGTGGTGCTATTTCACGATCGTTGTGGTGTGTGGTACTATCTCATGATCGTTGTCATGTGTGTATGGAAGTCTCGGATATAAAAGTTGTCAAGGACTATTCGTGTCACTTCTTACAAATTGGGCATCTACAAATATTACCACCCATAGACAAATGTCCTTGTAGTAAAATAAATGCTAAAATACAAAAGAATAATAATAATAATAATTACTCACTATTACATAATATAATCTTAGAGTAATGTTATCGTTACAAACTATTAATATATTTAATTTTTTATTGATTTTTACCTAGACCTACCATAGATATTGTTTTTTCATTACCAATAATCATTTATCACATTAACAATTTATAAATTTTTTTGTAAAAATGTTTATATCTTTAGCATTATTCATAATCTTAGTGTGATTTAATTCATATAGTCATAACAAAATTCCAAATTACTATCTCTCATGTATGTGTTTTTAAATATAAGTATACATACTATTATTAAATGAAAGTAAAATACATAATTTAATATTTAATAATTTAGTTCATGTAAGAGTTTTATAAATAAAGCAAACAAAAGCCTTGTAACTTAATTAGTTGACACTTTTTTATATATCTATGACATCCAGAATTCAAATCTTCTCTTCTTGATATAACTATTGAATTTTATCAAAAATTGTTTTCCAATAAAGTACTATAGTACATGAAATTAATAACCAACTGAGAATTTATCACTACTAAAATATAGTAAAATAGACTCTCAAAAAAAAATGTAGTAAATAATTTTTAATGAAAACTTTATTTGAATAAATTATATTAAATAAGTGTCATCTTGGTTTCTTTGTTGAGAAGTTGGAAATGGTGTGACTTGTAGTGCACTGGAATATTATAAAGAGAAAATGGTACGCCAAACAACGTTATTTTCTCGTAATTTGTCCCTGCAAGCTTCCTTATATAGTTATATCTTGCCACACACACACACGTCTGTATGCTAGGATTTTTTTTTTTTTAATTAAATTTAGGGAAGTGTGCTAGGAGTTGACGGAATTGATTGAAAGTGAGGGGAGAAGTACAACATTAATCTTGATAACATAATTATGCAATTAAATTCATATAGATATAATAAAATTCCAGACCAACATCCCCAATGTTTGTAAATATTAGTACACATAATTATTAAAGGAAACCAAATGATAAACTTCTAAATTTTTTTAAAAAAAATCTGATAAACTAAACCCACAGAATGAAGTCAATTTGTTTCTCAAAAAAAAAAGTCAATTTGGCAAGGCTACAGTGATGCGAGATTGATATATATGCTAGTATCTATGCTATAATGTATGGGTGTAAACCAAAGGTTTCACATTTACTAAAACTATGCATTCAAATATAACAGTATAGATAACATGTAGATGACATGGCTGATTGATGAGAAGAATATCATAGAGGGAAATACAAATTATATGGCCAATCTTCCATCTGGTGTCGAATCGAACACATTCAACATTGACAACTTTTAGAATACCATTAAAACCTATGTTACATTGGTGTTTGGGACTAGTTAGAATGTCTCATTTTGGTGTCGAATCGAACATGTTCAACATTGACAACTATTAAAATACCACTAAAACCCATGTTACATCGGTGTTTGGGACTAGGTAGGATGTCAGGAACAAGTATGTGTTTTGGAGTCATATAACTCCTTTACTCCCAATTTGAGAGCAAAGCAAAATTATTCCATGCACTCATTGTACTACATTTTTCATTTTACAGAATATCTTCTCTTTATTCTCCTTATACAAGAGATTATATAGAATATATTCTTTTTATTCTCCTTATACAAGTGGTATTCGTCTAACAAACTTTGTCTCAACTCTCAATGACTCCAAAAAGTACAAGAAAGAAAAAAAAAATGGCACAAAGCATAAGGAGAGGGTATCTTATGAGATTGACTACGACAATGAAGGTAGTACATAAACCTCATAACTATGAAAGGATATCTTATGAGATGGTCTTATGAGACTGCCCTTTCACAATATGTAATACCTACACGTGTAAAACCCACACATACTATTAGAGAGGTTTTATGAGACCATCTCAAAAAGATACTTTTTCCATATCTATTTTCTAGTTTCCACATTACTATGAGATTTTTGTTGATAATCTCAAAATTTTGGACAACAAATTAATAAGTTAGTAGTGATATGTCCATGATACCAACAACAGATCTACAACAAAAATTATTTTCCAACAAATGCAAACTGATAAAATTAGGTGGTGAACCTATCAATCTCAACCAGCACCCTAACTTATATTGTCAATGCAAACAATTCCAGAGTTCTGAAGGTAAGACGAATATGCATGATTTCCAAGGTCAAATGAAAAGGCCTAAAATGGGATCTAAGTAGGTTAGCATGTTTCAATCCTAAACAAGCAGTCCATTACATCATTTTTCAAATGGCTTTTAATGCACATTTCTGCCTGTCTGCTAAATTTTCAAGTCTTAATCACAAAATCAGTTTAAAGAACCAAAATCAATCATGTATGAAGAACCAAAATCAATCATATCTCTGATTTCAGTAACTGTGATCTGAGTACATGGAATCAGCCACCGGGTTGTACAATCCAGTAACTTGGGAGTTTCAGCGTTCATGGTCCATGGAGCCACTATTTACTCCTTTTGGCTCAATTAATATCTGGTACTACCAAAAAAATTCCAAAAAACCTAAAGACATATATTAAGCAGAAAAGAAATTATGCTTTAGATCCACTTCCCATTTAACTTTTACTGTACTTCCCCTTTTCACTATTTTAACAGACTGATCACTAGGATTCAGTTAGACAATGGCAACTAATTGAAAATTTGGCATTGTTATGTGGAGATTTTTTCCTTATCTAAATTCTGAATGAAATGAAATACTATTCAATAAGAAATATAAATTAAAAATAAAAATAAAATAAAAACAAACAAACAAACAGAAAAACAAACATATAATTCTAAAAATGATCTAATACAAACAATTTGGGTAATGGGTCAACTTTCAATAAATGCTGTATTCATTCATTTATTTAATTGGAAAACCATCAGTACAAGATGGATTTATAACACAAAACACGACAAGCATGGTTTTGAAATTTCAGTATCAAATGAAGAGAAAGAAAAAGGGGAGGGCGGGTCTAAGCCTTTCATTTTCAGGTGAAAACAAGGCATTGACATAATTTAACAAACATTTCTGAGCTATACACAATTTCTAGTCAAAATAAGATGACTAAATTGGGTGCTACATAGCTTTTACAGACAAGAACCTACTCAAGTTTCATAAAGGAACCATCAATTTACAGGGGAGAAGCATCATTCACTTCCATCACCAGTACCCACCAGAGAACATAGAGCAGCAACTAAGCAAGTAAACCTTACTTAAACAAATATGCTGTAATGAACAGAGAGACTGCAGTAATCCGATGGCATTTAACCAATAGACTGAGGGCCTTTACGACAGAAAAATATGATGCAAACCTCAAACATATGAGATTATTTTGAAGTAGATAACAATATACAAGGAAAGGGAGAACAGGGCAAACACATGCTGCCAGAATAGCAGTGCTGAAGCTTCACTAACTGCATATCCCCTCAAGCTGGCAATCGCTCCCAGTAAAATTGCACTTGGTGTTGTGTATTGCAACAAAAGCACAAATCTGTACATTGCATCACCGTGGACCAAAAAATTAAGCTTATCAGACAAAGCAACAATACCAATTCCAAGAAGAGGAAGCACCAAGAGCCTTGCCACACTTATACCAATTGTAGTTCGAAGACCAAGTTTTGAATCAATTGGCCCCTCAGCAAGCATACCCCCAAGAACAAGCATCACAGAAGGCACCATTGCACCGGCTAAAATCTCTAAACTGTCAGTGACAAAAGATAGTGGAGCATCATATCCAAAGAAAAAAGCCTTGATCTGAGGCACCATCCCAACAATGATAGCTAAAAGAGAAGCAAAAGTTGGGGGTTGAAGTATGTGCCGTATTGGAGTTTGTACAGCAACAGTTCTGATCCTCTTGACAACTTTAGGCTCAGCCAAACACCTAATGGACCTGGGACTGTTCGGAGCTCCTTCTCCTGTAACCTCAAGGTCAGGAACAGACGACTGAGATACACTTGATATGCTTTGGAAAATTCTAGCAATAAAGGGTTGCTTTGAATGCTCAGTTTCTTTATCTTCCATACCCGGCCATTCAGCTTCAACAAGGAGAGGCCTACTGGCATCATTGACTGCTTGTTCCTCAATCTCAATCTCAGCCCCTTCTTCAACAATCTCATAGTACTCCAGTGGAGGCTCCATCATGTGATACACAAGGGTATAAACAAGAATCACAGAAACCCATGACGAAAAAGAGACATAAGCCACCCCTCTTGAATGACAATGGGGCCCAAATGGATTATCTTTAGTATGACAGACAGATCCAACAAGTGCAAGAGGGATATTTCCAGTATTACCAAATGCAGTCATGATAATGGTAAATCTTTTAAACTGTGGAGGTGGGCGGCAAATTAGCACAACTATGCACCCAAGGAGGCAACCAATAGCGGTACTGATTACAACATTAATTGGAATAAACCACCAATCAGCAAAGTTCTCAACTGTAATGCTTTCACCCAGTTCAGTAAATATTAGGCAGGGCAAGAAGAGAGCAAAAACGAGCTTGCTGAGAAGCTTAAATGTCGCTTTTGGGATTATTTTGGTTTTGGGGTGTGCAAGACCCAGACCTATAACCGTAAGGGAAAGAAGTTTCATCAAAGGGATTATTGCACTTAGTATATCTTCACCACTGGTCTTCATATTGTTTTGATAGAGCTCAATTAAGTATCGCGACATTTTTCCTTCTTAAAAAATAAAAAATTCTCTCTGCAATGAATCAAACAAAAAATACAAATACAAAAATTCAGATCAAATTCAATAGTAGTTCTGGTTCCTATAACACCAACAACATAATATCTAAAACCACACCAAAAAATTGGCACTGCCACAACATGAATTCAGCATATTATCCATAAAATTATCATAATCAATCACAATACAAGAGTCTCACAAACCTAATGAACTAAATCTCAAATTTAAATTGGACAGATTATCAAGAAACGCAAAAAGATCCATAAAAACACCAACTTTAACAAGATTACCACAAAGGCACAAACCACATCCTATAAATCAAAGAAATACAACATGGGGTTTTCACAAACCGCGTCCAAAATTAACGAAAAACACAACATGTGGTTTTCTAAACACCAAAAGACGAAGCGGGTATCTATAATTTTACAAGAAAATCAACCAGAACAATGCTTTTATCAAACATTCAACAATAACATCCAAACTAATTTGCAATTTAAAAAAAAAAAAATTGTAAAAGAAGAAAACTTACGTATCACAAAAAAGAGTGGAGAGAGATTCTGGGACAGAGGTTTTGAGTTGAAGAGAAAACACATACGAGGATTCCTTAACAACTTTGGATTAACTGATTCTTAAAAGAGCTGTCATTGGTGAATGGCTAATTAAATAAAATTGGCCCATTTAACCATTATGATTTGGTACGGATATGTATTATTCTGTTTCTATGACTAATGATTGCTCCGCTATAACGAGCAAACGCTACTACGACACCGTATTGTCCATGCTTCCCCCAAAAAAAAAAAAAAAAAGGAAGAAATCTTAAACACGGCCATGCAATACACTTAAACGCAGATTAATTATAAAAAAAATAAATCTTTTCTTGTAAGAAAAAATGTTAATAATTCGTGAGTCACATGAAATTTTAATGAATTAATATGTACATATTGAGTCACTTGGCCTAAGAATGTTATGTTATGTATAGGGAAGTGGTTTTTGAGCTAAAGTAACATTGGGTTTAGAATGAAAATAAGCCCAATACTGACTGACCCATTCTGATGACTGACCTCTTTGAAAGAGTTGGATCTTGGACCATGGTCTAGGACTGGATACTATTCTCATTGGGAATGCTATAAGGGATCTAACGATGAGACACTTATCGGGCCACCAAGGAAGATGTACTTGTCAAGCCACTGAGGAGGAATTTTGGGAAATGCAGAATTGTTCGAGGAAATTTACTGAAACTTCGTGATAAAGCGACAGACACCACTGCATTAATGTGGCTCACATGCTTGGCACAATTGCATTTATGAATGACTAATTTGAATAGTGTAAAGATTCCAAAAAGTCTTAATTCGTCATGAAAGTAGAGAAGTAAGAGTCTAATGGGACAAAAAGCCCTCTAGTTGTGCAAGGATAGCACATCCCTGAGTAGGGCAAATACAAGGGAGAATAAGGGCAAAGAGAAAGACACACATAAAGTAACCCAAAAAATTCATAAAGAGAATTGTAGAGAAATAACATAATCTTAGAGCCCTTTTTAGAGCTTGTTATTGAGAAAAGAGTGTATTGTTTCCTTGTTTATGAATAATATAGTCACCTTTGCAAAGTTTTATGTAAAGCTTTGTTCTTATTCAAATCTTCCATTATGAATTATTAGTAGCCCTATATTATAAATTAATTGTGCTCTTAGGAGGATAGTTCATCATTTTTTACTCGCACATTATGTAATTTGTAGATTTCATTATATTAAAACACAAAATTGTGATATTTGATCAAAATAAATTTTATAATTTTTGTAATAGAATTTAGTTGGAGTAGAATTCTAAATTTCTTGAAAGATAATAAATAATTGTTGGAATTTTAACTAGCGTAAGCTATCCTAACAATTAATATAAGCCATTTAATACTTTGGTAATAAAGATTCATCTAAAATATAAACTATTTTTATAATACTTCAAAAAAAAAAAAATCTATCTTTATAATAAAAATAGCGCAACCGCTTGTCTCCACTCAACACAACAAATAACGGCTTTTAGGATCTATTTAAATAGGTGGGAGAGAATTTGAATTCATATTCTATCTATAGGTGAAACGGCTAATTCTAATGAGCTATATGGCTCTTGAAAATACCAACTGTATAAGTTGTTATTTGTCATATTAAACATAGAATCATAAGATTGTCACAATAAAATCAATCGTAATTTTGACATTTTATTTGCTTTGTTATGTTAGTGATAAAATGCTTTAACTGCAGTGCCTAAATCTGTTGTCAAGATGAGGCTTGCCTTCATTGATTTGAAAAATAAAGTGGTCCTTCATAACTCATAACTCACAAGATGAGTTTTTGGTTCAGATGATGATAGTTTCCACTTATGCTATAAAATTCTTCGAGAGCAATAGCCCACAATATATTAGTACTGCCTTCGGTTTGAGATTTGTCAAATTTTAGAAAGCCCAATACAAGGCCCAAAATAACTTCCCTGAGCCTATGATCTTTTCTAGTAATTCGTCTAGCCCAGTTTCTACACAGCCCAATTTAACGTGCTTTGTGGTTGTTTAATCCTTCCAAATATGAGATCAAAATAATGTTTGGTGTAAAAATAGAAAACATGTGCAGCTATGTTCGTTTAAATAGATAGGTGGGCTATATTTATTTTTTGGAAATTCATTTTTATCCTCAATAGGTGAAATGTTTTGCTTGAAACAATCAATTTCAATACTCACCAAAAGAGAGGTTCAATGATTAGATGAAAATTTAGCAAGATGTAAGATTGTTGGAAAATTAATTCTCAACTTTGTTTCTATATCTATGTCTATACTCTATATAAAAAAAGATAGTTGAGTTGCTTGTATTTGGCAAAATGACACTAAAAAGCTTAAAACGGTAGAGGCTCAACAGATTGGTAAAATTACATTGTTGCTCTTAAAGATATATGTGAGTTGAAATAAACTTTGGAGCTTGGAGCCCTTTTTGGTGTTTCCCTCTACAATTTTCTGCTGACATATTTGGTTGAAATTACTTTGTTGCTCCTAGCTTCATTTGTTAGCTAAAGAAAAAGTGGAGGTTTTTTATTTTTTATTGTCTACTTTATAGTGTTACCAAACATTCAATTTTATAGTACTACTAGTCGCTAACCCGTGCGATGCACGGGATAGTTAAACAAAATTTATACACATTCACTTTTATTGGTACAATCATTTGAAAATAATTCTAACTAATACCTAAATGTAAGAGATACATTGACTTACTATTTAAAGTAGCATTCTGAAGAATTTACACATATTGTGCAACTGAGCCTTAATTTCTCATCAACGGTTAGAAATATAAACTGCAAATATATAAATAAAGACCATGACTTGAGAAGGACGCATTAAACTTCAAATTAGAGTAGTAATGTTACTTTCTCAATCTTTGCTTAGTTGTAATAATAATATAGAGGAAATTCAAAACATGGAAAGAAAATAAAAATTACAACAATTAATTCCATTATCTTTCATGCTATACTTTGTAATTGTACAGAATTAAGTCAACCCAATTTAAGTAGTTGTAATAAAATTGGTTTCTACTATTCTCTATTCTATAGAGATATGAACATATTGGATTTCTCAAACAATTACCGGTATTGCAATAAAATGATTTATTATTGAGAATAAGAAACAAAGAAAATCTCTCTATAGTTTAAGAAACACAATATACTAAAATTAAAGAGAGAAAATTTTCGAAGGACAAAATATTATAGATAATTTTAAAGAATTTTGGTTTAATTCCTGAACACTGTAACTCCATAAAATTCATACTAATAATAATATTTTATGATAGCGTAGTTAGAATTTTGGTTTAATTCTTGAACACTGAATTGGAAATTGATTACATGAGTATTCAATGGTGAACAAAAATGAAGTTAAAATTTGAGCATTGTAACAACTTCTTCACACAGTATTCTATGGGTAGCAACGAATTTAATTTGATTGTGTTACAATATAATCCAAACTACACAGTATTCTACGGGTAGCAACGAATTTAATTTGTTTGTGTTACTATATAATCTAAACTTATTAATATATCAGGACTTTGAATTAACTCAATAAAACTATCAAAGCCTTTCCACTACAAGAACATGTGAAGATTCTGTTAATTTGAGCAAACTTAAACCCCTCCATCCACTTAAATTTTAGAAACAGATTATACACTTAAAATGATTAGTAATTTATAGCACTTACCCCCCACTATTAGTATACAGACACCAAGTGCGGTCATCATAACCCTTTGAAAAAACCTTCCCCAATTGGACCCTATCAAAAAAAAAAAAAAAAAAAACACCCAATTAACAAAATTGATCCAAAAGGGTCTAAAAAGCACACAAAATCAATTCAAAAAACAAAAATATGAGACAAAGTAATTACTTTCCGCTGCCACTGAAATCATCTTCTGTATTGCTGTTCCAAATTGCAACACTTATCTCTCTAAGGCTTTCAATTAACAAAAACACAAACTTCTCTTGGAATACCGGAGTATTATGACCATCTATACACACACACACACACAAAAAACAAAATCAACATAACTCACTATAACTCTATAGAAGCCTCAAAAATATAAAGAGAAATTAAAGGAGTTGAATTTGATATTTAAGTTTGGAGAGAGAGAGTTTGCAGAAACCGTGGCTTTATATTTCTTAACTTGAGAGAGGGATAAGGTTGCTAGGGTTTTGAGGAGTTATAATGTTTTTATTTTTATTTTTATTTTTTTAAATATTGTGTTGACGTGGAAAATTATGGTGCCAGCAAAGGTTTCGGTTTTATATATATATATAGATTAGTGTATTAATCAACCTCATAGTAAAAGAAAAGGCTAAAAGAACTATTAAGAGACTACTTTGTCCATCAAGTAATCAACCCAAGTGGCATTGTAGCTCATGAACAAAAGTCATTGTTGCATTTCATGGCTGCATACTTGCTAATAATGGAAATTATCTGTATAAAACTTGAAAAAGGTCAAATGATAATATGGAAAACATTCCATAAATAACTTATTGATGACAGGTATAGAGAGGGGACTAATGTAAGTCATCAATGGAATTTGCGACAGCATCTTATTGCAAATGGAATATAGCTCTACATTAAAACTAAAAGTAAAAGTTCAATCATTCTTTTTCTCTAAAACGTTATTAAAAACTATAAGTAATTTACATCAGTTTCAAATAAAAACCACTTGAAGAATCAACTACTTTAAATCATTATCTGAAAGAGAAGCGACATAAAAACTTAAATAAGTCTCAAAGATGAAGTTCTTCGAACATATTTCAGCACCAATTTCCAAGTTCAGCTCTATGTATGGCAACCAATTACTCACCCCGGTTGAAAGCACAATGTTTGGAAGAATCTTCCAAGTATCTTAGTCACAATTTTCATCCACCTCCCTAGATCACTAAACTATATATCTACTAATCTACATACCCTAACTTCAAATATTGAATACAAAGAAAGAGCCAAAATTTCTCAAACAGATTTGTGTAGCGTATATAATCTTAATTTGTTCTACTGCCTTTTATTCACGAAAATAATATAGAAGAAATAGAAAGAAAAAAAAATTGTTAAAAATGAATGCTTCATATCTTCCACCATACCTGTACTTACACATACTAATAGTTATTTTTGAAAACTTGTAAAACAAATGAATGTACATGTCTAGATTCAACTGCAGAACCTGAAATACCAAAGCAAACCTCTATAGATAGTGTAGCACAAGATGTAGCATCAATATTATCCTAGCAATCTAATTATCTATCTGATCCATTGGTTGTAGTGGTGGGCCATTGAATTTGTGAACATCTATAGAGTCCTTACTAATCTCTTAATAAATTTAAAATCTGATTGGATTCGTCATGATTTCAACCATTTTGCTGCATTACTTTTTCTAAGTGTAAAATGTGTCAAACCTTGTAATGCATGGCTTATATTGCCACTATAACATTATATTTTAAAATGAATATGATTTGCATTTAATTTGTTAATATTGGACTAAATTGATCTCTTAGTTGCTTAACTATATATTATATCTGATTACAACTAACCTAATGAATATTTATATTTGCTAAATTATATGTTATAATCTGATTACAACCTCCTTATTTTAGTTGAACTGAAAATAGTCAAAACACTAAAATTCTACAAATTTAAAGTATATGCAACCCAAAAAATTAGAAAGCAAGCAATCAACACCAATCCAATCAAATATGGTGATCAAAAGTTCTATTCAAGCATTTCTTTGAACACTTTCAGGGGAGTTGAGAAACCAAAGGGAAAAAAAGAGTTTCTTAGAATTGAGAAACCAATTAATATAATAAAAAAGAAATCTGTACTGGAAAAAAGAAAAGAAGTTACACAAACAGTGTGCAAAAATACTAAATAGACTTCTTTATGTTATTGTCTTAAACATTAACAAAGAAATTTTATCTTCACTCATCCTATGCTTATCCACTTAAAGCTTTTTCTTTTTCTTTTTCTTTTTTTTTCCCTCTTGGTAGCAAATCTAAGTCATGGATGTGTACGGGATAGAACAATATAGTACCACTTTAAAAGGCTTAGACACAGAAACTTACCCCAAGAGGATGAACTTCTGATGGAATCATTGATTTCATAACTTCTACTTCTAAAAACCTTTCTCATGGACATGCAAGGCCCCATATTTTTGGGTTTTACATGTTGCCAAAAAAATAAACATTCTTAAGGAATATTATAGAAACAAATCATTTTGATATTTTGCAATTCAGAATCACTTGGAAGTGATTGTTTCTTACATTAAATTCAAAAATCATAAAATTATACATAGACAAATTGGATATTGTACTTCCATAAGGATAGACTTAATCAGGAAATTAGAAATCTCAAGCAAGAAGTTCATGGACTTAATTGGCAAAACAGATCTCTCAACTTGGAGTTGCAACAATTGAGGCAACTGGTGTCCTAAGTACCAGAATTAGCAGAGAACATTAGAGGTTTATCTTATAGACCCCATATATGCTTGTTTTACTATGACGGTCACCTTTTTAGCACACATTCGTTAGTTTTGTTTTTGCTATGCATATGTAACCAATTTGCACCCAAAAATCTGGGTTAATGGTCAATTTCTTTTAGTCATCATCTCCTAAAGCCCATGCTAATCAAATAGCCTGTAGCTAAGCAAACTGACTATTAGGCTAATTTCACCTCATGTATTGACAGCCACAGATATCCTACACTAATTCAAGCAATTCTAAAATAAAGCTCATACAAGTCTTAAAAGGAAGAAACCCAATATTAAGTAAATCAATTTCAAGTAATATGACCTTCATTTCCTTCATCCTATCCTCTATACAAACAGAGCTTTCCATTCCATTCTATTAAAGGCTTAATTTTGGTGGCACTGAATTTCAGCCTTTGTATATTGTTTTATGTTGATTTGTTTTTCATGTCAGCTGTAGAGTGTTTGGTGGCTATATATGCTATTTTACATTTGATGGAAAATGTTCATAAAAATTGTGCAATCAGTCTTTCTGCATTAATAATTTTCATTGAATCAATGATTCCATATTTTTGGGTTTTACATGTTGCCAAAAAAATATCAATTAGTCAACAAATTACTTCAAATGAGATTCAGGAAGCATGAAGTAATCTATCAAAAAAAAAAATCTTACGATGACATAGAAGCATTAACTTGATTTTTTTTCACTTTGCTGCAAAATATCACAAATAGTATGTACACATACACACAAACAGAACATAAATATACATACAGATCAAACGGACTCAAAAGCAAAATCAACTCAACAGATCAAATGAGTAGTGAAGACCAAACCGTTCATCGAAAAAAATCCAACAAAAAAAAATGATCAAATCAGAATCAAGCAGTTCAGTAACGAAACAAAATTTACAAAACCCTAATTAAATTTCTAGTCCCTTGAAAATCCATAGAGATTTTACTCAAATCAACAAATAGTTTTACAGATTCGAACACACACACACACACAAAAAGTTGAAGTACTCAGTATTAATCGATTGCTAATTAATCGAATCGAACCCTAGGTTTGATAAAGAAAAAAAAAAATCAACTTTATGCGATTTTGATCGAAAATCTCAAAAAATAAAATCACAAATAGTATGTACACATACACACAAACAGAACATAAATATACATACAGATCAAACGGACTCAAAAGCAAAATCAACTCAACAGATCAAATGAGTAGTGAAGACCAAACCGTTCATCGAAAAAAATCCAACAAAAAAAATGATCAAATCAGAATCAAGCAGTTCAGTAACGAAACAAAATTTACAAAACCCTAGTTAAATTTCTAGTCCCTTGAAAATCCATAGAGATTTTACTCAAATCAACAAATAGTTTTACAGATTCGAACACACACACACACAAAAAGTTGAAGTACTCAGTATTAATCGATTGCTAATTAATCGAATCGAACCCTAGGTTTGATAAAGAAAAAAAAAATCAACTTTATGCGATTTTGATCGAAAATCTCAAAAAATTAGAAATAGAAGAAGAAGAAGAAGAAAACGAACCCTAATTTTCTGAAACAAAGTTCTAATTCAACCATCTGATGCAATCTGTATATTTTTTAATGAAAAAATGCAGAAAATTTCAGATCCAATGTGAAATCATATAGATTACCTGAAAATACGCCGAAATCGGCGAAGAGCGAGCAAAGCAAGCTGAGATAAAGCTTTAAACTGAGCGAATGAGCGAATGGGGATGGCTTGTAAGGGAGAGGTTTGAGGAATAAAGAGAGAAAGGGGAAACGGCAGAACCTAAGACAAAGCGGAGAGAGAGAGAGAGAGCTCAAAAGTTAGGGTTTCGGGTTTTAACTTTTAAGAATGCGTATAGGTTAGAGAGAGTGAATGAGTGAGTCGCATAAAAGATTGAAAAAAATAAAAATAAAAATATTTTTTTTTTAAAAAGCAAAATTTTAAAAATAGAAAAAATAAATAATTAAATGCTGATGTGGAAAATTGTGGGAGCTTCAAAAGCTTCGGTTTTATATATATATATAGATTAGTGTATTATTTTTTTTTTATCGTTCTAACCTTAATTGTAATATTTTTTCAAGTTAACACGTGCTCTTGCACGTGCTTCAAAACTAGTAGTTTTCAAACTCACAAGCTCCAATTATTTGACAAAATTCAATCAAAAAAAATTATTTGACAAAAACCATAAATAAAAGCTCCCATAGACAAAAGCTAAATTCCATTGTGCTGGCTATGGGGTTCGAACCCATGCGCACTTATGTGCAGAAGATCTTAAGTCTTCCCCCTTAACCTCTCGGGCAAACCAGCCATTGTTGACTCCTAGCGTCCTCTTTTTTAACTTTTGTTATAGTTTTAATTTCATTATTATCAATTTCTCGATTTACAATCATCAACTTCCCTGGGGCAAACCAGCTACTGAGATGAAAAAATAAACCATGAACTTGCCCACAAGAAAAAGAAAAAAAAGAGTAAAATCCAGTCATTCTTTTAAATTTGGATGAATGATCATTTTTATTCATAACGTTTAATGCCTGTTATTTTATTTAATAACTCTTAACATTCTTGTGAAATGAATCCTTCATTTTATTGTCTTTTATAAAACTTGACACTATTTATGTATGTAATACGATGTTGTTTTACTGGATTTAATGATAATTTAATAGACAGTCACTAGAAGAAATGACCAAATTGACATAGAAATAAAGTTTCAAGGCTAAATTGATAAGGTTCAAAACTAGTTCTTGTTATCAATTTAGCTCTTAACTTTTAGTAACATTCCAATCAAATTGGTCATACCATCCATTGACTTTTATAAAACTAGCACTATTTACAAATGTAACACAACATTGTTTTATTGGATTTAACAATGTAATGACAATTAATAGAGGTAATGAATAATTTGAAAAAAAAAATATTAAAATTTAAGAACTAAGATGATAAAAATTTAATGCTCTATTTTGTTAAGAGGATGAAAAAAAATGGGAGTATAAAGAAATAGAAAAGTGAAAAGATAAAAATTAAATTAACATTATACTTTTATTGTAATTTGAAACAATGGATAATGTGAGTATTTTCGTAATCTTCAGTGCATAGTCATTTTCTCTCCCATTTGGAATGAATAAAATGGTAAATCCAAGTGAAATATTCACCCATCTTCTTTCCTTTCCCTTTCACCACAACCAAACAATGAAACATCTATACATCATAATCTTCTCTTCTCTCCCTCTTCCTTCTCCCCTTCTCCATTAATCCCTTTCTCACCCCAACCAAACATTACATAAACTTTATACATGAAAATATCACTTCAACAAACATAAAAGTAATTAAATGGTATAATTTGAATTTTGGTAGAAAAAAAAAACAAAAAACAAAACAAAACGAGTAATAAGCCCTTTTTTATAAAACATGTAATAAGTTTAGAGTTACCATTTTTGTTCACAAAAATTGTTTATTATAATAAAGTAATAAGTTATAAATGATATACAATAACGTGGTGTTGATGATGAATTTATATAAAAATTAATAATAACTTGAGAAATTAATAATTATAAAATCAATAATAACTGCTCTAACATTTGTGAAATCCTCTGCAGAAAATAATTGTGTTAGCATTATTGCTAGGAACAAAGACATTTTTGGTCAACAAAACAAAACTGGACAAAAGAAAAAGCCTGAGAATGACGAATGAGAGTATCCAAAAATAAGTGAAAATGACAAGAAAAAAACAAAAGATAGTACTTTGGTCATAGTGCTTGGGTTAAGATTCCCTGATTGTATTTTTTAGTGAATAAAAATCTCCCTGATTCTTAGAGTGAGCGTGGCAGAAACGAGAGTCATCCAAAACATCAATAACTCCATGGAACGAGCTTCCCCAATCTGCCAAAAGTACTATCTTTTCGCAGAACTTCAACTAAATTCTTATATAAGAATCTCGTAAAATGGTTGGAAAGGAACTACGCCCAACTTGGTTAGGATAGAAATCCAACCTTTTATTACATAGGACTTCTTATATCTTTCTCTTTTTTATTTATCTTAATGAATTTTGAAAATCTTATCGTTGAATTTATGTTCTTTATATTCTTAACATGTATATTAAATTTCGTTGAAATTGAAAGTAATTTACTATTTTATCAATAAATTTATTTTTTGTACACAATTTTAGATCATAAAAACTTGAAAATTTAACATTTATTTAATAACATAGCAATTGATCTCTAATTTGATTTTTTTTTTTAAATTTTATAAATATATAGGATATAATAAGAATATGCAATTCAACTATTACATTTTCAAAATTTATTTAATATAAAGATATATGAGAAGTTTATAAATTTTTCTCCAAATTAGTTTGGAAAGATATTTGATTCATGTCAATCATGAGTAGCTAGAGCCCAAAAGCCATGGGAAAATGGTTGGGAAAAGAAACTAGGCCATCTGCTTGGTTGGGTTGGGAACCAAATAAGCTTCAAAAAACTCTCTTTTTAGCAGTGTCATTCAAGAGCACATGGTACGTCCTTGTCGTGCATACTTCAGAGCATTGCTGGTTCAGGTTGATTTTATTATTTCGGTCTAAATTGGAAGTTACAAATTGATTCTACTTTTTGGATAACCAAATGATGGTACTTTATTTTTTTGATGAATAAATTATGGTACTTTATAATATTGATTGGGTAGTACACTAGTACTAGTGTGGGGTCTAAATGATTTATGGGCCAGGTCTATCTACTCGGGGAGAATCCAAAGGCCCAAGCCGAGGAGGGCTATGGCCCAAACTCGACAAGATAGCCTTTGGATACCGCCGAGGGCAGTTCAGTCCTCGACAGACCCAAAGTACCCCCAGAAAGAAGGGTAAAAACGGTATAGGACTGAAACTTGGAAGAAAGATCTAAAATATCCAGGGAAAGCTGCTGTTACTGCCATTTAATGCTCTGAACCTGACAGAGCCGCATTCTTTGACTTTTACAACCATCCCCAACGACTTTGGGTATGGACTGACGGGACAAGTATCAGCCTTGGAAAGGTTGACCCTATACGTGGATGAAGGATAGTGAACGCAGGCGAGTATAAAAGGAAAGATAAGGAACCTAGAGAAGAGGTTGGGAAAAATGGCCAAAAACCAGAACCTCCCAGCTCACCTCCAGGAGAAAGACTCCAAGGGTGAAGGAAAACTTAAACTTGTACGAACACCATGAAAAACCCACTGCCTGTCGATCAAGGCCTAGCCTTCCAAACCCACGCTCTACAAATGATATTGTTAGGGCCTTTTCACGGGCGAACCCGACACCGTTACGGTCCGCCACGAATCGTGTCCTTACAATTGGCGCCGTCTGTGGGAAAGGCTTGTGTGTTGGTATAGGATGTGGGTCGATAGAGTTTCTTCGTTATTTCTAACCGTTGGTTATAGAGTTTTAGTATAAAGTTCTGCTAGGGGCTACGTTTCTTGACTAGGGGCTTGGCTGAGGAGCTAACTCCCTTAAAGCCAAGGTCCCCCGTAAAGAGCAAACTAGGCACTTGATAGCGTCAATCATATGGATAAACTCTAGGGGCTTGGCTAAGGAGCTAACTCCCCTAAAGCCAAGATCCCACACAAAGAGAAAACTAGGTTTTGGACAGAACCAGGGCATTGCATGGTCCACGGACTCAAGCCTATGGGGAAACCAACTATTTGGATGAGGAAAACTAGGTTTTGGACAGAACCAAGGCATTGCATGGTCCACGGACTCAAGCCTATGGGGAAACCAACTACTTGGATGAGGAAAACTAGGCTTTGGACCTCGGACTCAAGCCTTATGGGGAAACCAACTACCTGGATGAGAAAACTATTTTGGACAGAACCAGGGCATTGCATGGTCCTCGGACTCAAGCCTATGGGGAAACCAACTACCTGGATGAGGAAAACTAGGTTTTGGACAGAACCAGGGCATTGCATAGTCCTCGGACTCAAGCCTATGGGGAAACCAACTACCTGGATGAGGAAAACTAGGTTTTGGACAGAACCAGGGCATTGCATAGTCCTCGGACTCAAGCCTATGGGGAAACCAACTACCTGGATGAGGAAAACTAGGTTTTGGACAGAACCACGGCATTGCATAGTCCTCGGACTCAAGCCTATGGGGAAACCAACTACTTGGATGAGGAAAACTAGGTTTTGGACAGAACCAAGGCATTGCATAGTCCTCGGACTCAAGCCTATGGGGAAACCAACTACTTGGATGAGGAAAACTAGGTTTTGGACAGAACCAGGGCATTGCATAGTCCTCGGACTCAAGCCTATGGGGAAACCAACTACCTGGATGAGGAAAACTAGGTTTTGGACAGAACCATTGCATAGGGACTCAAGCCTTGCCAACTACCTGGATGTGGAAAACTAGGTTTGGACAGAACCAAGGCATTGCATAGTCCACGGACTCAAGCCTATGGGGAAACCAAACTACTTGGATGAGGAAAACTAGGTTTTGGACAGAACCAGGGCATTGCATAGTCCTCGGACTCAAGCCTATGGGGAAACCAAACTACCTGGATGAGGAAAACTAGGTTGGACAGAACCAAGGCATTGCATAGTCCACGGACTCAAGCCTATGGGGAAACCAACTACTTGGATGAGGAAAACTAGGTTTTGGACAGAACCAGGGCATTGCATAGTCCTCGGACTCAAGCCTATGGGGAAACCAACTACCTGGATGAGGAAAAACTAGTTTTGACAGAACCAGGGCATTGCATAGTCCTCGGACTCCATGAAGCCCAGGGGGACTCAAGCCTATGGGGAAACCAACTACTTGGATGAGGAACCAACTATTTAAAAAAAAAAAAAAAAAAAACTATGGCCCATAAACCTCGAAATCCATCCGAAGAGAACTCCGCGTTAACAGATGGGTTAATACCTTGATTGCGCAGATTCCTCGGTCTACCCTCGGATCCCCAGTATCAAAGGGGTTGATGCGATACGGCGCAACATATTACCCAAAAGCACAACCAAAGTCCCTCGCTACTCGGCTACCCTCTCGAACGAATTATTTAGAGTTTATCGTTCTCGGACATCGCTCTAGCATGCATCGCGCAGCACTCAGCGGTTATCCCGGTTAGTTCCAAGAGTTTAATTTATTGAGGATTAACCTTGTTATGCTTGATAATATTTGTAAGTTTAAACTAGTAGGAATCTGTGTTAAGGCATTTTTCTGCCTGGAATATCATCAAGGGTAAGCTTATATTTAATATTCATGCATGAAGTAGTTGTTACGGAGAAGAAAGATATGTATAGAGAAATAGACACATATTTTATTAAGATAAAGGAACAGTACAGTGTACAATGAAAAACTGAAACAAAGCTTACATTGAAGCTAACTACGTAAGTAACGAAAAATACAAGAGAGTAAAGATAAAACCGAGGAGGTAGCACAGAGGAGAAGTTGGCTACTGCCTCGAGACCTTATTCCTCCTCAATGCTTTTGCACGCCCATAACTCAGGCAGCAAAAGAACCCAACTTGGGGCCTGCACCGGTGAAGAAAAGGTGCAGGGAACCTGACCTCAGGCTAACACCATCTACAAAAAAGGTGCAGGGAGCCGGAAGTTGGGGAGCCCCCGCAAAAATTTGCCTGCTACAAAGCAGACGGCACTGATGGTGGAAATTCCTTCTTCTGACATACCAAAAATCTGGCATGACCAGAACCTGTTTCGGATTTTGACTAAAAGAAGGAGGAATACCATCTTCCTCCTGTCAAGACAGAGGACTGGTTTGAATCTGTGCCATCCTTGTCCATACCATATCACCTTGAGGATTCGGTGCCTCTGAAACGTGCGGAGACCTTTCATCCCCATCCACGCCTCAAACATCTTGCTTTGAGGCAGTGGCACTAGAAAGAGAGATCGCGGATATGGAAGAAATATGGTTCTGAAGGGAACAGGAGAGTTCATGTGCAAATGAAGTGATCCCCTATCCCATTTATACCCAGAAGTAAACCGGTGGCATTTAATTCACGCAGCGTCCCAAGAAATGCTACAGACAAAACGTCTCTGGCTCGATTTCCAACGTCGTCTGTAACCCTGAGGTTAAAGGAGTCTCGAGAAGGCGCACCTCGAACACTGGAACGCCAAAAAGTACCGCGTGATCAAAGACTACGGAAATACCTCTTAATTTGTGGGCCCAGTAAATTCGCGGCCCAGACCCGTTCAGCATAGTAGCCTAGGGACAGAACCAAGGCCTTGCATGGTCCTCGGACTCAAGCCTATGGGGAAACCAAGTACATAAAAAATTATAATTATTACAAGTTTTGGACAGAACTAAGGCCTTGTATGGTCCTCGGACCCAAGCCAATGGGAAAACCAAATACTTGGATAAGAAAAGGTTTGAATTTCGTAAGATGGGTTACTTGATAAAAATGTCAGGTCACTTCATTCACGGCTTAAACACCATAAAAGGTTAAGACCAATAAAGTTGTAAGGAAGGTGGTGGAACGCCCCAACATTTAGTCGTATAAGAAGGCTGTTCATTTGGTGGATGATATATTTTCAAATGGTTATTCCTCACACGGCATCAAACCTTCGTTTTTCTCCTCAGCTAGCATGGGGTAAGTATTACTTTTCACTGGTCGGCCTTATTGTGCCAAGCATTTCTATTAAAGTTATGGCGACATCTTTTTATTATCAAGTATTTTGGTCTTAGTCGTCATTGATTTAGATGCTATATTATTGTGCCGAGCAGCGTTTGTAAATTTTTAAAAAAAAAGACATAGAGACAAAACATGCGAAATAAAATAACAACAATTTTTATTAATACGAAAAATTATTACAACGTACAAAGAGGGGCTCAAACGAGCCTATACAAAATGTGAACTGCTTAAGCAACAATTACATCCGTAGTACAGATAAGTAAACTGTTAGGCGTCTTTTAAACTCGTCTCAAAGTCTCTCCAATCTCTGCCTCAATACTGCTCATATTACGATAAGAACCTTCTTTGGGAAAAAATGAAGGAGAAGGAAATAGTAAGGAAGAAATCAATGAAGAAGATGGAGGAGATGAATGAAGAAGATGGAGGACATGAGTAAAGAAGGAGGAGAAGAAGAGAGAAGAGATGAAAAGAAAGAAAAAGGAGCAAAAGAGGGAGAAGTGAAAGCACCAGGATGGATCTGGTGCTGGGAAGACTAAGAAAGGGAGACGGAGGATAGCACCAGTGAAGGAAGAGAGGAAGAAGTAGAGACACTTAGTCCCTGCCTCGATCCTGACTCCCAACACACTGGAGCCATACTAGGTATGCTCATAGGAGAGCGGTTGGTACTGATGATGGGTGTTCTCGACTCAGTCACGCCGAAAGTTTGACGTGACAAGTCCCTGCTTCGGATTTTGACTGAAAGAAGGGTGAGGTTGATTTTGAGTCTTCGCCATCCCTGTCCCGATCGAGCCATAATGAGCTTTATTGGAACATGGCGTTTATGGGAGGGGTTTGGCTCCTGCATCACTCGTTGTTATGGTAAAGTGTATCACGATTTAGTTTATAAACCAGTGGGTAAAATGAACCCTAGGGGAGGCCAAGTATTTCAAATCTCAGAAGGATGAAAATGGATTCTTTACAAAAACAATAACCTCCTCCCTTCCTTCTTATACAGAGGGTGGAGCGGGAGACATTTAATAGGTTCAGATCTCCAAAGGAATCTGCCAACACAAACATGCCGGTTCCGTTTCTCCACCCCATCAAAACAAACCGCCGAATTAAAATAGTCTCGTAAATAGTGGTCATTAAAAGCGCGTTTTGGATACCCAAACGATAAGAACGCATCAAGCGCGAAATCAAAAAACTGTCTCATAGACCGGTGCATTTCTTGGACAGATGAAGAGCCGCCAGCATTATTAATAGGCCAAATTTATTGGGCCGTAGGAAGAGGTTCGGCATCACTAAAACCCCCCTTTCCATCAAGAGGTTGGACAGCCGGGTTTTGAGGGGCTATTGTGGGGCCCAAATGATTTATGGGCCAGACCCATCTACCCGGGGAGAATCCAAAGGCCCAAGCCGAGGAGGGCTATGGCCCAAACTCGACAAGATAGCCTTTGGATATCGCCGAGGGCAGTTCAGTCCTCGGCAGACCCAAAGTACCCCCAGAAAGAAGGGTAAAAACGGTATAGGACTGAAATTTGGAAGAAAGATCTAAAATATCCAGGGAAAGCTGCTGTTACTGCCATTTAATGCTCTGAACTTGACAGAGCCGCATTCTTTGACTTTTACAACCATCCCCAACGACTTTGGGTATGGACTGACGGGACAAGTATCAGCCTTGGAAAGGTTGACCCTATACGTGGATGAAGGATAGTGGACGCAGGCGAGTATAAAAGGAAAGATAAGGAACCTAGAGAAGAGGTTGGGAAAAATGGCCAAAAACCAGAACCTCCCAGCTCACCTCCAGGAGAAAGACTCCAGGGGTGAAGGAAAACTTAAACTTGTACGAACACCATGAAAAACCCACTGCCTGTCGATCAAGGCCTAGCCTTCCAAACCCACGCTCTACAAATGATATTGTTAGGGCCTTTTCACGGGCGAACTCGACACCGTTACGGTCCGCCACGAATTGTGTCCTTACAACTAGTATCCTGGAAAATGTTAAGAGAATAAAAAAGTGAAAAAAAAAAAACAAGTTTATGATTTTGATCATGTGTCCAATTGTGTATCAATTAGCTTATTTGCCAAATATGATCTAAAAAATATATAAATTTGATAGTTTTTATGCTAATGTTTGTTTAAGTTGGGAGGGGGAAAAAGTAGAAAAATAAAAAATTAATATAAATTTTATTTGTTTAATTGAGAAAAACAGTTTGAGAGTTGTTTAATAACATAGCAATTGATCTCTAATTTGATTTTTTTTGAAATTTTATAAGTATAAAGGATATAACAAGAACATGTAATCCAATATTAAATTTTCAAAATTTACTTAATATAAAAATATATAAGAAGTTTATAAAATTTTCTCCAAATTAATTTAGAGAGAAATTTTATTCGCGTCTATCATGAGTAGCTAGAGCCCAAAAGCCATGGGAAAATGGTTGGGAAAAGAAATTAGGCCATCTGCTTGGTTGGGTTGGGAACCAAATAAGCTTCAAAAAACTCTATTTTTAGCAGTGTCATTCAAGAGCACGTGGTACGTCTTTGTCGTGCATAATTCAGAGCATTGCTGGTTCAGGTTGATTTTATTATTTCGGTCAAAATTGGAATTAACAAATTGATTCTACTTTTTGGATAACCAAATGATGGTACTTTATTTTTTACTTTTTTTTAACAAAAATTTTGTCCTTTTTTTCAGTTTGTGTAATTTTTTCAGTCTTGTATGTACTATTTGGTGTCTTTTTTAAATTTTTTTGACAAATTTTTTTTTTTTGTCTTTTTTACATTTAACAAGCACTAAACTCTGTTGGTTAACATTTCCCTTACAATATTGACTGGGTAGTACACTAGTACTAGAATCATGAGAAATGTTAAGAGAATAAAAAAGTGAAAAAAAAAAAAAGGTTTATGCTTTTCATCATGTGTCCAATTGTGTATCAATTAGCTTATTTGCCAAATATGATCTAAAAAATATATAAATTTGATAGTTTTTATGCTAATGTTTGTTTAAGTTGGGAGGTGGAAAAAGTAGAAAAATAAAAAATTAATATAAATTTTATTTGTTTAATTGAGAAAAACAGTTTGAGAGTAAAAAAAATAATTTATGTAAATTTACTTTTATATTCTTAAAGATAATAAAATAATTCATAGCTCTTGTGACCAAACTTATAAATGAGCGTATTGATGTAATTTTAAATCAAGTTTCGCCACCGCACACCCTTAGTGCGAAAATTATTTTACAAGTATAAGTGTTTGTGGGGTGTGGGGGCAAGAGCTAGAGTTTAAGTTTTTAAGATAGAGTTTTACACATATATACACTTAAATTAGGATAGAGTATAATTTCTATCTTGTATAAATAAAAAAATAAAAAAATAAAAATTCAAGTCTCTATTTTCCACTTAGGCCTAGGTGGAGAACACTTGTTTGTTTCCACTCCAACCAAACATAGGCTTAAATGATTTAAGAAAATGTCAGTTTTTTTAACTTTATAAGTTTGTCCCTAAAAAAAATTTACAAATTTGTTTATTATTTAACCTAATGCATTTATATATATAAATATATATATATATATATATATATGTTTAACCTCTCTTCATCTTTTTTTATGAAAAATGCTAAAACTACTAGTAAGTTTTCTATATAAGGAGTTAACTAATGAAAGATACAATACTAAAAGGATGACTATATATATTTAGGTTATTTCATTTATTATATTCCAAATAATTAGTAGTCTTTATGCCATTTAAGTATAATTCCAAATAGTTGTTTTCATAATATTTCTCGAAAGAATAATACTATAATCACAAACTATTTTACAATATTTTTACAAATTACTGTTGTGGCCAATTTCTTACCGGTTATCATCTAGACCCACCAATAATATCATTTTTTTATTTATCAATAATCACTCACCATATCAATAATTTGTAAAAAACTTTGTATTTTTAGCATTTTCCTTTCCAAAAAAAAATTTCCGAAAAAATTATATTTTTGGAAAATATTATAAAAACAGCTATTTTAGACTTTTAGTATTTGATGAATGAGTAAATTTTACATCACCTCAAACATGTACAATACTACAATATATTATATATGAATAGCAAAGCCCCATTTACACATAGCTAATAAAAAAAACTCAACCTCGATCTACAATCACACACATCACACCAAGATACTTTAGCACAGAGTATGAAATGCATGCCCTAATGCAAAATAGCGTTTCTGTGCTGCTAGATGTGGTAACTCCCATGGTGCAAGTTTGCGAACCACAGCTTTTTTTAAGCCTTTGCCTTTGCCTTTCACTTTTAGCCCATGAATGATTCACCCCAAGCCATGGTAACCGGTTAAAAACAAGTAACACTTGTCTGAATTCACATATAGTCTCGGGTAGATCATGATCATGACTAGTGAAATGTAACTTAGGCTTAGCTTTACTTTACTTTTTGGGCCTGACCCTAGAGTAGACCGTAGTTCATTATGTCTACTAAGAATATTGAACATTGTGCCTAGGTCTAGGGTTTTAGACACGATGGTCCTTAAAATCAAGAAGAAAAAAAAAAAAAAAAGATAAAGAAGGAAACTCATATGTGATTGAAATGAGTGTATATCACTAGGGCATAGGCAGGTGTCATTAGATTATATGTATGAATGAGCCGTCCAGCTGTATGATAAGATATTAGCAGTGTACGAAAATTATATAGACTTGTCTGCTTTGAGTTGAAAGATCAAGATGGCGACACTATTCAAAACAACACGTATGATATATGATGATTCCTGGTCCAAAATCTCCATCTCAGGCTGCCTTTAGATTTGCATGTCGGCGTTTCAAACCCTAGTGTTTCATTATAAAACTACGCACCAGCCTCTTCCTCATTCCTCGTACCTTCCCATTCTAGCTTTAGCACATTTATACCCTCCTTTCACTTCACTCTTTTTTCTTATGCAGGCCTTTCTAGTTTTATTAATTGTTCCAGTTTATGGGATTTCTTGTACGCAAAAATTAAACTGTTACCATATTTGTAGATGTGTGACTTGTCTTATGATGTTCATGCATGTTAAGCTTGTCTCTGCATTGATAGCTTGCATTATTAAACAAGAAAGAGAGTGCCAAATTTTAAATATAGTATTTCTATATTTCTTGGGTCTTTGATTTCATGGAGAAAGGAGTGTAACTTTTTTGATTACATGCAATGCAAAGAACAACGTTTAAAAAAAAAAAAATTTCGGGATGAACTAGAAGATGTTTTGTGAGTTAAAAACTTTTGGCTCTTTGCGGTTATTCTTTTTCTTTCCAACAATAGTATGTATTTCAACTCTTTTCTCCGGTGCTTTTGAAGGAGAGTGAATTTTGTTTCTAAATTAGTCTCTAGGGCTTTTGTGTTATATGTGTGTTGAGAGAGAGAGAGACAGAGTGGAGGGGTTGTGGAAGAAAGAGAAAGTTCCAAATTTCAAATGATATTTTAAATTTTCTTGGGACTTTGATTTCATGGAGAAAGCAGTGTAATTTTGATTTCATGCAATGAAAGCACAACCTTTTATATTTATATTTTTCTGGGATAAATTAGATCATGTCTTGTGAGTTAAATACTTCTAGAGAGTGCCAAATTTCAATTGGTACTTTAAAATTTTCTTGGGTCTTTAATTCCATGGAGAAGGTAGTGTAACTTTGATTTCATGCAATACAAGAACAACTTTTTATTCTTTATTTTTATATATTTTCTGGGATAAATTAGAACATGTTTTGTGAGCTACACTTTTGGCTCATTTGGGGTTTTGCTTTTGTTTTTGTTTTTTTCTTTGCAACAGTGGTATATATTACAACTCTCTTGAGTTTTGTTTCTAATTTTAGGCTCTAGGGCTATTGTGCTATGTGTCATGTGTGTTAGAGAGAGAGAGAGAGAGAGAGAGAGAGAGAGAGAGAGTTAAGGGGTTATGGGAAGAAGGAGCTCTCTTCAGTCCAGCCCGAGGCAGTTTGAGAGGGTGATACTCAGCTGCTGACTCGTTGGTTTGAAAATTCATCAAAACGTGGAAGCAAAGGTGATGTGTTTTTGATCCAACGATGCAGGAGCTGTGTTCCACTTGAACCTGTCACGTCTTGGACTGAAGGGAGCTCCCCTCAGTTCCACAACCTACCTTCTTTCATTCCTCATTTTTATAATACACCCAAGTTTGTGCACTTAAATTATATATTTTGTTTATGCTATGAAACTGTTTTTTTTTTTTTTTGGGTTTTTTTTATATGGATTAACTGACTAGATTCATTATTTCTTCACATGCATGTAGGTCTCTTAATTTGTCTATAGCAATGGAAAGATGTGCATGTATTTGGAAAGAAGAAGCCAAATCCAATTGCTTTTGGGTATAAATGTGAAGCTTTGACTTGGTCTCTGAGACGGTGCTCTAATGCAAGACTGACTTATTGTTTGACCTTGATCGTTTGTGATGGAAGACCGTTATTATAATACTATTTCTGGGTTTTTCCCATCCTCAACCTTCAGAAGTTCCTATCTACTTGCCATTTTTGTGCATATTCCTGACTTTTGAGCACCTACTCCATCATCAAGGTCCGGCTCAAACCTCTATTCGAGAAAGAATGTGTTCTATCTTCTAATTAACTGCTCAAAGTAGATGAAAATCCAAGTTTTTCTGCATCACAGTGCTAGTTTACTTTGCAATTTCTTTTGGAATATCATTTACTCTCTTGTCGCCAATGGTGATTTATTCGTGGACGAAGGCTTGTAACACAACTGGTATTTTTTTTTATTTCAAGCAAATGATCACGGTTGAAATCTCCTTCCTCCAACTATCGACTATCAAATTATAAAAAGAAAAGTGATTAATTTGGTGTAGAAAAGTTTTTTTTGGCACAAGTGGCTGTGTTCACAGGGCCTGCGCACATGATATTTTGTTTTGTAATATGCATAATGGAGATGTACATGTTAGAACCATCTTTATATTTGGTCTTTACTAAACGTCTGTAAAGTTCTATTTTTTCTGGTTGTTTTTCATTTGTGGTTACAATGGAAGCATATCTGATGTACATGTGCTCATGTTTAAATCGTATGTTTCTTGCAATCTCAGTGAACACGTTCAACTTGCTTTGCTTTCAATCATGGGAAATTTGCCAAGAAATTTATCTTGTAGATATGGTCAATTAATTTCATTCATATTTTCTGTAATCAATTCCACTTATAATATTGCTCCGTGAAAAATACATACCATCTTGTCCCTCTCTCTAGCAAATAGACATAGTTTCCTCCGAATAGCAAGCACCAATTTTTTATTCAATAACTACACAAATAGTAAGAGTGGTCACTAACGATCAGAATTCACCTTTAAGAAAGTTCTCAATTTATGTTTCTGACCTGAGGAATGAGGATATAAGGAAAAAAGAAAAAGAAAAGACATTTCATTCTGCTTTGTTATCAAAAAAAAAAAAACCTTTCATATACTCAGACGAACACTAGCAAGCTTGATTCTCTAGAAGATTAAAAAAAAAAAAAAAAACCATTAGCTAGCTTAAGTTGAAATCCCAGCCAAAACACTTTTGGTAAACTCAATGAGATGAAACAAAACCACAGCACTCGATGTTGGCACACTCAAAATAACTAGAGCCATCATTCCGAAAGCCAAGCTCGGCCTAGTATTCATCAGCTGGGATTGCAAGAAGCCCATCAATTCGCATATAGTCGAATCGTAGCTCGTGTAATACCTCTTCTCCCAATCCATCCAATCACTCGGTGGCTCATAGTTCCTCTCCACCATCTTCATCTCATGAATTCTCTTCCGAAGAACAATCATGCTTTCATCCACTAGCCTGCCACTATAATAGTTTTGGTCATGAGCTTCGTTTCTTGAAGCAAAAATTCTAGTGGATGATGATGATGATGCTCTCTTTGGATGAAGATAGAGGCTGCTATGTTTTGGGTGAAAAGAAGTAATGAAAGAAGAAGAAAGAATGGAAGTGGATTCCATTGCTGAAACAAAGATTGATCCTTGAATATATATGATGAATTTGGAAATGGTACTAAAAAACAAGGTGGTATAGAAATATATTTATAGGCTTAAGTTTTACACTACTATGTTCAATGATTTGAGAAATCGAAGGGAAAAAAATGGTGGTGGGCCGTGGGGGCATCATGTGATTAAGCAATATCTTAGGAAACAAGTTATGTGGCCAAACCGTGTGTTATAAAGTATAAACAGTGACAGACAGCGTAAGTTTTAGCGCGTTAGTTTGTACATTTGTTTGGGAATGAGGTTCGGGGAAGGTAGAACCTGTCACATCGAGAAAATGACATTTGTATCGGGTTCCATCCCAGATAGAGAGACTACAGTACAAATTCCTGGAATCAGGTCCGTGGTGGACAAATTTGATGTATGTTAAAAGCAGTGAGGTGAGAGTTTACAAACAAAAATCCTAAGAACACGTAAAACACAATTGTCTAGACTATATATGAGTGTGACGGAGAAAAAAAAAAATACTATATAAAATTACTGTTCTAAAACTTTTGTTGTATAAATCTTAAAAAAAATGTTAAGAACACAAAAAAAAAAAAAAAAAAAAGCTTACAACTAATTACGTGATAGGTTGTGAATAATAAAAGTAAAATAATAAATCTACATTCTCGCCACTCAAAATGCATTATATAATGAGTTGTGACGGAAATTGTGGGTTTTAAAAAAAATATATTTTTTGCGTTACTCTCAATCATTAAAAATGACGCGTTATTGGTTACAAAATAATTATTAAGTCTTCTTTAAAAAAAAAAAAAATTGTGTTGAAGTACCACCAGCTACAATTATCATAAAAAATCAAAGTAGTTTGTAGCTTTTTTTTTTTTAAAATGTAGTTTGCAAAATTTTTATAGGAAAATTGTTGTAAACTATAGCATTTTCCATGCTAGCTAGATAAATGAAATTTTGCATAATCATAAACCAACAAATTAATTAATGTAACATCACTGAGTCAATTATTGACATCGTTATTATTATGCACAAATCACGCTAAGAAGTTGTTGAAAAATTGTCCCTATATTTATATAGATCGATTAATATGACCGGTGCATGGAAGGTTTGCTATCTGTAATAAAAACCTGTTAGAAAAACGAACGGTTCCTAAAGTCAACATGAATTTTGAATAGACTAGGTGTTTAACATCAACGTTCATGCACTTCTCTTTAAAAAATTTAATTTACTTTTTATTTTTAAATACTTAAAAAAAAAATTTAGTTTACCTTTTGTACTTTTTTTTAACTAGATAAGATATAGTATTTTTTTGTTCTAAATATATAATAATAAGTGATAATGAGTTTTAATCTCTACATTTTATTTAGTTAGTAAGTGATGTAGAAGTTTCTCATTAAAAAAAAAAAAAATTCACTTTTAAAAAGTATTAAATGTGCGCCAAACCTAAAAAGAAATGTATTATCATCTAAAAAAACAGAGATGCATTGGTTTAATAATTAAATGTTTTAAAAAATATGCAAAAAAATGATATAAAGTTATAAACAGTTGTCCCTTTTCATCAAAAATTTAGAATATATAATATCTACAACAAGATTCATATTTTCTTTTTAAATAATAATAAAATACTTATATTAAATTAAAAAAAAAAAAAAAAAAAAAAAAAAAAAAAAAAAAAACCAACAGAGAAATTAAAGAGGGGGGAAAGATATCATCTGGGACTAAGATCATAGACAAAAATCAGGGATGGAAGAGACGTAAATCTTTCCCTCTCGATTCCATAAAAACTCATCTAACAATATTATGAGTAGCAAAATTAACTTTTAAATGTGTTTGAACCACAAATGATTTCACAAATAAATTTAGAGCCATTTTAGTTATAGCAGTAATCTCCGTATATAATGACCCGGTAACTGAGGAGGTTGAAGTATTTTGAAATTGTAATATCACAGTCATTCCCAACTCAGCTATTAGTAAAAATAAACCTTCCTTTAAATGTTAAGGGGTCCAGTTAATGCATGCTCTTATTAGAGCATAAATTAACCATCAATTTTAGGAAATTTTTTATAAAAAATTGAAGAAAAAAAAAACTATTAAATTAGTAAGTTACTTTTTTATTTTTTCATAAAAAGTTTCTTACAACAATTTACTAACATATACCCTTTGGGCACATGTTAGTAAAACCCAAATGTTAAAGATCTTTTCACAAGTATCCTCTATAATTGTTTTGTACAACTTATTTTTATCGGTTAATCAAGTTAAAAAAATAAGTTTAATAAAAATATAATTATTGTTCACAACTATGCTAAGTAATTGTTTTGAAGAGTTTATTTTTATTGGTTTATCAAAAAATTTTCTAAGTTCGATAAAAATATAATTATTAATTGTATGCTTTGGTGTTGCACCAAAAAAACTTCAACCCCACGTCGCGGCGCCCACCATGGAAATGAAGATTGGTTTTTGATCTCACGAATCTTTCATTGAACAAAGTTATATATTTTTCCTGAATGAACATTGAAAAGTTATATTGGAATTTGGATTAGCTTGACCTTGGCAAGGACGGTGTTTTTTTCTATCAATGCTAACGTTAATATTATACATTTTTCTTGTTGGCGTTAAATGTCTAAAATCATTTTTCATGTTGAATACGTTTCTCAAAAAAAAAAAAAAAAAAAAAATTTCATGTTGAATAGATTTTTGTTTTGTTTTGTTTTGTTTATAAGAATTAAGTTGGGGAGAGAGTTGTACCCAATAAGTTCTTTGTTGGATGTTAGAAGTTTGAGTTGACAAAACTTAAAAGTATGATTGCTTGGTTGGATTAGTGCATGCATACAAGAGTTCTTAAAATTGTTTATTATAATCATATGGTTAAGAAGAAATTATCTTTCCAATTCATCTCTTAATTAATAAAAAATTATGGGACATTAAGGTCGTACGGATGACTTTTGTGAATTATTGTCCACTTAATGACTTTTCAAGCAGGCCCTTAATTAATATCCTATCCAAAAAAAAAGAAAAAGCAGACCCTTATAATAAACGTGCAATTTTATATCTTCAAAATTAAATAACATTGTTGAATTTTGTCTAAGAAGATATTAAAAATATTGGTGTACATTATGCTGTGACGACTAGGTTGTTTACTCTGTATATATATATATATATATATATATAATTTTTTTTTCTTGCACATAAAACGGATAACGACTAGGTTGTTTATATAATTATATCATACTTTTTTTTTCTTAAGGTTTATATCATACTTAGCTACACGTAAGTGTATTTATATGAAAATGATTGGAATTCATTTATCAAAAAGATAGACTTGAACCAAGTAAATTAGAAATTATTTCTTTAAAAAAATAAATAAATTAGAGATAATTTTGTTGCGGATCCAATTAATTTTTTGGCATTGATGTGGCAGTGTGGAGGGCAACTGAGACATCTTCGTACCAATTATGGGGAGAAGTCCTATTTGGTTGGGGTGTTTTTTTTTTTTTTTTTTTTTTTTTTTTTTTTTTTAAGTAGGCCCCATCAAAGAAATGTTTGATTGGCATTTGTTTTCAGTTTTCTGTTGAAAAAAAAAATAAAAAAATAAAAAAACTGAAAACATATTTTCGGTCGGTGTTTAAGGATACAGAAAACCTAAGCTTTGTGGATCCCACACGTTTTTTGTTTAGATTAAAAGTCATTATTGTAGGCCTTAGTGCGGGTGCGGCGGTGAATTTTTAATTGTGTGAAAAAAAAAATACTAGAAAATTGATGCCAAACAATGTAAGTTGTTTTTTGAGTTGAGAAAATAGTTTTGAGAACACCTTAAAAATGAAGTTTTGAAAACACAACTTTCTTAACAAAAAAATAAAGAAAAAGTTTTGAAAACACAACTAAACAGAAAAATCACATAAAACCCCTCCATCACTAGGGGTGTGCATGAGTCAGGTTGAAGGGATTTTTCGACTTAACCCACCATAGTGGGTTAAAAAAAATCTAACCCAACCCACATGGGTTAGGTTGGATCGGATTGAACTCATGAATTTGACAATTTTTTTAAATTTTTTTCTATTACTATTATTATTAACTTAAGCAGGAAAAATATATATTTCACTTGTCACCTAAATTGATAAATAAAATATTCATAAACTAGTATTTTAACTCAGTTATAAATAAAACATATCCAACTGAGTTGATAAACAAAATATACATGAACTAGTATCTCAACTCAGTTATAAACCAATAGGAGTGGAATGGGAGAGAGAGAGTGGGAGGTGGCAGGGAGAGAAATAAGATTGTTAGGGTTTGTAAGGTAATTGGGTTTTAGATAGAAAGAGCCAAATAAAAGAAAACATTATTAATTATATAATATATTTATCTATATATATAATTTAAAATTTAAATATATAAGTGGGTTGGGTTGGATTAGGCAAGTTTGTGATTGTTATGACCTGCACCCAACCTGACCCGTTATTAAAAAAATTTCATAACCCAACCCAACCCAACCCACCAAGCACTAAAAATCGACCCAACCTGGCCGGTTGGGTTAGGTCTAGTCAGATCAATTTTGGTGGGTTGGTTATACACCCCTATTCATCACCGTGTCTTCAACACTTGGATCTATATATAATTGCAAATTTGCAATAGGTCTTTTGTGCATGTATAAATGTTAAATAAATTTTGCTTGTTTTAATTATACCTTTAATTCTAATTTTTACCCCATATTTTAAAATGGTCTCCATTTTTTAAAATATTTCATTTTAATCTTTATACTTTTAAACTTGTATGAAAAATCCTTATTCACATAAAAAATAAATAAATAAATAAATAAGTGAACAAGGTTTATGGACAACTAATCTCTTCCATTCTTTGTGCTATCAAAATCCCTTGAATTTCGTAACAATCTCAAGTTAAAACTTAAAATCAAAGCAAGTATATAATATGACAATGACTTTTTTTCATACAAATGTAAACGTATAAAGACTAAAATAAAATATTTTAAAGAAGGATTAAGACCATTTTGAAGCATATGACTGATGGGAGAAAGGTTGAGAATTATAAGTGTAATTATACCATTTCACTTTCCTCAAATGCTAGCATGGCTTCTTCTATTTGGCTTCTCCTATTTGGATTTTTCTTCTTTCATTCTTTAAGGATAAGGAAGGCACTAATGATTATTTAAAGGACATTAATATTGGTGAAAGGAAGAATGGATAAATGCCTTAAATCGTTTGATGAGAAAAGGCTAACTATGCGTTAAAGGGTACTTGGAAATTAAGAAATGAGAAGAAACTAGTGAAAAACATGTCATGACAGAGGCGAAAAACCACGGGCTAAACACATAAAGACAAACACCGATAACAATTTGATTGGTTCAATGCACTGTTACATGCAACCAAGATATTGTTTGTGCCACATCCTCAACCTAATCAATGAGCTTTTTAGTTAAAACTCTTTATAGCAAAAACTCTACAAACGAATGAATAAGCAATTAGTCAACTTTCTTTAGAGAGAGAGAGGCTTTAATTGAACATTAAATTTTTAACTTCTGAAAATAATCACTTTATCATTACAAAACTCGGTAAAACTGTAGTTAAAGAACCGAAATATCTATGTATAAACATGTCAGAAAATCTGCCAAAATCATCTAAGGACTCCCAGCTAATACAACCTTAGCTATCTCCACCAAATGAAACATAATGAACACCATTGAACTTGGTACGCTCAGCATAACAAGAGCCACCACTCCCAAAGCCAAGCTAGGCCTAGCATTCATCAGTTGGGACTGCAAAAACCCCATTGCTTCACAAACATCCGAATAATAATTAGCATAATATTTTTTCTCCCATTCCATCCAATGAGAAGGTGGCTCCTGATGAGTCTCCTCCATCTTCATCTCATGAATTCTCATTCTGAGAATGATCATGTTTTCATCGACCACCTTGCCATCATAATCACGACCGTATGCATCTCTTTTATTTGATGCATGAACGATATTGGCTTTGGGATGAGGCCTATTGATCAATTGGCTGGACTTGAAGTTGATGAACCCCATCCTCTTGTGCAATAAAAGTGAGTTGCCAACATAGGGAGATGGTGAGAGTACAAGGGAACGTAGAGAAGTTGCTTCCATTTTCTTGGACGTGAAAAACTGTTTGTGATTGTATGTCTAATGAGTACGTTGTTGTGAGTCGTGACTTGTGAGCAAGGTGGTTTGGGTTGTGATTTGTATTTATAATGTTAGGCTTGTAGTTGCAACTACAATTGCAGTTATAGCGAAGAAATTGTCTTTGTGATTGTGACACATGAACGTGAAAAAGACACACCGCGTCAAACATGAAAAAGAAGGGGCATGTTTTGGCGTGTGGTTTCTTTTGGGATGATTTCTAGAGATGTGAACACTTGGTCCTATGAGAAGGTTGCATTTGGCATTCTCTCTCTTGCACGAAGAAGTTTCCCTTGAGACACAAAACAAAAGAGCTTGCAAAGAGTTAAATTAACGGCGGCTTATATTTTTGTTTTTTATAGGAAGATACAATGAACAATATATGATCTAGGCTCAACTCTTTTTTAACATGTGATTGATTATCTGAAAAGTCAGTTATAAAAAATCGATTTAGAATGAATCTTCGCAAACCCATCTAGAGATGACACTATCACATCTAGGCACGGATCTCTCACCTCACTTAAATCAACTGAGTCAAACACTGCTATTAAAGATGAAACTTCTCAAACTTCAGCTAGTTGATAAATTACGACGTATTTTCAAAGCTTAAAATCAACATATAGGAATAGGATTTTTAATTTTTTAAATAATAGATAAATGTTAATGCTTTGTTTGGAGTTCAGACTCAAAACCATCCACTTAGGTACCATAATATATTACCAATTTTTCTAAAACTTTGAATTTATTAAATAAGAGATGAATGATGACAGTCAAGATACCATACTTTAGTGTTCGTTTGGCAAAAATTATTTTTACTGATTTATTTTACTATTCAGTTTATTTTTGCTACTATTTATGAATTCCACTGCATTTTTTGGTACTATTTATTTATGGATCTCACTGTACTATTTTTGCTAACTTTTGCCTTTATTTATAGTACTCAAGACTTAGGTGCTGTTCCTTAGATTCCCCTTTTAAAATTTTGCTATGTTGATTTTTTCTCATGAGATAAAAGTATATTTTTTAATTAAATAGCCACATGCCAGATCTTTAAGAGAAAAACCTAAAGAACAGCACCTAAAACATTGTACTTAAGTTTTGTCCTTTTAATTTCAGCAATATAAGCGGATCCTTAGATTGGTGATATATGATAAATTATCGATTATCTAAAAGCTTAAGACGATAGAAAATGGTAAATTTAATCATGTATATATGATTTAACCTTTATTTTAAGGCATACCTAATCAGAGTTGTACAATAAAGCATATCTAATTAACAGAAATATGCACTGGTTAGAATTTGATATTCAAATATTGGAATTACATGCCACTTGCTCACTATGAATAACATAATAAAAAGGTGGGAATTTTGCCCATTGCGCTAGCAAAGAAGTCTAGAAAACTAAGAAGAAACCAAGCAAGAGATCTCTCAGCTACAATGAACGGCAATGAGCATTCAAATTTCTCTATCTGAGAAGGTTCTGTATGACCACTTTATATGTCATTAAGATCCTTTGTAATTTGCAAGTCTAGTTCCATAAGAAGATTCCTACGCTAATGAGTCCATATACAACAATTACGACAAGTCAAAAGTACTACAGAAGCACATTATGCACGAGACCCGCCCTTTATGCAAAGACATCTTTTTTCCTTAATTAGCACCTGTATGAGATAGATCAATGAATAGTGGCACATCTGATAACAACATTAGTAATATCCAAGAATTCACAAACCTTCTAGGATAAATGGTCGGACTTGGTCAATTGGCGGTGATTCAAGATGTTGGTTTGATTCGACCTGATTGATGGGAAGTGACTCAAGTTGGCTGTATTTTTCAACTTGGTAAGTAGTAAAAGTCTCAAGCGGTTGCTCTGGTTGGATTTGGTCAGGAGGGGGTAATTCAAGCTGCTGGTATTTGGGCTTGTTTTTCTTAAGGAGAAGGTAAGTTGTGGAATACCAAAACAATAGTATCCTACTCTGAGCTATCACCGTCTCCCTAATGCGACTTCCTCCAAAGGAGAGCCGCTCAAGTGCCTGCAAAATGCCAAAAAAAAGAAGGAAGAAAGATTCTGATAAATATTACCTATTTAAGAATAATTTATCAAGAAAACACCCAAGTGCATCAACAGATATCATTGTCAGCCATTTATTAAATGTAAAGGTCCCCAAATCAAAGTGAAATTTGAGTATTTTGTTTCCATAAAGGCATAGGCATAGAGGTGATGTAACAAAAAGATTATTTAAAAAAGAAGGGGACTCAAAAAGATTCAACACAATAAGGAGCATGGTGAAGACAAGCCAGTACTGGATCAGTTAAACCTGTATTTTCTGCAAATCTCTGAAAAGGGACCAAAGAATTTCCATAAAAGATGTGTTTTGGGGTTCATATAGTGATAACTTTAAAAATATTTCTATTAAAGAAGATTATTGTCTCGTATTTCAGAATAATTTAAATCACAAAAAAACTACAAATTTAAACCTAGTACTTCAACAGTCATGTTCCATGTCCAAATACTCGGCACCAAGATCTTAATCTAAACCATCCTTAGCACCTGTACCTATTCCTAGGTGACATAATTTATGTCAATTGATCTGGTCTTCTCCTATTTGTGCTATAGTCGTTACTAGGAAAAGTCCACTGCATACCAGGTGTGCAAATAGCACAACTATTTTTTCATATATGGCATGCATCTTTAGATGAACATTCTGTTTACAACTCAAAATAGAAGAATGCTTGCCCTCCTCTTACCTGTTCTCCGTTTTGAATATCAAAAGAATTCTGATGATCAAATTGAAGACCCTTAAATTCATTAATGCAAAGCCCCTGAAACGCCCTGAAAATGTGCCAATGAAAATAGGATTCATCAATTAGAAAAATCATAATAAATGACTGATTATCTAATTCAAAATCTAAGAAGCTTTGTTAACAGTTTTCTTTTATCCTCATTTGCAAATAATGACATATTTACCATCTTATTAGAGAAACACGAGGAATCCAACGGAAGATGATTGGTGTATTGTCAGCATTGACATAATAGCCTCCAAATACAAGGAATACTGTCATAAGAGAGGGCCCAACTGCCATTGCTGCTTCAGTGGTTGGAACCATAGCCCCAACTGTAAGACCCATTGCAGACGCAGCAAAAGATTCTACAGTCAAGATACCACAGAACCTCCCAAATCTAGAATATCAGATTTCCAAGTCAGTAACTTTATACCTTTTGATGAAATTATTCCCCCATCATTCAAATTATAAAACATCTGTCATCAGATTGTTCACAACAATCAAAGTCAAAATTAAGGACCTGGTGAACCATAGAATGATCTATAAAGAGAGAACTCTTAATAAGATATACAGCACTTGGTCAACCTACCAAGATATAAAAGCACATGCTTGCAGCAATTTAGCAAACACTGTAATGCAATAATCCAAGACTTTACAAACTACAACTCTAATAAGTTTCCACAAATTTTTGGTTTCATGGATGCATTTGACAGCTTGATCTGATGGCCAGATTACTCAGCAAATCCATCTTTGGGGGATTTGAAAGTTGATGGACCCATCTATTTATTTAGCAACATATACATTACCATCTTATTTATCTGTAGTGTCAATGTAACATGAAGAAAGTCCCACTTCAACTAAGCTGCAGAAACCTAAAACCGGTCCCCCCCCCCCCCCCCCCTCGTTTCCCCTCTGATTGGTTCTTTTGAAGGATTTCAATTTAAGATAGCCTTTCCATAGGTTTTCAACTTTTTTTTTTCACCTAACAGTTGTTTAAGGATTTTGCAAAGAAGAGCCATATAACTTATTCAGACAAAACAATCTGCAATTTATACAATAAAACGGAGTAATAATTTTGAAGGAACTCTTTTTTATTTTTTATACTATTTTCCTCGTATTCTTCCAGAGTAACCAATGCCTTTTGTTGGGAGTAGTTATAGTTTCCATAAAAGCAGGATATGTGTGTCTGTCTCCACTTCTGATAGTTACACAAACATTTCATAAGTTAATTCTTCAAATCCATGTTCACCCACACTTTTCCTAAAAATAAAGGAGGAATTGCCAAGCTGCATATTGTGTCAGAAAATAAAAAAAAGGCAGACTTATAAGACCAAACTACATGTTCACCCACATTATTTATTTAGAAAATGTGCCGATTGTGGAACTGCATCTTATCGTCTTAAGTCAGAAAACCAAAAAGCTTTATATTACTCACCTGGACAAAGTCGGATGAAGTCGAGCCATGGGGTACAACACAGCACCAAACATTAATGGAAATGCTGCTCCAATAGGAATTTCAGCTAGCAATTTGGAAAGCAGATAGGGTCCTAACTTATAAGACCCCTTTGCACGCTCTCTGTCTACAATTGCACGTTCCTTGGGAAACACACCCACAGTCTTTGTAAGAGCAGCCATTGCAGTATTTATCACAGCAACCTAAGAGAGGATAAAAAGGAAATTTCAATTAACCAAAAAGTATTTTCATTTTAAGAATAAATAGAGATATAGACCTACGGGAAAAGTTTAAATTTTTAAGTCTGATAAGATCATACAATCAAATTTTCAATAAGGGATGTAGCTGCGGAACAATGAGGAAGGTTTGAGTGGACATGAAAAGGTATAAAATAAAATAGACGACTGCTAGGTAATTCCAAAATACAACAGGAAAGTAATTATCATCTAATTTGATGAATTTGCTTATTCTATTGAAAAAAACCACCTTATATATTTACTATCTGAAATTTATATCTGTCAACCACTGTGTGTTCTGCATTATTTAGCCGGTGAGCCATGCCAGTAGGGCTATTCATACTTTAATTTGGACAAAGTATCCACTCTCCACCAAAACTGATTCAACTAGTGAAATTAAAATCATTTCTTCATTTGTTCACCATGTGCTTTCATACAATGGATTTTAGAAGAAGTCTCCACCACCCCCCATCCCCAACAAACACATTCACACAATCACTAGATTTAAGTCCAATTTGCAAAATGTGACCTAGTAAGCAGAAATCTGAGTGATTTAAGCAATGCCATCTGGAAGGGAAACAACCAGGTTTTGTTTGTTAGACATGTTTTGTGATATATCCAGAAACAAATGACTAAATTAAGTGATGTCATTTGGAAAATTGGAAGAGGAACAACAAGGTTTTTTTTTTATTAGACTCATGTTGTGAGAGTGTACAAGTAAGCTCTTTGAAAGAAGCGGAGCACATTATCATAAGATTTAATAACAAAATTTAGAGACAATTGAATTAGGAAATGCCGTTTTAGAATGTCAAATAAGCAGACCAGAAATAGGGAATAATCCAACTGAGTGGAATATGAAGCAACTAGGAGCACTGTAGTAAACTGTTACATAGAAATGTTTGAAAAGCACGATACAATATAAGGTGGCAGTGAAAAAATGGCAGGGGTTTCCAAGGGATCCAGAAACATTTCACACCTGAAGCAGTCCCATTCTGTCTTGTATCGATGTCTGAGATCTTCCCATTCTCCAGAAAACTGACCCAAATATTATAGCTGATGCAACCGACATTCTTGCCCGAACTTTATTTGTTGGCCCATCTCGAGAAGCCTAGTCAGTCACGGAAAGGTGTCAACCAAAAAGAACAAGGAGTTGAAGTTTCATTGAGATGACAATACAGTTGATTATATAAAACCAACTGTACTACATATATGCATCTCACTAATTGCTGCTCCAGTGCCAAAACCCTTCATAGTAATTGAGGATAGAAACAACTTTGTGTCATGAAACATTGATTAGCAATAAAAGTGAAAGACTAACCTGCATCCATGCTCGTCTAAGGAGCAACCAGAATTGCCTCCACCAACCTCCCTTCTTCTTGGTTATAGTTTTCTTGCTTAACTGCATGCCACTTCTGGAGACCTCCCTTCTGGTAATTGGGGTAGCATAAAGAATTGTTGATGATTGTAGTGAGAAAGAGTCAACAAGACCATCGATCCGTTTCTGAGAAGAAGAGACACTTTCAGAAGAACTGTAGTCAATGGATATGAGATCAGCAAGAAATTCAGCTGGATTAACATGATCTGGGCAATGGTGCCTGTTGAATCAACCTTCAATTAGTCAATACTTTCAGAAGTAACTAGCCATGATATTACAGCTCCACAAACTTTACATTAACCAAATGGCATTTGAATCATTTAACAGTACTTAATTGGACAACAAAAGCTTAGTCATCAGTCATGTACAGTTGACTAGCCCCAAACACGATAAATTTGAAAGTAGCATTCATTGACCAATTTTTCCTTTAAAAGGAGAGTACTGACAAAATGAATAGAAAAGATGTGATGTTTGAAACACACACATGAAACATAACACATGGTAGTATTTTGTCCAAAACTAGGCATTGTTTATGAAATTATGCATTTAATGGATAGTTTATACGATTCATCCTAGTGAAAGGTCCATGAAATTGAACAAGCAAATTTATGGGTTAGGAAATAGTTTACAGTATATAGTTTTTGTTATGGGTCATGTCATAATTGTGACAGATTATTTCTTGGCACAATAATCCTAATGCAACCATTGAGAAACCATGGATTAATCTTCACACGTAGATGGAATTACTTGGTGAATCTCAATTAAGGATATAAATATTATTTGGGCCACATGAAACAGGAGAGGACTAAATACAACAACTACTGAACTTTGCACAGAGTATAAGCCACCTCTTTTTGTTGAAAATCACCACCCCACCCCACCCCCAAATAGGAAGCAGGTAAAGATAACATTAATACAATAGATTTAAGCAAGGTTCGGCTAACAACCCAAATTTAGAGAAGTATGCCAGTGGTTCTTCATGAGCAGGACCAGCATAAACAAGTGCACCCTCTGTTAGCAACACAATGTCGTCAAATTTGCTGTACACAGACCCCCGAGGTTGGTGTATGGAGCAGATAACAGAATGTCCATCCTGTGCAAGCTGTCGAAGAGTTTCCATAACTTTCTCTGCCTGGAAGGCATCAAGTCCTGAAAGGACGACAGTAAATTTTGTGAACAAGAATTTTTTTTTTTTTTTTTCTTTACTAGTTTTACAAGAACTAATAGGATAGCTTTTTTGTCTATGACAGATACAATAATGAAGCTGCCTGAACATTGTGATTACAATTTGGAACTTCCCTAACAATGTGTCTTCTAATAGCATTTGCTTATACATACAAGAGATCATGCCATAGGCTATGAATTAGAAGATTTTATACCTATCCTATAAGCTTTTAGTGATTTCTTCATTGGTGCTTCAGCTTCTAAGCAGAAGCTACCCTGTAGCCTGTTCAGTTATCAAACAATACTTTAGCTTTAAGCGTTTTGGCTTTTTTGGTGGCTTTTGAGAAGCAATCTGAGGGTAGGCTGGGTAGCTTCTAAAAGCAGTTGTAGATTTTCATATTATATGAAGTTACATCCCTGCCAAACTGGCCCGTAGTTTAGTATCATGAGTGAACTTAGATTTTAGTTTTCTCTAATTTGCATTATATTTTTCATGTGCAGCATGTTTACTATTCTTCTAGAGGTGGGTTTATTGGAGATGAAAAGTTTTCTGAAAATTATTGACCACGCCCATTGTCCAAATATAAGTGTAATTGTGTTTGATCGGTTGTAAAGCATTTTAAAACTATTATGTCAATCAAGTGTCACTTGATAATATATGTAGACATCTTTGTAAGTACCAAAAAAAAAAAAAAAAAGAAAAAAAAAAAGGAGAGCCATTAAGGTATATTGCACAAGCAAAATTTAAATTGGTATGCTTACCAGTTGTCGGTTCATCAGCAAATATGACCGATGGGCTTGCAATGAGTTCACAAGCCAGAGATAAGCGTTTCTTTTCACCCCCACTGATTCCACGGACCTTTGCATCACCAATACGGGTATCAGCACAACTGACCTTTAAAGAAACAGAACAAATCAGTCATAGAAAGGCAATAAAAAATTAACATAAGCTTACAAATTTCAAATTAATGCTCAATCGAAACAAATTCTTTCATTTCCAACACGAAGGGAAAGCAGAAACTATTTCAAAAAAATGCACTGAACCCCTTAAATCATGATTTCTAATCCACAACACAGCTATTTCTTATTCAATTAGATTCTAGGGAGTCTTGAACCACAACTTCACCCTCCACCTTACTCTTACAGGGGGAGGGCGTAGCATTAGAGCTAGAGCTCATTGGCTACTCAAAAGCAGCTGAAAACAATATTCAGCACCTGATCCTGCTTCTCTAATGCAAAGATTCAAGTAGAATTGAATTCCTAATACAAAATATATAAATAATTCATTAGTCAAGTGCATACAATCTTACCAAGCCTAGTTTGGATAAGAGAGTGTTCAATTGGAACTAATTCATTCATTTCCAACTTGAAGTGAAAGCAGAAACTACTTTGAAAAATGCACTTAACTCCTTTTAGCATGACTTTGTAATCCAAAAAGGCTGCTATTTCTCATTCAATTATCAAAATTACAAACGTCTAGTGAGTCTTAAACCCACAACTTCACCCTCCAACTTGCCCATACAAGGAGAGGAGGTAACATTTGAGTTAGAGCTCATTGGCTGCCCAAAAGAAGCCGGAAACAATATTCATCACTCAATCCTGCTTCCTAGGAGAATTTTAAATTTTGAGTTCCAGACACAAAATCCATAGCTAATTCACTAGTTAAGTCCATACAATCTTACCAATCCTAGTTTGAATAAGAGAGTGTTCACATATTCATCCCTCTCTTCCACGGAAGGTACCTCCAGACGCTGAAGCTCGGCTGCAAGAGACAGCGTTTCCCGCACAGTTAGCTGCGAGAAAAAGAGATCCTCTTGTCTCACATAAGCAAACCTATAACAAAAAATGGAAAAACCAATTACCAATAAACCTCTCTAAACAACAACAACAACAAAAGCATTAATCATATTAAAAGCAACAAATTTGTCCCAAAATTTTTGGCATTTACTTATAAGCTTTGTTAGAGCTAGGCTTCCCATTGACCTCCAAAAGGCCTGACAAATGCACACGTGGCGACGCCATCATCTGACCTGCAAGAACATTGAGCAATGTAGTCTTTCCTGACCCTGATGGCCCCATTATCGCTAACAATCTCCCCGGTTTCGCCTCTCCACTCACGTTTTTAAGCAGAAACCGCACCTAAAGATTCGCGAGTTTAGTTCACAATTTCCATCACACATTAATTTGGTTCATTCAAGTGTAACAACAACAAATTTGCTATGACAAATAGATTAACGAGTTTACAACAAATTCAAATTCAAATTCGCTATGATAATTAACGAGTTTTGGTCTAAGATTTTGAAAGCAGCAATAGATTTTCCCAAAAAATTAAATTTTGAATTCAAGAAAAGAAGGAACTGACTGATTTGGAGGATTTATCGGAGAGAGAGCAATTGATGTTGCGCCACCGGATAGTGACCGGAAGGACTTTACCGTCGGCGGTGGACTCGCCGGATTTGGAGTCTCCGGCGAAGTCGTCGCGGTCTTCTTGATCGGCCTCCGGCGGGAGAGCTGGGCCTGGGCCGGAGAAGAGGCGGAAGAGGAGAGCAGTGGCCACGGCGGCAAGAATCTGGCCCAAACCGTTACCGCCAATTCCGGCCACCACCTGGCCCACCTTCTTCCCGCCAAAAACCACCATTTTCGTCTCTGAGGTTTTGAGCTCTCTCTCTCCGAGTCTCAGCTTTTGTTGCTTCACACTCACTCACTCACAGTGTTATTATAAATTTTTTTTTTTTTTTTTTTTGAGTATAACTGTTTAGGCGGCGTCGTTTTGATATAGAATTTGGTTTCAGTTTTACTGGTCGGAGAGGGTTGAGTCTCAAAAGTTTTGAACGCCCAACGGGAGTGAAATGTGGATAACGGATTTAGCTGCACCTGAGTGACGCGTGTCCCTCTTTGAGGATAAGATGGGCTATCAAGAAAAAGACCTGTTTTTTCTTACTAGTGGACTTGACACTCTTGGGCCGTGTGTGTCTTCTCTATTCTTGTCATGGGCCTATGGATGGAAAAACATATTGCTTTATATTGATTTTTTTTTTTTTTTTTTAGTTCTTAAAATCAAAGATTCAACCAAATGATAAGTTGAATAGTTTTGGGATGTCACTCAATTGGAGGTGGTGGATGCAACTCAATGCTATTGATCGTAGATGTCATTCAATAAGGCCAAGTCACACACTTGATTGTTAGAAGGAATCACTCAACTCCAAAGCAAAAACACTTGCAAATAATTTTTAGGGTAAAACTCTCTCATTTCTTTTGATTTTTCATTGATATTTATAGGTGAATATATTGCATGTGAAATAAATGCTTACAACTAAATGTTTGACAACTTCTAATACATATGACAACTCCGTAAACTGACTTCACGTCACCTTATGATCAGATTTATTAGGCTGGTACAACTACCAACAAAACTTATAATTAACTTTGACTGAATAATAAAGATAAATAAAAGCCAAATGGATTTATAAATAAATGACGCATGTCACCCATGTGGCTATCACATAAGTTACCACTATACTCTGCATAATATTTGCTATGTAATTTCAATATGAGATAACTTTATTAATTCATTGATAGTTGAAGATGAAATATTTAAAATTTAGATGTTTTTGTTAGAAATACCATACGATGTCAACTAATTGAACTATGGCCAAAACAATATAGCTTTAATAGGTTAAAACACCCTTGCTGGTTTGAGGGAAAAATAAATTGTTTAAGCATTTTTCACTTTTGTATATTTTTTCTTTGTTTCATGGTACCCTAGCCACCACCATCACATTGGCTAAGTCAAAAATTTAGCTTTGAGCGGCCAAATTAAAATATGAGAGTATAGTCTTTTATTTTTTTTTATTTTTTTTTTCCAAAAAAAATATCATAAAAAGTTACTAGTTTAGAGACCAGACCAAAAAAAAAAAAGACAAGGTGCTATAAGTGTGTATATATTATACATTGATAAGTGTCTTATAAACCATTCACAGTTAAAATAAAGATATTAGACGGTAATGACATTTTTTATTTGTTTGAAAGTTTGAAAATTGTAGAAAGAGAATTTGAATCTTAAATCTTTTATTTAAAAATATTAAAAATGTCAATTGAACTACAAATCTATTAAGTAATGGTATATATTTTTTATTGGTATCTTATCCTATCAACAAAACAACCTCTTTAAAATAAATAAAAATTTGAAAAAAAGGACATTAAGAGTATAAAAGGTTAGTTGAACTTGGAGTTTTGGCAAAGAATAACTATAAAACGACCCTTTCACGCAAAGGAAATGAGGGATAAATAGTTAAATACCCAATTCCCTCCTCTCTCTCTCGCTCTATCTCCTTCATTCTCTCAAATCAAATCCCTTTTTGGTATTATTGTAGTAGTATTTAATCTTATTGTGCCCTATGATAAACTAACGCTAAATAAATATGAAAATTTTGTGACAACTTCTTGTGTTTATATATTTTTATAATTTTTGCTACAATAAAAATACTCTCTTTTCTTTCATTCTCAAAAAAGAAAAAAAAAAAAAATTGTTTTTTTTGTTTTTGAAAAACAATAAAGACACTTCTTGTGTTTATATAATTTCTTCACGCACAAAAAAAAAAAAAAAAATAGTTCCCTGCTGTCGCTGTCTACTTCTTCCAAGTTCTAAAAGCTCCTCCTCCTCCTCCTCCTCCTCCGAACTCGAAATTCCAAACTCAGTTCCCATCCAACCACGTCTCTCCACGTAATCAAACGGTGGGGTCCCAATGGCGAACAACACGAAAGAAGAACCAAAGTCAGCTCCTCAGTCAGATCGGTGGTACAACCTAACCTTAGGCCCTTCCTTCAAAAACGAATCCTCCAACAAATTCTGCACCCTACGTTGTAAGTCCCATAAAACCCCCCTAACTCTACGCTCTGTTTGGTTTAATCAAAATTGAAACAAAAAACTGATTTTTCTTTGTTTTTTTTGGGGGGTTTGATATTGTAGATGAATTCAAACCGGCTTCGATCGATAAAACGAAGGCAGGATCGCTACACAAGACGAAGGAGAATAGGGTTTCGGTCGAATTTCACAACAACCAATTGGGAAAACCCAAAGTCACCTTCGAAGGTAGCAGCGAGGAGTACAAAGAAAACGACGCCGTTTTGTTCTTCGACGGCGAGTCTTTCCGTCTTGAGCGCCTTCACCGTGCCGTCAAGCAGCTCCGCCACCTCCGCAAGCCCGGTGAATCCGCCGCCGCCGCCGCCGCTGCCGCTGCATCGTCGGCGCCCCCTGCTGCGGCAGCTGCGGTAGAGCCGCGGTTGTCTCCGGTTGCCAAGGGCGGTGCCAAGCCTTCGCAGCCACAGGCCCATTTGAGTAAACCCGCATTTCAAGCTGTGCCGGTGAGTTTTTAAGATTGAATTTTGGTTTCTGTCACTGAATTTTGCATTAATATTGAATTTTGAACTATTGCAAACACAATGTATAATGTGTGTGATTTAGTTATTAGGAATGTGTGAATGAATCACACCCAATTTTACGATGTAACTTGTAACTCTTTTGAGGTACAAGTGAATTGTGATGGAAGTGTTGGTTGTGAAAAGCTATCTATGGAACCTTAATAAATCTAGGGATACACCCAATTTCATAACATGCTGAAGTGGTTGACTGTGAGTAGTGGACACTTTCTGGCTTCTTTCCACTACTTTTCACATGGACCCACCAATTTCTTTCCGCCAATTATAATCGACCACTTCAGTAAGTTGTGAAATTGAGTGTGTCCCTAGTTTTGTTGAAGATAATAAGGCACATCTTAGTGTAGTAAGGCGTTGTTGGGTTGAGTTGAACTTGTCCCAATACAACTTGCTAGAACATTTGGCATAGTACATGATCAGAATCAAACTATAATTTTGGTCCCTTTGCATTTGTTAGGGTTCAACTTGTCCCAATACATTTAGTTGTGTCAGTTTTGTACCTCATCTTTCAAAATTTAGTCAATATTATCCTCATAAGTTGACTTGATTAAGGATAAAATTGACTTGATTTTGAAAGTAAAGTACTGATATTGACACAATTAAATGCATAGGGAAGAAATTGAAATTACCCCACGTCTAAGCAACAATACGTGCTGTTGATTACAACTTTGAGAATGGAATATATTATGTAATTTCTTTTAATTCTCAAAGTTAGAATTAAAATCCTATACTTGTACATTGGGGTGTAATAACACATTAAGTTATCAAATAATCCTTTCCGGTTGCAATGAAATTCTTGACCAAATTTTTCATTAAGCAAAGGGAGAAGATTGATTACTATAGAACATGAGGTAGATAGAAAGAAAATAATTATTCTCTTATTCTTTGGTTATCATAATGTGATACCGCTGGAGAAAATAGGGCTGGTAATTCTAGGACCAGGTGATTACCTAAATTAGTTAAATGTAGCAATGGAAGCTAACACAAGCCTGACAAAGTCAGACCAAAACCTCATACCTGCTAAGTGCTAACTCTTACTTGAGGAAATATCAATTCTTGGCAACTCCTAAAGCTTGAGACAAAAATGCATGTCCATGGTATTTGTTCATATATTTTTGAATGCCAGTAAAGATTATTTGATACTACGTATTGTTTGGAACTTTTGCGAAGTAACTTAGGCCTTGAGTTGTTTAAAAATTTTTGTAAGTATTTTGTTTCATTGATATTGGAAGTATTTCTCATTGTTAATTAAACCTTAGCAAAGCTTGGGAGTTTTTGTTTAGCTGTGTTTTCATCTGTTTTAGTTCTTTAAAAGAAATAAACAGGAGTTAGAATTGCTAATACACTTTCCCTTCTTGTCTGATGTCTTTAGCTTTTATGTGCTCTGGATTTGTACAGGTTGAGGTGGAACGAATTGATATTGGTGAGCCAGAGAATTCAGGTTTCTGTAATCTGCTTATATTTTCTTCCTGTATATATTTTTTCTAATGTGGCAATGTGTTGCTAGATGTTTTTATTGGTATTTTAAAATCTATTTTAAACCTAGCATATTTTAAGTTGGATTGATTCTCAAAATGATTTGCTACTCTGACAGTCACTGCAGCTTTGAAATTAGATTTTCTATCCTTGCTACCCTTTGGGTTCTTTACTTTTGAGTCAAACTTTGTAGTTTGTTGCATTTGTCCACATTTGCTGCAATGCTATTATCTTTAGTCCATCTGTATGCTTACATTGTTGCTGTTGTTTTAAGTCCGTCCATATGCTTATATTGTTGTCATCTAAAAGCATGGAGAAACTTTGCATTTATCTATTTTTATTTTAAATAAGTTTATTAACTGGCTTGCCACTTCAACATTTTATGTTTAAGTCTACTATCTCAGATTGAGGGTAGTATTTCTGTTGTAGTATTGAAGTGGAATGCTTCACATAATGTTAGAAGTGACTTAAATATGTACAGGTCTGCCTTTGTTATCACTTGCATTTACCAAAATGCTGCTGCTAACTCTTCTTTTCTCTGATTTCATACCTTCAACTTGAGAGACCTTCTAATATTTATAGCAGATCTCTTTCAGAGCCCTTTGATTTAACTTCCTCTCTCTGTTTGTGTACTCGTTTTGGGTTGAACAATAGTGTTCTACCCCATGACTAAAATATTTCTAGATGAAAATGAATCTATAACTCTGAAGTTCAAAATGATCAAAAAAAAAAAGAAAAAAAAGAACCAGTAATTGATGCCTATATTTTTGGCATTTTGTGTAACCAAGAGGCAGTTAAACAGCTACCTATTGGGTTCAGTAGGGATCTACAAGCTTCTCCAGCTTATTGATTCATCATTTCTGTTGTCTATGTTGATGGTGTTTGCTGTAAATTTTTCCCTTTTTATGAGTCTTGTAGAATCACAAAATCATTAATGTAATATTTATGTTATGACAGGTGCAAAACCAGCTGGTAAAAGGACTGTTGATTACCCATCTGATGCACCAAACATTTCTATGTTCTCTCCTGACCCTAAGAATGACGAAGCTGAGGATCATCAAGATATAGATATTGAGGACCTTTTTGGTAGTGCAACACCAGAAGATGAAACTGCTGAAGAAAAAGAAAACACTGGATTTGATATCAATATGTCACGTCATAATGACAGTGATGATGAGATTGCAGATGTAGATGATAGTGGTGATGAAGCGGATAAGGGGCCCAATGCTGCAGAAGCACTTAGAGCCCAGGTCAATGCAGAGGTGAGGGAAGAGCCGACTTCTAGTTCTAGTACTAGTAGCGGAAGTGGGAGCAGCGGGAGCGGAAGTGGTAGTGGGAGTAGCAGCAGTAGTGACACTGAAGCCAGTGATGACGACTCGGTTAACTCCATCTGAGATTCACTGGATACGTACCAGAAGAAGCATGGCTTGCAAATTTAAAATAAGCCATCCTGCTGTTTTGGGAGACATTTTTTTTGGTTATATAGAGTAAAATCGGTGTGGATCATGTTATAGTATTTCTTCCCCATTAGTGTTACACCTAACAACATCTCATTTGGCAAATGTAATAATGTGTGAATTCTTAAGAAGAGCAGGAAACTTCTCAAAATCTTAAAATGCTCTCAAGATCAGTTATTACATTCAATTGAGCTTGACTCATCCTTTATTTTAATTTTAGTGAGTTCTTAATTTCTCCTCAATTTTTTTTAAAAAAAAAGTCGTTAGAAACTCAATTCTACCTACATTGAATAATTGTGTTTATTTTGACATAAAATATTACGAAATATTTTCATGTGTTTGGTTGCTAGTGAAAACACTCTAAAAACAAAATTAGAATACACTCCTTGACAATGTCATGGTTCTTCTGTCACAGTGATGAGTTGTGTGTGAGGTGGAAAATGGTTTACCCTTTCTTGAGGTAAAATTTTACTAATAATTTCAGTGGCACCGAATATCTAAAATTGGGAAGAATATTTTCCGGAAAATAGTTTTCTTCAAAACAAAACGATTGAGATTTCACTTTGCTCGATAAAATCCTTTTGTTAAACACTGTTGGTAGTAACTTTACTTTAACAAGTTTAAAACGCACTGTTTAAGCCCAATTAAAATATTTTTTTTTAAAAATTCCTTTCTTCCTCACAAAATAAAATTACAAAGAGAATAACTTAGGTGGCATAAAAGACCCCATTTACGCCAACCAATTCAGAAATGCCACGTCAACCATTTTAACTTAAATTTAATACATCTATTACACACAATTAAAACCCACGTAAAACCTCTCTTTCCTGTTCTTTCTCTTCAACTTCACCTTCACCAAATTTCAAAATCTCTCTTCCATCGTACCTTTCTGTGAGACACCCATGGTTGAATCTCCATGCCATCGAGTCCCACACCAGCACTACCGGCGGTGCTTGCCGTTGTGGCCTTCTCCTATCTTAAGGTTCTCTCTGATTTCTCATTCTCTCTAGCCCAAATCCAGCTATGGCAGAGCTTATGCTTGCACCAACTCCACCATCGCTGGCGGTGCTTCTCACCTGCTTCACCACCACTGGTGACAATATTACAACAATTCATTGCTTGGGTTTGGCTTTCATTTTAATTTTAACGTTAATTTTTGGACCGCACAGAAGATGTTCGTGAAAATGTCTGTTAGAAGCTTTAAAGTTATTATAAGAATAGGCATGGGGTGATTTGCTAATTTATTGTTGTTTTGGTATGTGGGGTTTCCCCTCTGTATGGGTTCCTTTTGTTTGCTTTTGAAATTTTAAAAGTTAGTGATTTATTACAAGCTCATTGATTTTTGTTTGTGTTTTTCATGTCATTCTAAGAAGGCGTTTGGATAGGAATTATGATTCATGCGTTTGCGCTCTTTTTTTTCTTTTCTTTTTTTAATAAAATCTAGTGCCTCTTGCATTGTTTATAAGACATGAGCAATGTAATTAGGTAAATGTATAGTGATTTCATTAATGAACAATAATTGAAAAATATTTTTTTATTGTTTTCAGTCTTCACCAAAATAAGCGATATTTAAATGCACCAAATCTAATGGAAAATTTTCTCCCAAAAAAAAATTGATGGGAAATTAATATATAGGTAAATTTTCTCAAAAAAAAAAAAAATCTGATGGGAAATTAATATATAGGTATTTTCTTATGTGAATTGTATATGATTCTCTTTATAATTGCTGAAATTTATAAATTATATATCTTAGATACTATCTTAAATTCCTTAATGTCAAATGCATGTGATTGGTCTTTTTTACTATATTGTTGCAGGTTTTAATATCCTTTCCTAAAGGTTTCAATATCCTTTGAACAGGAAAGATGGAGGTTTTATGTGGGTTGTAATTATGTGTAATAGGTGTATTAAATTTAAATTTGATGGCTGACATGGCGTTTCTAGATTGGCTGGCGTAAAGGGATCTTTTACACAAGCTCCAGGTCTAAGTTATTCTCATTTGTCAAACCCGGAAAAATACACTACCACTGTTGTACACAGTAGTTAAGTGTACAACAAAGAATGAATCAAATCAATAGGTTTAGCGCCCAAAAAAAAAAAAAAGAAAAAAAAAAAGAATCATGAGGGGTAGGGCATTTTTAATTTGTTATTGGCTTTAATGTTGTATTGCTATGTTGTAGACTAGTACATACTAGTTTGTCTACAAGAGAGTCATTTATATATTTTCGCTTGTAATTTCATTTTTTTAATAAATATCTACCTTTTTATAAAAAGTTTTTTTTTTTTTTAAGTGAAAGTGTACTTGTTGCCATTACCCTATTAATTAAAAAATTAATATTATATATCTTAGAAGATGGCAAAAGAACATAACAATATAGTTATTTTTACCCAAAAAATAGTAATTATTATTATTATAAATGCAATTGTTAACAATCCTAACATATTTTTCGTTTAAAAAATTGTTGATCAAATAAAAAATGACCAGATATTTTTAACAATACAGTAAAAGTAATATTAGAGATACAAAAAATTTTGCAAAATTTTTTACAAATTATAGCATTAATAATTTGTGATTATAGCATTACTTAAACAGTAAAATCCTTTTTGGTAATTTATATCCAAAACAGTTTTTTTTTTTTTATTTGTTAATGTTAACGAAACACTTATTTGTAGTTTTAAAAATCGTTATTTTAAAACACTTGTTTTAAAAACGCACTTTTTAAAATATCTTATCCAAACAAGCCTAAAGCTAACTGGATAAACGAGAAAAGCAAAGACAGCCGCCTAGAGCTACACTCCAGCATAGCTCCAAAAAGTTGAGAAATAGCTAAATATTTTCAGAACGCGAATATTAGATAGCATAAACATAAAATAGATAAAATCCAAACATAACCACCTTTAGATGCCAAGCATATAATACAATTTATACTATATTATACTAATATAACCAGCTTAGCATTAATCTAGTCATTCATATTATACTCTTAATACAAGCATATCCATCTCTTATAGCAAGAGAAGTTTAATGCTACATAAACATAAGATCCATAATATACTCTTAGTAATTAATTAAACACATATTCATATCTTGTAGCAACAAAAGTTCAATACTACATAAATTGTTTAACCAAAAAAAAAGTACTACATAAACATACGATACCGTTGTTGGTTGGACGGTTTACCTGCATAAACACAATGAAGAATTTAAAGTTAGAATTGCATCCTTTACTTTTCTGTCAAAACCGACCATCAAAAGGAAATAAAATGCAATAGGCTTACCGCTTCCTCTTGCTATTACGTTCTGCATCCGCATTTTCTATTTCTTTCTTTCCTAACGCCAACAATGCCTTTATAGCAGCATGGGCCATGGCTATAAGCTGAAATGCGGAAATAACTTTATAAATTGAAATGTTTTTGCATGCATATGGCCTAAGTTATATTACTGGCACAAAATTTGATATATATGTGATAATATATATATATATATATATATATATATATTGGAACAAGTCTTTGTGATCATATTTGTGTGATGTCAACTCAAACCAATAATTTTCTACAAGAAATCAAGATTCTCTTGCCCAATATGCACTAAGCATACTCTTCCAAGCATAAGAGCCAGCACAAAAATGAAAAATTATTTAAATCCCACAATATGCATTTAGTTTATTAAGTTATTTCATCAAGTAAATACATAATAATAATATATCTCCTGATCTTTTTTTTTTTTTTTTTTCTTGTTGGAGTTTTAATGAATATTTTAATAATACAACGAAATATGTATATAGTAGTTTTAGACAAAATATCGCATCTACAAGTTAAAATAGTTGCAATATTAGCTTAAAAGTGTTAAATTATTGCATCAACAATAATAAGTTGAAATAACTTATTATTTTCAGCTACAATAGAAGCTTTAATATATAAGAAAAAATTGTTGCAATAACCTAAAACGAAAGAATCGTTGCAATAAATTGATTCCAATTATTTTTGCAATCTATTGCAACGAAAATTTCGAATTAATAGCTATTGCATCGAAGTTACCATTGTAATAATTTGATATTAATTCTTTTACAATTTATTGCAATAACAAACACGTAACTGCAACATCAGCATAAGATCCATACTATACTCTTAATAATTAATTAAACACATATACGTATCTTATAGCAATAGAAGTTCAATACTACATAAACTGTTTACCAAAAAAAAAAAAAATACTACATAAACATACGATACTGTTGTTGGTTGGACGATTTACCTTCATAAACACAATGAAGAATTTAAAGTTAGAACTGCATCCTTCACTTTTCTATCAAAAAGGGCCATCAAGAGGAAATAAAATGTAGTAGGCTTACTACTTCCTCTTGCCATTACGTTCTGCATCTGCTTTTTATATTTCTTTCTTTCCTAATGCCAATAATTCCTTTACAGCAGCATGGGCTATGACTATAAGCTGAAGTGTAGAAAGAATTTTATAAATTGAAATGTTTTTGCATACACATGGTCTAAGTTATATTATTGGCATAAAACTTGATGTATATGTGATAACACACACACACACACACACACACATATATATATATATATATATATATATTTTGAAACAAGTGTTTGTGATCATATTTGTGTGATGTCAATTCAAACCAGTAATTTTCTGTAAGAAATCAAGATTCTCTTGCCCAATACGCACTAAGCATACTCTTCCAAGCATAAGAGTCAGCACAAAAATGAAAAATTATTTAAATCCCACAATACGCATTTAGTTTATTAAGTTATTTTATCAAGTAAATACATAATAATAATATACCTCCTGATCTTTTTTTCTTTTTCTTCTTGTTGGAGTTTTAATGAATATTTTAATAATACAACGAAATATGTATATAATAGTTTTAGACAAAATATCATATCTACAAGTTAAAATGGTTGCAATAGTAACTTAAAAGTGTTAAATTATTGCACCAACAATAATAAGTTGCAATATAACTTATAATTTTCAGCTACAATAGAAGCTTTAATATATAAGGAAAAATTGTTGCAATAACTTAAAATGAAAAAATCATTACAATAAATTGATACCATTTGTTTTTGCAATCTATTGCAATGAAAATTTCAAATTAATAGCTATTGCATTGAAGTTACCATTGTAATAATTTGATATTAATTCTTTTACAATTTATTACAATGACAAACACGTAATTGCTACATAAACATAAGATCCATATTGTACTGTTAATAATTAATTAAACACATATCCATATCTTATAGCAACAAAAGTTTAATACTACATAAACTACCAAATTTTCATATAGATTTTACCTACTCTAATTACTATATCCATATCTTATAGCGAAGAATCTAATGAGTTAAAATCTTTTAAGGCAGATATTATAAGATTCTTAAAGTTGCATCATGTGGAGAAGTGTGATGTAAGCCTTTAACATTTTCAAAATTCTCTCTAATTATTAAAAGTACTTACCTCAAATTCCTTTTATTGCTATGTACCGAAAGGAGCATTGCCTAAGTCTATTGAAAGATCCAGAGGAAGGTGAAATGGAAAATGATGAAGGGGAAGAGATGGAGAGAGTGCCAAAACTGAAGTGGCATAAGATATTGTGTCTTCCCTTCCCTTGGATCCAATGTGGAGAATGAAAACATAGGCTTTGTGTTGCATAGATGAAGTAATCATTTTGTATGCAGGTATTATGGGCCATCAAGGACTTGGACACAAAGTGGTTACTTCTGCAGAGGTGGAGGCGTGCTTTCATTTCTAACTACAACCAGCGTGATGAAGAAGTTCACAGAACCTATGATGAAGCAAGGCTTAATCTTAATAAGCAAATCTTCAAATCAATTCTGAAATCTATAAGGAATGCTGAATCAGAGAGAGTAGTTGATGATGTTGACATGAAGTTTAATTTGCATTTCCCACCAATGAAGTTGTAGAAGAGTTCAAGAGACCTAAGAGGAAATCACTTATAATTTTCAGCTGCAATAGAAGTTTTAATATATAAGAAAAAATTGTTGCAAGAGCTTAAAATGAAAGAGTCTTTGTAATAAATTGATACCATTTGTTTTTGCAATTTATTGCAATGAAAATTTCAAATTAATAGCTATTGCATTGAAGTTACCATTGTAATAATTTGATATTAATTCTTTTATAATCTATTGCAATGACAAACACGTAACTGCTACATAAACATAAGATCCATATTGTACTGTTAATAATTAATTAAACACATATCCATATCTTATAGCAACAGAAGTTTAATACTACATAAATTGCCAAATTTTCATATAGATTTTACCTACTCTAATTATTATGTCCATATCTTATAGCGAAGAATCTAATGAGTTAAAATATTTTAAGGCAGATATTATAAGATTCTTAAAGTTGCATCATGTGGAGAAGTGTGATGTAATCCTTTAACATTTTCAAAATTTTCTCTCTAATTATTAAAAGTACTCTATTGTATTTGACTTGATTTTTTATCCCTCAGATTCCTTTTATTGCTATGTACCGAAAGGAGCAGTGCCTAAGTCTATTGAAAGATCCAGAGGAAGGTGAAATGGAAAACGATGAAGGAGAAGAGATGGAGAGAGTGCCAAAACTAAAGTGGCATAAGGTATTGTGTTTTCCCTTCCCCTGAATCCAATGTGGAGAATAAGAACATAGGCTTTGTGTTGCATTGATGAAGTAATCCTTTTGTATGCAGGTACTATAGGCCATCAAGGACTTGGAAACAAAAGTGGTTACTTCTGCAGAGGTGGAGGCGTGCTTTCATTTCTAACTACACCAGCGTTATGAAGAAGTTCACAGAACCTATGATGAAGCAAGGCTTAATCTTATTAAGCAAATCTGCAAATCAATTCTGAAATCTACAAGGAATGCTGAATAAGAGAGAGTAGTTGATGATGTCGACATGAAGTTTAATTTGCATTTCTCACCAGATGAAGTTGTAGGAGAGTTCAAGGGACGTAAGAGGAAATCACTATATAGCATGTGCTCTAAGGCTAGCCTATGAGAGGTTGCAAGTAAATTTGGTTGGAATTATGAGCAATTTGGGTTGCAAATCACCCTGAAAGAAGTGGTATATATATTTTTTCTTTGATAAGTAATAGATTTTATTGCAATAAAACTACCTCATGAATGTTACATAGCACAATATAGCTCAAAGAATTGCTATCAAAGAATTATAAGCAAAAAGAAATTGAATTAGCAAATTATGTTAGGGTGCCTCTGCCACCAATAATTCAACCTTGATAATTAGAAGTTCAATTATTATTAATAAGCAATGTTACACTGCCTAATTTTCTATTCATGACAAGGGGCAAATCATCTTGTTTATAAGTGAACTGGCTGGCATTTGGCAAATGTACAATAATGGGAGGAACTAGGAAGATTCTTATGGTACATAAAAGAATACCTTTTCTTAAGTTCTTGACTGTAGGTTGGTGCACTGGTGAGTCTTCTTCAACCTTGATCTCATTCTCACCTAATTCTTCAAGTTATTGAATTTGACTGATTATGATAATTTCACGAATCTAGCTTTCGTGATCGTGTGAGAGTGTCCAACTTACCATTTTATTGCTCCCAAAGTGTGCGTCTAATTCATAAAACTATATTAGCATAAAACTACAAGAAGCCAACAATATAGCAACACAGTCTTAATCACAAAATTTTGAGGCCAGTTATGAATCTTCAACAATCTATTTAGGGTTAATTATATGTATTTTCCTTTGCCACAAAAACTCACTTGAATTAGGCATAAAGTGTATTATACATATAGCACAATACTTTTATTTTTTCCATTCCAATATTATTATTTTATGTTCTCCATATTTGAAATTTTAAACTTTCTATACTGAACTATTTAGTTTATGATTACAAAATTTAAGAGATTAATTCAATTTGCGTCCTTCTGTATACTAGTTTCTAAATAATTTATTCCTTTTTTTTCTAAATTTGTGCAATTTATTCTATTTTGGATAAGTATATTATATGTCTTGTCATTTTTTGTTGTGATGCATCTTAATATGAATTGTACATTATATAAAGTAAGATTAGGAAAAGACATAATGATAGAATTTAATTAAGTAGGTATACAAGTGGCAAGTTTTTATACGTAAAACATAAACCGGTAAAGAAAATTTGAATTGCCTACTTTAAGCATTGTAACTTCCCTTCTTCCTTTTTTCCCTTTTCATAATAATATATTAATTCACGATGCAATTCAAGTCATAAACATTGGTACTGCAGAAAAGAGTTAGAAGACAGGACAAGAGGATGAAAGATGAAATTGCTGTTACATATTTACATCTAAAAGGTAATCTTCTAGAGTCGAGAATTCTGTCAATCAAGACACAACTATAGGAAACAATTTAAGAATAGACCTGTCAACATCTCTACTATAGAAACCCACCAAATCCCAGCACTAATACCATAGCTTGTAAACCCCAAAGAGGCCACAAATTGGTAATTTTGATTCATGTTCCCATTAGCCAACTTGGAATACACTCCTTGACAATGTCATGGTTGTGAGGTGGAAAATAGTTTACACCTCCTGAGGTAAAATTTTACTAATAATTTCGGTGGCACCAAATATCTCAAATTAGGAAGAATATTTTCCACAAAATAGTTTTCATCAAAACAAAATGATTGAGATTTTACTTTGCTCAATAAGGCTACGTTTGGTTCGATTTAAATCGAATTCCAAGTGTATAATGATTGCAAGAGAAAATGAATTTCCGTAAGAAAATTAAAATCTTTTTGTTAAACGCACCGTTTAAACACTGTCAGTAGTAACTTTACTCTAACCAGTTTAAAACGTACTGTTTAAGCCCAATTAATTTTTAATTTTTTTTAATTCCTTTCTTCCCCACAAAATAAAATTACAAAACGGCACCCTACTCCCCCACTAACATAGAGGCACCTATCACCGCCGTCGACCAGAAGAGCCCAACCCATCACCGCCGTCGCAGAGCTACCGGCGTCGTCTTCCCCCTCCTACGCCGGCGTCTGAGTCCTCTTTCGCAGGTCTTGCTTCCTAATCTGCTTTGATGCTATGAAAAAACTTGGGTGGTAGTGCTGTTTTTGTTTGAATCGAGCTGCCCAAAATATATCATGGTTTGATTTTTTGGATATGATTTGATGTTTCTTGACTTGGGTGTGGTTTGATTTTTCGAGTTTGGGTTATGGTCTTGCAACGAGAAGCAATGCTTTTAGCTTTTGGAGTCAAACTATATTATCATATAAAGCTTATTTTGTCATTAATGAAAATTCTGGACCTATGTTTAGCTTTGTGTAGTTTATGTGCTATTTATTTTTTTTTTATCATGAACAGTGTGCATATTGCAGATTTTGATTTGTTTTCATTACTAACAAACCTTCATTACATGCATAAACACCATTACATATCTGAGTAATGCTACAGACATATCAATTTTACAATAGCTTTCGAAAACAGTTGAGTTGGTTAGTTTTTACTGATTTTCATCTAAGTTCATAACTGACATCACTTTTTTACCTTGGTAGTTGTGAATTTTTTTTTTTTTTTTTTTGTGTCTAAAGACTTATTGTTACATATCCTTGACACAGTTTGCTTTACCATTTTAAATACAGCTCATTACATAAATGAGCAAGAACCATTACATATCCTTGCATTCTGTACAAAGTTCACTTAACTAACTTAACTACAAGTATACAACTCATTACCTTATCTCAGATCACTTAAATAGGAAAATACAATTTTGAGTACACTTTTCAGCATTTGAACATATAACCATCACAAACAGAATTGCTGTCTTTGCTTAACTGGTCAGCATTTCTCCTAAGTTGATGATCTTTTTTTTTCCTGTGATCTTTTTTGCAACTCCAGTTCTTTTGGAGCATACCCAAAATTTTACATTTCCGACCAAATGTCATGGCCTTAGGCTGTTTCAAAACAGTTCCAAAATCAGATACAGCTGCATGTTTCAGGTCACTACAACTTCAAGAGTATAAACTAAGAACATGACAGTATATAGTTTTGTACAAATGCAGCTCAAGTGACACAAAATTTGGAATGGAAAATCAGTTTTTGTGAAATCAAATGAGCAGTAAATAACTCAATCTGCTACACAGCGAAAAAAAAACTTTGAATTAAAACACAACCGAAGAATACTGATTCTTAACTGGCGACCATACTCTTGACCCAAAACCTATTTAATTATTTATGATGTAATCATCCAACCCCACTAGACCTTTGATACTGATTCTTAAATTTTCACTCATGGTTTTCTTTGGTAGAGTAGTAGATGGATAGCAAAGCAGCAGAGAGAGGAGCATCAGAAAATGAAAAGGAAACACCACAAGAACAAGAGCAAGAGCAAGTGGTGAATCCATGGGAAGTGGCGGCCAAGGACGGTGGCAAGATCGACTACGACAAGCTTATTGATAAGTTTGGCTGTCAAAGGCTTGACCCATCCCTCATTGACCGCGTTGAGCGTCTCACCTCTCGACGTGCCCACGTGTTTCTCCGTCGTGGCGTCTTCTTTGCCCACCGGTACCTTATCACCCAATTTTTTTTTTCATCGGTGAAATTTTAGTAAACAACATTTAATGAATTACCTTACCACCCAATTCTAACTTTAATGTTTGTAAATAAACATATGTATAGAGGGTACAATTGGAATTTTGATGATTGGATTACAGGGACTTCAATGAGATACTGGATGCATATGAGAGGGGTGAGAAGTTTTATCTATACACGGGAAGAGGTCCCTCTTCAGAAGCTTTGCACTTAGGGCATTTGATTCCCTTCATGTTCACTCAGTATGTTGATTTTCCTTCCTTCTGCTCTGTTTGTTTTCCAAGGAACTATAAAAATGCTACTTATAAATAATAATTTATTATGAAAAAAACAACAACAACAGTTTGACTGCTTCTACTGCAGTTTGGTTATTAACAATTGAAGGTTAAAGGAAAGAATAATTTACTGCCAAGTTTTTACTTGTTTAGGCATGTAAAATGATGTAAATATATGGATTTGTTATATCTTGTAGAGCTGATCAACCAAATCATAATTGTTGTTATGTGTATTAAGAAATTTTTATGTCTGTGTGCATGACTTTGGCTGCAGATATTTGCAAGAGGCCTTTAAGGTTCCTCTTGTTATACAACTAACTGACGATGAGAAGTTCTTGTGGAAAAATCTGACAGTGGAGGAGAGCAGGAGGCTAGCCAGGGAGAACGCCAAGGACATCATTGCTTGTGGTTTTGACATCAGGAGAACCTTCATCTTCTCTGATTTTGATTATGTTGGAGGGTGAGTAATTCATAATTGTAAGTTTGACCTTGAAAAAAGAAAACATTAGATTAGACACGATGGACCTCATGACACAATGAACAATTTTTTGTTTTTGACAAGCTTACACATCTTTCTGCTGTTTAAGTGCTCCACCAATGTTAAAAGTATGCATTGAAAACCTTAAAAATATGTAATAAAATTTGGCTGAGCTTTAGATTTTGAGAAATTAATTATAATTTTTATGGTCATTATTCTTGAAGCGATATTTTAAATTTTCAATTTATATTAGTCCTGCATTTGTTATACTATGCACCTGAAACCTCAAGTATGCATTTCAAAGCTAGTGAGGGAAAAATCTTTCTCATGCATATTACATGCATAGTTAGAAATTAGAATCCTCAGACTGGTTTTTTATATTTTTTTTGTGCAGTGCATTCTATAGGAACATGGTGGAAATTTCAAAGCGTGTAACATGTAATCAGGTTGTAGGCATTTTTGGTTTCATTGGTGAAGATCATATTGGAAAATATAGTTTTCCACCTGTACAGGTAATAGACCTTTGCTGCTTTGTTTACATTAAACATGTGAATGGTATGTGCATGTTGTTGACTATTATATTTCACCTCATTACTTTGTTGTGAGTTTCAGAAACAGTTTATAATTTAAATCTTTAGCCCCTGAAATGTCTATAGGTTGTAGTTGTATAGCTGTCCATTCACCATATAATGCCTTTGTGGTTAACTCTATAAATATATTATGAGAACCGAAAAAAGGGGGGGGAGGGGTGTGGAGGAAGAACTTGGCATAATTTTGGAACATCAGCAGTTGCTTATGCTATTTTTATTTGTTGTTATATCACATAAGCAAATATACAACATAATAAAGGATTTAGCAAAAACTTTTGCAACAGTTATTGTCATTGGTTGTTAGATTTCTGTTTGACACTATGATTGCTGGTTAAGAGACCATTGGAATATCCATGAAAGTGATACAACATGCTTCATTTGTGTAAATGCAGGCAGCTCCCTCATTTCCTAGTTCATTTCCGCACCTATTTTCTGGCAAGGACAATCTCCGTTGCTTAATTCCTTGTGCAATTGACCAGGTTGACTCCTATCATAGTTTAGTATTTTTCATTTTCAGTCTAACTTTGCATTTAGTTCATTTCAAGCTTATGAAAATATTTTGTGCTTCATATGGGAGTCATTTAGAGCCATACATCTAATGTTTGTAATATGTACTTTGGTATTCAAAAATTGAAGTTGACCTTCAGTAATGCAAGATTTATGTTGGTATCCTACAAATGTTAAGGTTGACTCCAACAGCTTTCTTCATCTTTTTATTATGTGGAAACTGGGAAAAAAATATGTAAGGGAAGGAGTTGTTCTGGCTAAATGTACAGTATAACCACACTGAAAAGCACATGACAGTTTCTTTCAGATGATGGTAATTACTCTGCATCACTCTCTGAAGATGTTGCACAGTTGGGTTTGATATTCTTTTGGTCTGATAGACTGATATTGATAAATATAAACCAACTGTAGATTTTATTCAGAAGTTAGCGTGTTGAAAAATTGTATCTGTGAAGTTGTGATTGTTAAACAATCCTTTTTTATTATAAAAAAAATACATAAGTAATAGCAAATTTTTTGAAAAGGAAGTGGAGAATCCCTAGTACATGGGAGATGTACAAGAGGTTGTCTAGAGATTACAATCTAAAGTTTAAATGATCAGAAAACTATAAAAAGAATATTTTTTCCCCTTTTTTGAATAGAAAATTGAGTAAGAGATATCTTGCCTATGATATTTATGAAGTACTTAAGAGTTGGATTGTTATATTTCTTTCTATTAGTAGAATTTTTGGAGGGATAAAAATCTAAGGAACTACAAATGATGGATAGAAATATTTTATTAATGGTTGTAGAAAATTATTATTAGACCTTGATAATTTGGTTTCTGTCTTTAAATGTTAAAGTATATTTTGTCATAAATAAGTTTGTAATATATTAAGAAAATTTTATTGATCAAAGGAGAGAACTAAGCATATAGTAAGTTTACAAAAGAAACCTCTAAAGAATTACAATCAAAGGTATTCAATGAAGTTTACCTGAGAAGCATAAGTAACAGTCCCAAATGCAGTATCATAAGATTTCAGCTTAAGATAGGCATCCCAACTCTAGTAAAAGTTCAATTATTTCTGTGGGTCCGAGAGTTCTGCAATCCGGCCCAAACTCTATCTGGGCCCAGGGCCCGTGCCGAGGAGGTACCTTGCCGAAGACGAATGATCAGTGGCCGAGGTAGCAAGGGGAACGGCTGAGAACTTACCCTGTCCTCGGCATTCCATAGCTTCAACAGGAAGACCAACACCCTGGTGTAGACAATCCCCGAACAGCCCCCTCAAGGGGATGTGAACGGAATGGGGCCCAAAGGAAAGCAGGGTGTGAACTCGGACCAAGGAAAGTGCGTCCCACCCCCTTCAGTAAATGCACCTGCCAATACCCAAAGCTAGTTAATGAGAAAAGACGTTTGGGCGGTGCAAACGTCGGTCCATGCAACTAATAGAAAGTTAGACGGGACGGTTGATGGGATGGATACAGAAGTAAGCTCCTGCCTGACCTACAAGTGGAGGGTCAGGATCAACCAAGACGGACTATATAATAAAAAGGAAGGTGTACCAATGAGGGGGTTGGGAAAAATGACCAAAAACCAGAGCCTCCCAGCCCACCTCTAGGAGAAAGACTCCAGGGGTGTAGGAAAACGTAAACTGGTACGAACACTGCGAAAAACCCACCGCCTATCGATCAAGGCCTAGTCTTCCAAACCCACGCTCTACAAATGATGTTGTTAGGGGCCTTTTCACGTGCGAACCCGACACTGTTACGGTCCGCCACGAATCGCGTCCTTACAATTGGCGCCGTATGTGGGAAAGGCTTGTGTGTTGGTATAGGAAGTGGGTCGATAGAGTTTCTTCGTTATATCTAACCGTTGGTTATAGAGTTCTAGTACAAAGTTCTGTTACGGACTACGTTTCTTGACTAGGGGCTTGGTTGAGGAGCTAACTCCCTTAAAGCCAAGGTCCCCCGTAAAGAGCAAACTAGGCACGTGGTAACGTTAACCGTATGGATAAACTCTAGGGGCTTGGCTGATGAGCTAACTCCCCTAGAGCCAAGACCCTGCACAAAGAGAAAACTAGGTTTTGGACAGAACCAAGGCATTGCATGGTCTACGGACTCAAGCCTCTGGGGAAACCAACTACCTGGATGTGGAAAACTAGGTTTTGGACAGAACCAAGGCATTGCATGGTCCACCGGACTCAAGCCTCTGGGAAAACCAACTACCTGGATGTGGAAAACTAGGTTTTGGACAGAACCAAGGCATTGCATGGTCCACCGGACTCAAGCCTCTGGAGAAACCAACTACCTGGATGTGGAAAACTAGGTTTTGGACAGAACCAAGGCATTGCACGGTCCTTGGATTCAAGCCTCTAGGGAAACCAACTACCTGGATGTGGAAAACTAGGTTTTGGACAGAACCAAGGCATTGCATGGTCCACCGAACTCAAGCCTCTGGGGAAACCAACTACCTGGATGTGGAAAACTAGGTTCTGGACAGAACCAAGGCATTGCATGGTCCACCGGACTCAAGCCTCTGGGGAAACCAACTACCTGGATGTGGAAAACTAGGTTTTGGACAGAACCAAGGCATTGCATGGTCCACCGGACTCAAGCCTCTGGGGAAACTAACTACCTGGATGTGGAAAACTAGGTTCTGGACAGAACCAAGGCATTGCATGGTCCACCGGACTCAAGCCTCTGGGGAAACCAACTACCTGAATGTGGAAAACTAGGTTCTGGACAGAACAAAGGCATTGCACGGTCCTCGGACTCAAGCCTCTGGGGAAACCAACTACCTGGATGTGGAAAACTAGGTTTTGGACAGAACCAAGGCATTGCACGGTCCTCGGACTCAAGCCTCTGGGGAAACCAACTACCTGGATGTGGAAAACTAGGTTCTGGACAGAACCAAGGCATTGCATGGTCCACCGGACTCAAGCCTCTGGGGAAACCAACTACTTGGATGTGGAAAACTAGGTTCTGGACAGAACCAAGGTATTGCATGGTCCACCGGACTCAAGCCTCTGGGGAAACCAACTACCTGGATGTGGAAAGCTAGGTTCTAGACAGAACCAAGGCATTGCACGGTCCTCGGACTCAAGCCTCTGGGGAAACCAACTACCTGGATGTGGAAAACTAGGTTTTGGACAGAACCAAGGCATTGCACGGTCCTCGGACTCAAGCCTCTGGGGAAACCAACTACCTGGATGTGGAAAACTAGGTTTTGGACAGAACCAAGGCATTGCATGGTCCACCGGACTCAAGCCTCTGGGGAAACCAACTACCTGGATGTGGAAAACTAGGTTTTGGACAGAACCAAGGCATTGCACGGTTCTCGGACTCAAGCCTCTGGGGAAACCAACTACCTGGATGTGGAAAACTAGGTTTTGGACAGAACCAAGGCATTGCATGGTTCACCGGACTCAAGCCTCTGGGGAAACCAACTACTTGGACGAGGAAAACTAGGTTTTTGGACAGAACCGAGGCATTGCATGGTCCTCGGACTCAAGCCTATGGGGAAACCAACTATTTGGATGAGGAAAACCAGGCACTAAGCGAGTTTTAGCTATTATGCGTGACGTTAAAAATGATGCTTATATCTTCGTAAGACGAAGGTTAGGAATAAATCTAAAGCCTTTGTGGGCGCAAGTAAATTAGGGTTCGGGGAACATGATGATGAATGTATTACATGCATAACTATTTGTACATGTTAGAATAAATCAGCGCAGAGTTCATAAGCAAATAGTGCGCATCAACGAGGGCGGTTAACGATGCAATCAGAAGGAAAAAGGAAAAGCAAGATTTCATATATACATGTTCAAATGCTTGTAAACCATCAATAAATTAGGAAGTTTGTGAAAGGAAAAGAAACAAGTTAATCGTTCAAATAGAAACGAATACAAAAAGCCCAACGAGGGCTTCTACTTTTCTGCTTCTTTGTCGGTGACATTTTGGGAGATGGGAGCAGATTCAGCTTTGGTGCCTGGAAGGATGGTCCCTTCTGGGGAAGGCTGAACAGGACCAGCACTGGTATTCTGGGGAACCACAGCAAGGGAAGTGGCCTGTGGCGGCTCTGCAAGTATGGTGGGTTCCTCTGTATTAGGCACCTGAATGCCAACCACGGACTCGGCAACCTCTTTAGGTGCCTCAGAATCCGTGTGCTGGGATATCACTGTCACATCCTGAAGTTCTCCTTCTTTGAGCGCCTTGCTAGAAGAACCGCTGGCCTGCAAGTCTTCCAACGGGGTGATCTCTTCCTCGGGTTGATCACGAGTAGCCGCGGGGCTGGTCGAAGTGGCCTCGCGGATGGCTGCCGGGTAGAATATGCTCTCCGCCTTCCACAAATCAGATGAGGCATCCACCCCAGCTCGCTTCAATGCTTCCTCCCAAACCTGGGAGCAATAAAACCTACACACACCAGGGATCTGCACCTTAAGGGTGGCCTGGGTCTCGGCTACTCCCATGTTGTAACCATCGTCCTCGGCCGTATTTTTGGCAGCTTCTGCCTCATTCCTGGCAAACTCGGCCTCCTGCTTTGCCCTTACGGCTTCATCACGGGCATATTCTGCCACTCCTTTCTCATGCAGAGCCGTGGTCAGCTGCTTATTTAAATCCTCGATCAGAGTTCTGGCTATTTGCAGCTGATCCTCGGCTTCAATTGCGCGCTTGGTTTGGTCCTTGGCCTGTTTTTGGGCACTGGCAAGGCCCGCCGAGACGTTATCCCTCTTGCGAGTGGTCATTGTTAAGTCATCCTTGACTTTGGCAAGTTCCTTTTCAGAAGCTTCAAGAGTCTTTGAGGTCGTTATGCGCCTCTTGCGTTCGTTCTCGGCCACCTTACTCCTGTCATGCACTTCTTCCTCCATCCTATAGGTTGCCTGGAGAGCCTGTCAAGAAAGATGAACGTGTAGTGAGTGACAAACTGGTGACGAGAATTAGTAAAGTGTTAGGTTTCAAGAAATCTTACCATGCCCAAGTATCTCTTAGTACTGAGAAAAACCTCCTGCATCCTCATTCTCTTCAGCTCTTCCATGTCATTAGGGAGTAGCATGGTTCTCCCTAATGTATCTGCCACGTATCCACCCTCGCCGTCTCCAAGGTCCCTCAGAGAGGCAGTTTCCAGTAATGGACCCCCGTGAAGCATTGGGGCAGGAAGCCAGGCGCTCGGAAGGGATTGGGAATCAATTCCTTTTCCTTTGCCTTGAGAGGTTTGAACTGCGGGTCCTTTGCCTCTGCCTTGGGGTCCGGTCTTCGGTTGTTTTGTGGGCGGAGTCTCATCCTTCTCCTTAGGAGTTGGGATTTTCCCTCGTCCACGATGTCCTTGCCCTTGGGGCTCCTCTTTCTCTTGGAATCAGCACCTTCGGGTCGAGGAGACCGAGCTGGTTGAGAGGAGGTGGGAGGTTCGTAGCGGGTGGATTGTGGTTGGGACTTGGTGGAGGATGACCTGGTTTGGATTGTAAGGGGCCGAGCTGGTGGAGGAGGAGCATTGGGTTGTGGTGCCTCCTGGGTATCCTTCCCTGGTTGGTCCTCGAGGAGTTGGAGAAGGGGGGTTAAAGGTATTCTTTTGACTCCCATCTCGGCTTGAGAAGAGGTGCCTATTAATGATAATTCCGCCTCGGACAAGGCTGGGTCACCTAGGTCACCAGGAGGGTCCTCGGATTAGTAGACTAAGTCAAATACCCCGAACCCTTCCTCCGGCTGATCTGGCTCACCTTCGTCCTCTGCTGCTTGATGAGACGAAGAGGGGCCCGCCAAGGGGATGTTCTTGGGGACAGCTGGCTCCTGCGAGATCAAAAATCCCTTCTCTACCACGGTAATTTTTGGAAGCCAAGGACGGCGGGCACTGATCACGTGCTTCGCGTCCCCGAACGACTTCTGAACCGGAGGGTACCCTAGTATTTTGTGAGCTGCACGGACTTGACCATCACTGTCATTCACAAAAACTGCCGCTTGTAAAACGGTTTCCAAGTCTGCCCGGTTGACTAAATGAAAATGCCGTTTATAGGCGTGTTCATCTACAAAAGTAACAAACATATATGCGTAATTAGTTATCGAAGGAAGTTAGGTTAGAGTGGTTTAAAGGGTTATCCCTCTTCCATTCCTAATACCCCACCTGGTTCTCCTTCTACTACGGGGCATGGATCGCCATCATGCCACTCCCCAAAGACGATAAGAAAATCCTTATTCAGTCCCTTGTTGGAATCAGGGAGGCACTGGATCAACCGAATCCTATCATCCCTCGACCTCATGTAGTAAGTCTTTCCTTTTAATTTTTGGAGGTTATAGCACCAGTTTACATCATGGTGGGTCAGTCTTAAACCCATCTTCTCGTTTAAAGCGTCCACACAACCCAAAATCCTAAGAACGTTGCCGGCGCACTGGGTAGGGGCTAAACGGAAATGCCTGAGGTAACCCCTTGTCACTGGTCCCATAGGGATTCTCATACCTCCCTCTACAAAGGCGAGGACGGGAATTACAACCGCGCCCGTCCCCCTCTTAATGTGTCATTCCCCCATCTTACAGTGTTCCAGCCTTACGTTGGGGGGAATCCTATAATCAACGATGAACTTATTCATCGCCTCTTCAGAATCGACCAACTTCCTCAATCTCAATTTAGCCGCCTTCGCCATTTACTAAAACAAACCTAACCCGCGACGGAAAAGAAAGGGAGCTAAAGAGAAATAAATCCAGAAAAGAAAAAACGTGAGTTAATAGAGGTAGGGAACTTACATAAAAAGAGAATTACGCTTCGGATGGGCTATATGTGCTTGAGATAGACTTGAATTTGGGCGGAAGTTCGGATGAACCCTGGATACACGCACTAAAACTCTTAAGTATAGAACTGGAGAGACGGATCCATCTCCAAAAAATCTTTTATACTTTCTAGGGTAAACTGCACGCCCTTTTTCCCGCCCAAAGAGGCCAGGAGATCACCACCGTTCGATTTCCATCACATCGTTGAACGTGGGAAGCACCAAGCCGCCCGTATTTAATGAGGCCACGTTTCGCCTTCCAACGGCTCTAGGAACGTGCCTTGGGCAGGTGAAAAACCTCGGGAATCGCTAGATGACAAGGATTAATAGGCATTGGCAGGTCCATGATGTCATCAAAACCCTCCTATCCGTCCGAGGGGACGGATAGCAGGATTTTGAGGGGCTATTGTGGGTCCGAGAGTTCTGCAGTCCGGCCCAAACTCTATCTGGGCCCAGGGCCCGTGTCGAGGAGGTACCTTGCCGAAGACGAATGATCAGTGGCCGAGGTAGCAAGGGGAACGGCTGAGAACTTACCCTGTCCTCGGCATTCCATAGCTTCAACAGGAAGACCAACACCCTGGTGTAGACAATCCCCGAACAGCCCCCTCAAGGGGATGTGAACGGAATGGGGCCCAAAGGGAAGCAGGGTGTGAACTCGGACCAAGGAAAGTGCGTCCCACCCCCTTCAGTAAATGCACCTGCCAATACCCAGAGCTGGTTAATGAGAAAAGACGTTTGGGCGGTGCAAACGTCGGTCCATGTAACTAATAGAAAGTTAGACGGGACGGTTGATGGGATGGATACAGAAGTAAGCTCCTGCCTGACCTACAAGTGGAGGGTCAGGATCAACCAAGACGGATTATATAATAAAAAGGAAGGTGTACCAATGAGGGGGTTGGGAAAAATGGCCAAAAACCAGAGCCTCCCAGCCCACCTCCAGGAGAAAGACTCCAGGGGTGTAGGAAAACGTAAACTGGTACGAACACCGCGAAAAACCCACCGCCTATCGATCAAGGCCTAGCCTTCTAAACCCACGCTCTACAAATGATGTTGTTAGGGGCCTTTTCACGTGCGAACCCGACACTGTTACGGTCCGCCACGAATCTCGTCCTTACAATTTCTATCTCATCATAGCATCCACATAAGGCAATGGGTGGTATCATTCCAGGTAAAGTTTTGCTTTTTTGCCACCCAAATAATCCTTCCTAATAAAAATACTCACAAATTAATTTGAAGTAACAAGTGCTACACTACATTTATAATTTACTGTTAATCCACCAAGATTATGTTCCTTTTGTTAAGATTATCATTCCACATAAAGTTTTGCTTTTATGCCACCCAATCCAAATAATCCTTCCTAATAAAAATACACACAACATACTTTGAAGTAACAAGTGCTTCACTACATTTATAAATTTAGTATTAATCCACCAAGATTATGTTCCTTTTGTTAAGATTATCAACAGCAAGAATCCTTCCCAAAGAGAATCTACCGCCTATAATTGCCAATAATGAAATGCGTGAATAAACCTGAGATCCTAAAACATGTCTTTTTATCCTTTGAGAAATCCAAACAAGAATGCACGAAGTATCTTTATCCTCGTCAATAAAAAATAAACAAAGATAACTCTTTTAGAAATGCTTGTAAATTTGCAATTTAAATAAAATAATAGAGTTTATTGGAATCTTGATGATGCACTTTTATCTGATCTATGTCTGTGATAATTTAGTAAGGTTAATACAAGAATCTTATTGTTTTCCTCAATTCAATTGTCTTATATATGTCATATGATTATGATTGTTTTGTTCTCTTTATTTTGTGGTGAGGCTGGATTTTTTTATAGTTTTAAGATAGTTCTATATATTTTTACACATTATGTGTGCATCTGTTTTCTGTTCTTATGGTATGCTTTCTTTGTTGTGTTGTTCAGGATCCTTATTTTAGAATGACACGAGATGTTGCACCTCGAATCGGATATCACAAGCCTGCATTGATTGAGTCATTATTCTTCCCTGCCCTGCAGGTATTCATATGATTTGGCATAGAACCAATTGTGTGCTAAAGATTATAGGAGGGACAATTTTGATGATTTCAATGCTAAATCAATTGTTTGTCGATGCTGATGGATGTTTTGAGATACTATCACAAAGATACATGAATCATATATAAATTTGGTGTCTTTTTTTTTTAAGTGTTAATTAACTCTTGCACCTGCCTTAATATATGATATTGTTGAACATACGGTGATAATTAATATATGGGCCAATCAAGCACAAAAACCGTTTGTGAATTGTAGCAATGATTGTGTAATAAACTCCTAACTCTTCTGGTGGTTAATTCTATAGTAAATGGGAATCTGGCCAATCAGTTTTTGTGAGACAACCGAACAGACACTTAGTTTGTTAAGGCTTCTTTATAATACGTGGGTGTAGAGCTATCAGGAGGAAAATTTCAGTGTTCTACAATGAGTTATTTCCAATAATCACAAAGGGCTAATTGTGTTGGGACCACAAGCCAACCCCCTTAAGTAATTTAAGCTAAAAAGGCGTCTTTACTTGATCACACATGCATTTATAATTGATGGGATGATTGTAATATAAAACTTGAAGGTGAGTATGATTATCTTGGAACGTGTAGGGCTAAAAATTTGATGATGGGCTAATGAGCTCCAGTTCAAATGGCATCTTCTCTTCCCTTGTAAGAGTAAGGTGGGGGGGAGGTCATGGGTTTAAAACCCATCGAGTGCACGTCTTACTTCACCAAAAAAAAAATGATGACTGGATTTCATTGTTCATTTGCTGTCCTCTTCAAGATGGCATGAAGCATTCAATATGAACCATAACATTTGAATTTTTTGAGAATTCATGATCTCATTGTAAGGTTTTTCTTGATTGCCTTTCTAGTAATATGCGTTTGAGACTATTAGCCTATTCAATAATTTTTTATCAAATTATCACAAAGCAATCCATCTTTTTCAGGTTTATTGATTTTGTAATGAAAATTACATGTTTTCAAATATTGTAACTATGCAATATTTGAAGATCAGAAGACAATGATTTCTAGCAATAGATCTATTACTAGAATCTAGTTTCTTACATCTAAGCATGGTTTCTATTTCACCCTGATTAAGGTCTCTGCCTCTGTCTGCTTCATACTGCTCATGATTGATTTCTAAATCATGTCTCATTGTTTCTGGAAACTGGATAAATGCAGGGGGAGACAGGAAAAATGTCAGCTAGTGATCCAAATTCTGCCATATATGTCACTGATTCTGAAAAAGTCATAAAGAATAAGGTTAGCATCTGAAAATCATTGTTGCCTGGTTTAAATATGACCATCATATGGAAATTATTAGATCAATATATGGACATACCATGATGAACATCAAATGCATATGCCAATGTCTTATCTGTAATTGGAGGTTCAAGAAAAAAACTTTTTGGAGAAGATAAATAATTTTTTTGGAAGTGTGAGTATTTGCATATATGTGTGTTGTTGTTTTTGGCAATATCCCTGTTATGGGTATCATGGACTTTATACTAATGTTGACATGTGGCGTTGAGGACTAATTGTTGATGCAAATAAGCATCTTTTCATAATGAATATTTCTACAGTTGTTAACATAGATAAGGATAATACCTGCCCTAACTACATTTTATGCACCTGATAAGACACGTCTTAAACATAGTCCTGTAATAAGGAGTGTAAGGCTTCTTTTTCTTTTCTTAATCTATTGAATGTTAGATTGGAATTCTTAGTTGAACCTCTTATATACACCATGTATGTGAGGAATCTCTTTTTTTTTTTCCTCATAAAATTTTTTGTTACCTATCCTCCACACACCCCCCCCCCCCCCAAAAAAAAAAAAAAAAGAAGGAAATTTGCTTTTTAATATCTGCACATATGTCATTAGTTTTTTTTTTATATCAATGTTATTTACTGTAACATGACCTCCCCCCCCCCCCCCCCCAAAAAAAAAAGAAGGAAATTTGCTTTTCTAATATCTGCACATATTGTTTATAGATCTGCACATATGTCATTAGTTTTTTTTAATATCAATGTTATTTACTGTAACATGCGTTTATATCTATAGATAAACAAATATGCATTCTCTGGTGGTCAAGATTCAATAGAGAAACACCGTCAACTTGGAGCAAATCTTGAGGTACTATGTTTCTTGTTCATTCCTTTTGCTGATGTATGTGAAGGAAATTTGCTTTTAAGGTCAGGCAAACCATTATGCTTAACATATAGTTTCTGAAAGATTTTTCCATTATAGTTCATGGATTACATGCTATAAGTGTTCTGTTCTTACCTTTTTTCCCAAATTATCAGAATTTAGGCATTTTTATCATTTATTTTATCTAGGGAAAGCTATATGGAAATTCTGCTCATTTTTAGTGCGCAAGCATGATATTATAGCGGTCAATGCTGAATTTAATTTCTCATGTTAGAAATTCTTTGTGAGTATGTACCTTCTAGTGCACAACCAGATGTGCACTTCCTCCGTCTAGCTTTCTTGCTTGGATGAGGTGTACCCCTTGATATTGATACTGTAATTCTTGCCAATTTGGCAGTGAAGTCATGAATGATGTTTCTTCTCCAAAAAAAAAAAAAGTAACAGAGGAATTTTATTTCTTTTGGTCATTATCCAGGTTGATATACCAATTAAGTACTTAAGTTTTTTCCTAGAGGATGATGCCGAGCTTGAACACACTAAAAAGGTCAGGTTGCACTTTCTAGTTGATTACAAATTATTCTAATGATTTTTTTTTTTTTTTTTTTTTTTTTTTGCTGTTTTATACAAGTACCTGCATCTTTGAATCATTTCTAAACTACACAAACTACTTCTTTGCTTAGGGCCCATTTGGATTGAGAGGGGAAGGAGGGGGAGTGGAAAGGAGTAGAGTAGAGTTGGCTAATTTTGGGTCTACTCTACTCTACTCCCCCTCCTTCCCCTTCAATCCAAACAGACCATTAGGTTATTTTTGAAGAATAATTGTGTTGTCCTTTTACAGGAGTATGGTTCTGGACGCATGCTTACGGGTGAGGTAAAGCAGCGGCTTATTGAAGTTTTGACTAAACTGGTAGAAAGACATCGTAGGGCTCGAGCTGCTGTGACTGATGAGGTAAGCTCTCTCCATTGTGTGATAAATTGATGCTTTAATGTTATGTGTTTGATATAGACGTTTCTTGTTGTGGGTTATACTTATATGTAATTAGATTGTGAGGCTCTAAAGGTGGATGTGACTATACATCTCAATTTGTAGGTTATATTGATAATTTTCTTTCCTTTTCTTCTTTCAGATGGTGGATGCTTTTATGGCAGTGAGACCTCTTCCCAATATGTTCAACTAATTTTGAGATGTTGAACCAGTCAATACTGATCTCTCCAAGATTTGTCACAAAAATTCTTCTTTTCCTTGGATAACATTCATTTCTCAACTTCAAGGTTCTTAAATTTCATTGGTTTCACAGCAAGTGTATCATCTTTGTTAAACAAATTTCAACGACCAATATATAGTACAAAATTAATTAATACCCTTAAAACTTTTATTAAAATGTCTTTCAAGGCCATCTTTTTAAGTTTTAGGGGCTGACTTTTTAACATTTGGTTGTCAATTTTAGAAAAATTAGTCATGAATTTTGCACATCTAGCTATTGTGTTGATAATTTTTCAGCTTTTCTCTCCACCTTTTTTTTAGTTTTTATACGTTTTGACTTTCAACCGAGTCTTTGTTTTCGGCATGGGAGTTGATTAAATTCATTATTCTTTGAGTGTGATTTCTTGTCTTCTATTTAGTTGAGCAACCATTTTGAATTGGTTTTTTATGATTTAATTGCAAGGATGAGAGAGCTTGTTGACCAATATAGTTGTACAAAGTTTTTCACTAGAAAACTTGGACCCAATGTATAATGGTTCCCTTAAAATAATTTTTATAACAGAGAAAAAAATCAAATACAAAATTATTCAACCAATGTTCTGTCGGTCTTATTTTAGTCTATAATAACATATAATTTTAAAAAAAAAATTAAATTGAATAACAATATTGTAACTATATAGAAACGTATGAAATCATTTCACCTAAAATCTTCTACAATCTTGTGAATACATTATTTGATTACGTTTGCGCATATTTTTCTTTTAAATTATTTCAAGCTGACAGTGCATGTGTGTTTCCATATTTTTAACCATGGTAAGTACCGTGACTTAATTATCAAATACTAGTGACAGATGGGTTAAGTGTTTAATATTGAAGTTTGAGGATGTAGCGGGTCAAAGATATATTAAAATTTCCTTCGGCTCACAAAACAAAAACAAAAAACAAAAAAGATTATATTAAAATATCCTTCGGCTCACAAAACAAAAAACAAAAAGTCCATTATGTTATGTAATTAATTCCATTAACAGATAAGTTTTGTCCTTACCCAAGGGGAAAAATAGGTATTATCACACTCTATGATGCATCTCTAAAGCAATTAAACATTTAAATGCAAGCCAAAAGAATTCTAAAAGAAACATAGAGGATTTTTTTCAGTTCCCTTTGAGTGTGTACCGTATTGTAAGCCTTTTAAAAATTCTCTTCCCTCCATCCCTGTATGTGTGTGTCTATCTATCCTAAAAAAAAAAAAAGAGGATTTTTTTTTTCCCAGGTTGCATAGAAAGAAAAAATATTGCCAAGCCTAAAACAATATGGAGCTTTCAAAGTTGTAACTGTTTCATTAAAATTAAGACTCTAATTAACTTAAAGAGAAATTCTTAAATTTTTTAAAATTTATTATTATATTAATTGAGTTTGAAAAACTAATTAATCTAAGTTAACAAAGTTTAGTATTAACTCTACAAACTAATTTAAAAAGTACATATTAGAATGATGATGTGAAAGTAACATGAATTTTTGAAAACTTACGTATTTTTTTTTTTTTTGAAAACTTACGTAACAACATTAGAAAGATAAAAGTCAAATAATTTTATTATATATATTATAGATAGATTATAAATATGAAAAAGTAGTTTAGATTTAACTGTGTAATCAAATATAATAACAGCTAATCTATATATATAATAATAGGTGAAACAGAGAGAAAATCCAATTAGATTTCAATTGGATTCTCAATTTTGCGCCACTTGTCCTAACCAAAACTCAAAAAAAAAAAAAAATTAATTAGATTATAAATTTGACTTCAATTTTGTGTCATGTATCTTACCTAAATTTTCTAATTTTTGTGCCTAAATAAATGATGCATTAACATTTAACACGGAAGCCAATAAAACCACAATAATAATGCTCATTGGCCTAAGCAAAAACATCTTACCTGCACACTTTCATGGAGATTATAAATTGGACTCCAATTTTGTGTCATGTATCTTATCTAAATTTTTTAATTTTTGTGCCCAAATAAATGATGCATTAACATTTAACACGGAAGCCAAGAAAACCACAATAATAATACTCATTGGCCTAAGCAAGAACATCTCACCTGCACACTGTTATGGGTGATCTCAATAGAGTCTGGAGCTCTTCTAATCCCACAACCAGAACCAAGGAGTCCAACGAGAAAGACTATAAAAGTAAAACATCATCTCCTCCTAATTCCATATCTTCATCCCATGTCTCCTCCTCTCTCAACCTCTACCAACTAGATCCACACACTGCCCTCTCCTCCTCCTTACGGATTTTTTAGAGCAAGGCCGGGTTCAAACACAATGTTCAATCCCACTCTTCCTTGCTTCACACTCTCATACATTAGCGCTTCATTGGCGCCTCCAAGAAGATTCCAAGCTCAATGATTAGTTCTTATTTTTTAATAGTTTTAGTGTGTCTGGATTAAGATTTTGTTAATTTGTTAAAAGTGACAAAAATATAATCATATATATTATATTAAGTTGAAGTTCAATTTTAGAATTCAAATTGAATCAAATTAATTTCTAATTGTAGTTTAATTTTGTGCTATGTGTCCAATTTGATTTTTAAATGTTGGTGTTAAGTTACTTCCATTCATAATGCTCAATGTGGAAATTGAATCTACTAAGATAAACATCTTATCATCACAATTGTTAATATTTCCGTGCGTAAGCACGGACTACATGCTAGTTATATGATAAGAGAAAAACTTAGATACAATACCTTACATACTGTTCCTTAGGTATTCCTTTTAAAATCCAGACACCTGTCTAATTCAATAATTCTTGCTAACGCCGTTAATACTATTTATTTCTATGTTTCTTTCTTTCATTCTTTTTTATCTCTCTTTGTAACTAAAAATAAAACCAATTTGGAAGGCTAAAGACCCACGAGAAAAACCCAGACCCTAACCTATCTAGCTTTTTATACTCTTGAACTTCTAAATTTTTAAAGAAATCAGAATTTCAACATTTCATTTTTGTTTGTCTGACTCGTCATCCAGGAAAATAGATCAGATTCTTTTGGAATAGAACATTGAAGAGAAGCCAAGATGTTTTACAACCCTTTGGGTCAAAGACATTGAGAAATCTTTGATGCTTTTGGTCAAAAATTCCCTCCATATCAAAATGGCGTTCAAACTTGAGAGCCTTTTGCTTTCTTCAAGTAGTGGCGTAGTTTTGGCACTGTCATTGATTCTCAGTGGCTAAGACCACTTTATCGTTTGGGAAGTTAAGATCTGGATTTCTTAAAAAAATTTGAAATTTAGAGAGTGTGAGAAGTTAGAGAGGCTGGGATTATGGTTTTTCAAACGGGTTTTCTAACTTTGTTTTAAGCACATCTAGGGAAGGAAGAAAAAAAATAGGAGGATGAGGTTAACAGTGTTAGCTAGAGTTACTGAATTATACATGTGTCTCAATTTTAAAAAGGGTACCTAAGGAACAGTATATAAGGTACTGTATCTAAATTTTGCCTATATGATAAAATCTAACCCACTCCCCCTCAAAAAAAAAAAAAAAAATCTAACCCACTCATTTAATAATGTGTGGTAAGAATATAAAACATTGATGATCCTTTATGGTAGATTTTACCGCATTATCAAATATAATAGCAGTTAATAATTGTTTATAATTAACTTTTAGCATTATTAACTTGATAAAATCTAATCTACTCATTTAATAATGTGTCATAATATTCATGATACTTTACAGTTATACTCATTTTTATTTAGAATTTACCACATAATCAAATATAATAATAATTTTTTTAGAAGAAAATATAATAATAGTTAAAACTTGTTTATGACTTTTAGTATTGTTAACATGTCAAAATCTAACCTACTCATTTAATAACGTACGGTAGAAGTACTAAACATTGACAATCCTTTATAGTATATCGAGTATACTTATTTTTGTTTAGATTTTACCGCATTTTCAAAGATAATAATAGTTACTAATTGTTTATAACTTTTACTAATATTAACGTAATAGAATCTAATCCACTTATTTAATTAATAATAGTATACGGTAAAAATAGTCAAAGAAGATAATAATATATGATGAGAATGTTAATCATTATAAGATTATACTTGTTTAATACTTTTAAATGTTGATGATGCTCCAAGTTAGGAGTCATGAGCAATACTTTATGTATAAGCTAATTAAAAACCAAAAAACCATTGCGTAAGTAATACCTAATTAAGAGACATAAATCCGTTTTGGTCATCACAAACCTACCCTGCACTAACCGAGGATTATAATATATACTAATAGAGATTATAAAAAATAATACTAATAATTATTATTTTTACTAATTCCAGAGCATCACGACACGTCACTGTCACCCACTTTGACCTATTTGATATTTTCCATCAATGAACTTGCTATTTCCAAAATCTCCTCTGACTGGAAGTAGCAAAATCCTATTTCTAGAAGAACACACCAACTACCTTCACCACCTCCCCAAAAAGTGCGAGCCCACCTCTCCTTAATCATAAACACAACCCCACACTTTTCCTTTCTTTTGGGATAGCATCCTCACCATTCAAATTTTCAATTAAAAATATTACAAATCTAAAGATAAAATAATAATAATATGCTTGGTAAACTATTCATAGATTATAGTTATATGTGATAATTTTGATAAATTTAATTGGATTTGAATTCATACTGTCCACTCCATTAATTAAGAACTTTCTCTCATCATTTACATTAATTATTATACTCTTCTCAAAAAAGAAAAAGATTAACTATTATACATGTTAGTCTCATTACATGCACTCTGCACGTGTGATGAGGCTTTTTATTATTGTTTTATTTTAAGTTTAATGTAATTTTTTAATTTGAATTTATCTATTGTTAATGAGGTTACTTCGAAAAGGATTTTTAAGAAACTAAAATTTAGGATTTGAAATTGAGTAAATTGTTTAGTTTAGTGTGTGCTAGTTTTTAGAAAAAAAAATGTATTAAATGTACATGATATATATTTAAATAGAGAGTGTGTTAATTTTGAGGAAAAAATTTTCTCTGGTAGTTTTTCTTTTTGTTTTTTAATTTTGTTGAATTACAATTTTAACCATATTTTTTTTTATTTTTTAAGAATAAAGATTATCTAATTAGATTAGAGGTATTTTTGACATTTAAAAATGCTGGATTAGTGAATGCATTGACAAATTGGGAAAATTACTTCACTAAGGTGAGATTAATTTCCGATGATAGCAATTCATGCTAAAATTTGAATTGATTTGATTTCAAATTGTGAGCTTGCAAAGTTTTCCTGCAGAAGGAAGAGCCTCATGTATAGGAAAAGAGGAGTGTCATTCCTTTTTGCTACCCACTGTATAAACAAATATTTCTCAATAAATCATAGATATCTGTTTTTAATAAAATCAATACAGTAATTTAAATTATGATAATAAACTTTAATACAACTTAAATTATCTTAATGGTTAATGTGAGTGTAAACACTTATTACATAAAGAAGATTACCAATTTTCACAATTATGGATTATAACTCAATTATTTTTATATAGTATATAATCATAAGTATGAAGTTTTGATATCACATCATTTTAAATCAAAGAAAAAAGATTATGACTTTAAAATGAATAAAAGTTTTGATATCATATCACATCATTTTTATCTTAATGATTAAGTTTTGATATCACATCATTTTACTTAAAATTTTAGCGTGTTGAACCCTCGGTTCTCACAATGGTGTAAATTCATGCATTAAATTTAAAAAATAAGTTCTTTGTATTTTATGTTGAATAACTCATTTGACACCAAAATTAAGAAGAAATTAGAGACACATGAGGTAAAATTGGATACTAATTGAGGATTTTAATTGAATTTTCTCTGAGTTTTGACTTTATATATATCTTTTTATTTTTTCTTCTAAAAAAAAGAACAGTTTTAACATGTTAGACCCTATGGTTCTCACAATGATGTAAATTCATGTATTTAAATTAAAAAAAAACTAACTTCTTGTATTTTGTGTTGAATAACTCATTTGGCACTAAAATTAAGAAGAAATTAGAGACACATAGAAAAATTTGGACACAGAATTCTAATTAGATTTTCTTTAAACTTTGACTTTGTTTATTTATATGGGTCCGGTTAATGTGTGCCCTTAACCATCTATTTTGGGAAAGTTTTTATGAGAAATTGAAAAAGCTGTCAAAACAGTGAATTACTTTTTTGTTTTTCCATAAAAAGTTTCCTATATCCTTATTTATATTTATATATGGAAAATCTTTAAGTTTTAGCATGTAGATCTCTTGATTCTTACAATAGTGTAAATTCATGTATTAAAATTAAAAAAAATTAATTTCTCGTATTTTGTATTGAATAACTCATTTAACACCAAAACGAAGAAGAAATATTTGGTATAAAATTGTATACTAATTGAGGATTTTAATTGGATTTTATCTTTGACTTTTTATATATATATATATATATGTATAAAATCTTATTTCACTTTTTTTTTACCACGCGCCTTAAGGGAGAGTGAGAGGGTTACACACTTACATCAAAACACTATTTGTACCTTTTATTTTTCATTGGGTTAACAAGAAAAAAAAAGTGTTCCTCACACCTCCTACTTATTCACATTGGCATTTTTGAAATCATGTTGTTGATGCATGCACATCGAACCCAAAATTGCAAATTACCAGTTTCAAATTCAGAAAGCCCCAAATCCAACCCCAGCATTCAAAGACAAAGACAAAGACAACAACCAACAAATACAAACTGTCCATAAATTCTTCAATTCTCACACAAAATCAAACCTGAAAAGTCCATTCTCCACCATTACTACACACACACATCAGTCAAGAGTCCCATATCAAACACCATAAACAGAATTAGAGAACCTTTCACTATCACATTTCGCACATTAACCAAATATACCAAATTTTTTTTCACACTTTTCACACATCAAAAAACAAAAAACAAAACACAAAAGCAAACCCATTTTTCCAATCTATCTCAGATTCACTTTCAGAAAACAAAAAACACAAAAAAAATCAAAATAAAAAACAAAACCAAACCCACCTCCCAAAACACAAAAACAAACCAAACCCAGAAAACCAAAACACCCAAATGGTTATGATGGGAGCTGAAAAACGATGGCTTTTCACTCTCTTCATAGCCGCATTACTCTCTCTCCTCCTCCTCCTCTTACTCACTTCTCTCTCAACCTTCACGTCCCCAAAGCCCTTCCCTTCCACAATCCACCATGGCTCTCACTACCCTCCTTCCTTCGCGTACTTCATCACCGGAAACAGCAACGACGGCGACCGGATCCTCCGGCTACTCCTCGCCGTCTACCACCCGCGCAACCGGTACCTCCTCCACCTCTCCGCCGAGTCCGCCGACGAAGAGAGGCGCCGCCTCGTTTCTCAGCTCAAATCGGTCCCGGCCATCCGGGTTTTCGGGAATGTCGATGTTGTCGGGAAGTCGGATCGGGTTACGTACATGGGTGCTTCGAAAATTGCGATAACTCTGCGCGCGGCGGCGATACTGTTGAGATTGGATGGTGGGTGGAATTGGTTTGTGACGTTGAGTGCACAGGATTACCCACTTGTCACTCAGGATGGTAATATGCCAAATTTGCCAATTCGGTAATCTCTAATGTTTGTGTATTTGTTTGCGTTTTTGGAGTATTGGGTTTTGGTTTTGGTTTTGGTTGTGTTTGTGTTTTGATTTTTTGGCAAAGTTGAGGAATTTACTTTGGTGGGTGTGTTTCCTCTTTTTTTACTGTTTTTTAGTACAAGTATTGATTGGTGGAGCTTTTAGTAAACATTATAAGATTGGTTTAAGTTCAACTAAGGTAGCAAATTCGGGGGTAAGGTTGCCTGTTAATCAACTTTCTTAGATAGCTCAGATTACGATTTTTTTTTAGTTCAATTAAGGGGGTAACAAAAGATTATGACTTTAATAGAATAGAATGAGCATAAACTATTTAGCTCGATAGGGGTGAATGCCTCTCGATTGCTCAGCAACTGAATCTGGCAAGTAAGGTTAGTTGACTTGTAGATTATACTGGTTATAGGCAAGTCCAAAGTTCTATGAAATTTTTGAATAGGCTAGCTTTCTATGAGAATCTTTAAGGACTTGGTTTCTGCAAATAGCTTAAAGGTGAGGACATGGTTGGGCCAAGTCTTCATAAGCTTAATTAAGTAGAAAGTTTCAACTATGCTAACAAAAGTTTATTGAATAGGAAGAGAAGTTGGGATTAAAGTTGATGTTTCTCTTGCTTTGTCTTTTTACTGTTGGGTAGTTTACTTGTGGATACATATGAATCCTTACCACACCGAAATGGCTTCCATTATATGGTATCAAACCAACAGCAATTCATACAAGATAATCTTCTAGTTGATAATTGGGCCAAAGAAGAAACTTTAATTTAATTAGTTTATTTTTATCTCTATCAAGATTTTTATTTATATTTAATTCAAAATTTGATTGTAATCACAATTTCTGTTGCAAAATAGTGTAATTCTATGCATACTGTTTTATTCCTAGAACTGAAACAAACTAGAAGTCTCAATTCCTATGACGCTTAGGGGATAAAATATATTCAGGAACAAGCAAATCATAATGCCTTTTGTCTGTATTTCTAGTCATTTTTTCATGCTGTGCAATGGATTCATTAAAATTCTTCTTATTCTTATCAATATAGACCCAGATTTTTTCTAGGCACCTTTTGATGAATTTGGCTACTCTTATGAACCAATGAAATATCTAAAAGTGTTTAATCTACTCACACATTCACCATAGCCGATTTTCATTTTGTAAGACAATTAGAGCTGATTTTTTGAAGCCTATCCTAGTGAAAGCCCTTATTATGTTGTTGAAATGATTAAAAAAGGAAAAAAAAAGTGATTTTGGTTCTGAGATGAATTTGGAATCAGTCAAAGGACTTTATGATGTGATTATGGTCCTCATATAATATCTGTTCCTAAAGCACATTAAATTATCAGCCTATGTAATTTGAAACTTATGTTGAAGACTTGAAGTCTTGCCCTTTGGTGAACCAATTCCACTTAAGCAAATGTATTTTTGCTAAGACACAGAGTATTGAATTGAGGCCATACGAACCATGCAATGGATGTTCAAGCACTTTGTTTTAAGTTTTTGCACATCACGTTCTTGAAACTCAGATTTTGTAAGATCTGGAGTGTTTTTTTTTTTTCTCCTGGAACTCCAGATATGAGTTGTTAAGATCTTGATTCTTGAGTGTGTTCTTGAACTTCAGATTCACTTGTGCTTTGGTTTGTAGATGCACAAGGTTTGTAGGCTATTTTGTGTGTATTATGGATGCAAAGTGCTTCTCCTACCTTTTACTGCCTGGAGTGTTATTTTTCAGAATTTTTTTAGTTTGCAGATCTTACAGCCACTTGTCCACGAGATCCCATGATTACTTTGTAGTTAAGTGTACTTGTGCAATAGTGTAGTTGGATGGGTGACCTCTTAGGAAGCCATCATGTTGCACCCCTCCTTTTCTGCATTGCAGTCCACTGTTTCAGGCCATGGTGATTATTCTCGCTTGCCCACAATAAATTTTCCAAGGTGTCTTGTTTTGGAAATAATATTTGTGATGCAGACCATCTGTTTTTTTAGAGCTGAGTTTTATTGACAAAATGGATATTTAGTATATGGTCAATCTACTAGTTATTTCTTGGGGTGTTGAAACTTATAATTTTGATGTCTCGACTTTTCTGATTTGTGTTGGATGTGAAGTGGTCAAATGTTGAGGTGGTCTTTGATATGCTGATGCCAATTTGGGTTGGTTTTCAAGAATATTTTTATCCGTGTTCTGTTCAGGAGCCCATTAGGTTTCTCTAGAACAGTATAAGTGTAAAACTGAAGCTTAGTTCACATAGGGACTTATTATGTCATCTATGCTCCCAAGGACATTAATTCTGATACATTTCTAATGCTAATGGGGTTAGGCTAAGTTTAGACTTGGTACTCAAGGGTGTTAATTCTGAAAATATTCTGAAATCAAGCATGTCCCGTAAAACATCAAATCTTATTTTCCCTAGTTGGACTGAAGATTTTATTTTGGTGCATTCCATTTGAACCACCATTTAATGGGTTGAGAGGCTTTAGTTTGTAGCATTGAATGAGTGGTATATTAGTTAATATACTATTTTGTTTTGTAGAGATTCGAGCGATATGGAACTTTGAAGTTTCTGAATGTATCTTTTGATTCTTTTGTCGCTTTAGAGCGTAGTTTATGGAGGGCTATCCTTTGGGCAAAGGAGTTTCCTGTCTAAGCAACAACAATAAGATAACAAGTTGATAGAATGCAGTGTTTAAGATACTGTCTTGTTGCTGTAGCTGAAATTTATCAAACGGAAAATAAAACATATTTTACAATATGTATATATTGGCATTTTGATATGTGACCTGAACCATATAGGACAAATTTTCCAATATATATATATTTTTTTGGAGGGTGGGGGAGGTACTCTAAGTCTGGAAAAGGATTAGTGAGTTGGTATCTGGTAAAACGTTGAAATCAAATGTAACTCCAATGATAAAAGCTGCATATTATCAATGCCGGTTCTGTCATGAAAAGTTTCCTCAAAGAGAGCTATATATCACTATGTGGTCTTGAGGATTTCTCTTTTCAATAAATTTTCCAAAAAAATGTACATCAATCTGTGGTCTAAAAGAACTTCTTGTCAATATCTTTGTGGAAAAAATGTATATTAATTTGTGGTCTTAAAAACTAGTCAATATGTTTGTCATGGCTGAAATCATAAATGAATGATTTTTGCAAGAGAGAGATGGATTTGTTGAAACTGTCCTGGGCGTTCTTAAAAGACTTTCTTTTCAATATGTTTGTTGAAACTGTCTATCAATCTGTTGTCTTAATACTTTTTTGTCAATATCTTCGTCCAAAAACTGTGTCTTAATCTGTGCTCTTAAAGACTTTTTTATCAATATTTTTTCTCTTGACTGTGAAGGTTAATGATTATCTTTGCAATAGAAAGGATTTTATTACTCATGGCTCCCTTACTTCTAATCTGAAGAGTTAGTTGCTAAAAGAGAACATATTCTGTTATATGATATCGTAGGATAAGGATGGAGCTGGAAATTTATAGATAGAGAACAGAAAATAGAGCAAGTACCTGCAAAGGCACTAATGGACTAATGAGAGATCCCAGGGCCCTCATCATATTTTTCATAAACCATTGCGGATTTAAGTTCTTGTCTTACTGAGAATGATGCAGGACAGAGGGTAAAACATAGATATAAGGGAAAAGAAAATTAGAATAGGACAAATCCTAGGCTTCGCCCCCTAGAATCTGCTGATTTTCCACCCTTTGTCCTGCATCAAAGAATATTATGATCTTAGAGATTTTCAAATCACCCACTTGATACCCAATTCTTTGAGCATATCTTGAGTTTAGGCACAAATGCATTATAACAGATAGCTGTCCTAGATCCTGATGCAAGTGATGGGTTCTCTTAGGCAAATTTTCCCCCCAAGTATTTGAGTCCTAGTGAGGCAAGAATTCACCTCTTTTTCTCTGAGTGTACGGATAGAATTTTCTATTTTTTTCTTGATCATTGTACTTTCCATGTATAATTTTTGTATACCTGTTGTATTACCTGTGTACATGGATGGCAGGACAAAGGGTAAAACATAGATATAAGGGAAAAGAAAATAAGAATAGGAGTATAGGACAAATCCTAGGCTTCACCCCCTAGAATCTGCTGATTTTCCACCCTTTGTCCTGCATCTAAGAATGTTATGATCCTAGAGATTTTCAAATCACCCACTTGATACCCAATTCTTTGAGCATATCTTGAGTTTAGGCACAAATACATTATAACAGATAGCTGTCCTAGATCCTGATGCAAGTGATGGGTTCTCTTGGGCAAATTTTTCCCCCAAGTATTTTAGTCCTAGTGAGGCAAGAATTCACCTCTTTTTCTGTGAGTGTATGGATAGAATTATCTATTTTTTACTTGATCATTGTACTTTCCATGTATAATTTTTTTGTACCTGTTGTATAACTTGTGTACATGGATGGAATTTTTTTTTTCAAAGAATTATCTATCTTCCTTTGAGATTGGAATTGATTGTTCTGTCCCAAAGTTTTCCTAGGGAGCTCGTGGCTTATTGATTTTTCAAGTTTTATGGTATTATAACCCTGGCATGTGTCCTCAACTAAATATATCCTTCAAGGTGTAACATACTACATTGTATGTTGGTGCTCCTTATATCTCATCTCCATCCCAAACGGTCCAAAAGAATAATAAGTGAGTTTCTCACAGACCGGGAGTATGGGGTCTCGCCCGGAAGCGGGTAGGGTGCTACTATGGTCACGCCCAGGTAGGAAAGCCACACTGGTCGCCCCCCCTTTACCCATTTTTTTTTAACCAAAAAAAAAAAAAAAAATACTACATTGTAACAGCATTCTCTAAACTATCCTGGGCATTTTTCTCTTATTTTGTCAATATCTCTCTTAATTTTTTTTTGCTTGTCCAGTTTTTCTTCATAGTTGATTCTTATGTTCTGATGAAGGCTTCTGTTTGCTACTTTCAGACCTGTCCCATGTGTTCTCCTCTGTCAGTAGAGACCTCAATTTCATTGATCACACCAGTGACCTTGGATGGAAAGAGTAGGCAAACCCTTTTCACTAATTTTAGTAGCTAATTTGGAAGGGCTTAAACTTAGTCCAATCTAAATTATGTTGGTCTAATTTTTGGTGCAGATCTCAAAGGTTTCATCCCATTGTAGTTGACCCAGGTTTATATTTAGCCAGGAGGAGTCAAATTTTTCATGCCACAGAGAAGCGTAAAACACCTGATGCTTTCAAAGTATTCACAGGCAAAGTCTATTCTCTATATTAGGCTATTTATGCAACAAAAAATTTACTGTATGGATGTGCATTATACTTGTGGGAATACTATATTCAATTATCTTACTTTGCAGGTTCCCCATGGGTCATCCTGAGTCGATCCTTCCTGGAATATTGCATACTTGGTTGGGATAACCTACCCCGTACCCTTCTCATGTACTTTACCAATGCAGTGTTGTCTGAAGAAGGATACTTTCACTCTCTCATTTGCAATTCACCAGAGTTTATGAACACGACTGTGAACAGTGATTTGAGATATATGATCTGGGATAATCCCCCGAAGATGGAACCCCACTTCCTCAATATCTCTGATTTCAATCAAATGATCGAAAGTGGAGCTGCGTTTGCTAGACAATTCCGTAAAGGTGACCCTGTGTTGGACATGGTTGATGAAAAGATTCTAAAGCGTGGGCGTAACCAAGCTGTCCCGGGAGCATGGTGCTCTGGGAGGAAGAGGTGGTGGATGGATCCTTGCTCCCAATGGGGTGATGTCAATGTTATGAAGCCTGGGTTTCAAGCGAAGAAGTTTGAAGAGACCATCACAGGCCTTGTTGATGACTGGAATTCACAGTTGAATCAGTGCAAATGAAGATGCCCAAGTCAAAGAAAAATCTTTTGAAATGAGGTGCATTTTGTGTGCTTCTGAAATCCTGACCAGTTTGAAGACTGACATCAGTTTGAGGTGCATTCTTTGGAAATTGAGCCTAAGTTGTTTCAAGTTCTACGGCCAGAGGCTTTACTAGTGTTTATAGCAGGGCAGAGTTGAATGGAAGCAAGTGAATTCACTTGAGGTTTTGGGCTGTACTACAGCTTGGGGGCTAGTATTATTTTAGAGCCACTAAGCCTTTCAATCAATAAGAGGATCTCCCTCTCTGTGCTGCCATTTGCATGCTGTTGTATGTTCTACCAGTCATCACATTGTATTGCGCACTCTTTGAATGCTATAGTAGAAGTTCATTCTTTGAATTCCAATTTATTTTATTGATTTCATCTCTCACTCTCTCTCTCTCTCTCTCTCTCTCAAAGCGACCTCTAGGTTTTTAATGGCTAGAAGAGAGGAAGTGTGAAAAACGAGCAGCAGAAGCAGTTGTTACATTTGATGGCTTCTCATTGATTCCTAAGCGAAGTTTAATTGGGAATGTTGTCACCATAAATTTGGTTTTAGTCTCACAGTCAATTTCGGCTACATGTCTAAAGAGAATACTTGTAACAAAAAATGTATCCACAACAGTTTTTCAAAATTGTGATGTCATGTATTAGAATAAGTGGAACTAGAAGTGATATTATTGATGAGCTCAAGTGAAAGCGAAGTTTCAATTACAATTTTCAACATAGCAGTTGTGAAAAAAAACCTAGAATATGTTATATGTTATAAAAGTTGAAAAAGATTAGAATATGTTATATGATATAAAAGAGTTTTGTTAAATCTTTCTGAACTAGCCAAAATCCTTAATTTAGTGGTAATGTCTAGTTTCAACTCTCCATTATAAGAACTATGATTCAAATTCTCATCTCCTACTCTTTGAAACAAGTAAATTATTAATTTAAAATTGTCATAACATGAAGAGCTCACCATTCTCCCTTATGTTTTAATGTGCTTTGATTATCAATTAATCAAGTCAATTTTCAAAAATAGAGTTAGGATTTCAATATATATTATATTATTATGGTTTGTGTAGAGAAGTGTAGCTTTTATGTATTCGTTAAGGAAGCTTTAAAAGGATTATACTGGTATTGATACTAACAAATATTAATGAAAATATTTGTTAGGATCATACCTAGGGTGACTTGATTCCTTATAAAAACCCTAAAAACCGCATTATAAACTTTTAACTACAGGAGCCTATTATTATTATTTACACTATCAGAGTTTCAACTCTTCCCGCCGGAACAAACTCTCATCAACAAACTCATCTCCTCTTCATTGGTTTCATTCAGGCCTCGTTGTTTCTCAAATGGGTCTCTCTCGGTTCCTCAGTTTTCTACCAAAACCATCCAAAAGACTACACTCTAATCCCTTGCTTCTTTTCCTTATCATTCCAGCAACTCAAACTGTTCTCACTAGATCACTCACTAGTGATTCTTTCAGCACACTCAAAGACCAAACTTTCCTCCAAAATTCAAAACCTCAAATTGAAACTCAACGTGGGTCTTTGCCAAAATACTTTCTTGGCATTCACAGACCGTTCCATGATGGTGCAGGCCAAGTGTTTGATGAAATGAATGACAAGGACCCCGATGTTATTTTAAGCAATAGAGTCCATGAAGACGCTGAAAAAGTTTGTAAATTACTAACAAAAGGCTCTAATTCTTCTATAGAGGCCGTTCTCGATGGTGCCAAGGTTGAAGTATCGCCGGAGCTGGTTGTGGAGGTCTTGAAGAAGCTGAGCAATGCAGGTAGTCTTGCATTATCTTTCTTTCAGTGGGCTGAGAAGAAACAGGGGTTTAAATATAGTAATGAGAGTTATAATGCTTTGATTGAGGCTCTGGGTAAGATCAAACAGTTCAAGGTGGTATGGAATTTAGTTAGTGATATGAAGCGTAAAGGGCTGTTGAGTAAAGAGACATTTGCGTTGATTTCACGGAGATATGCTAGATCGAGGAAGGTTAAAGAAGCTGTAGATGCTTTTGAGAAGATAGAGAAGTTTGGAATGAAGTTGGAAGTGTCAGATTATAATAGATTGATTGATACTTTGAGCAAATCAAGAAATGTTGAGAAAGCACAAGAGGTGTTTGATACAATGAAGAACAGAAGGTTTGTACCGGATATTAAGTCATACACAATTCTGTTGGAGGGTTGGGGTCAAGAACAAAAGTTATTGAGGTTGAATGAGGTTTATAGGGAGATGAGAGATGAAGGGTTTGAACCTGATGTTGTGACATATGGTATAATTATCAATGCGCATTGTAAGGCAAGGAAATATGATGAAGCACTTGAGTTGTTCCGTGAAATGGAATCAAAAAATTGCAAGCCAAGTCCGCATATATTTTGTACTTTGATTAATGGATTGGGTTCTGAGAGGAGGTTGAGCGAAGCAATTGAGTTTTTTGAACAATCCAAGGCTTATGGTTTTGTACCGGAGGCACCCACTTACAATGCTCTTGTGGGGGCTTACTGTTGGTCAATGCGGATGTATGATGTGCATAGGGTGGTTGATGAGATGAGAAAATGTGGTGTTGGTCCAAATTCTCGAACCTATGACATAATCTTACATCACTTGATAAAGGCTCGGAGAACCCAAGAAGCTTACTCCGTTTTTCAGAGAATGAGTAATGACCCAGGCTGTGAGCCAACTGTGAGTACGTATGAGATCATTGTGAGGATGTTTTGTAATGTGGAGCGAGTTGATATGGCAATAAGGGTTTGGGATCAGATGAAGACCCAAGGAGTCCTTCCTGGAATGCACATGTTCTCTACATTGATCAACAGCTTGAGCCATGAGAACAAGTTAGATGATGCTTGCAAATACTTTCAGGAGATGTTAGATAAGGGCATTCGGCCTCCAGCCCATATGTTTAGTAAACTAAAACAAGCTCTTCTTGATGAGGGGAGGGAGGATACCGCTCTAATTTTGGCTCAGAAGATTGATAAACTACGAAAAGCTCCACTGGTTCGTTAAGATGAATGAAGGATTCCAAGAGCTATTGATTATTTGTTTCATGATGAAATGGAGTTCGGCAGAGAACCCAGCTGCAGAACTTATCAGCCCCGTTCTCAGGATATAAATCTGCTATTTGATAACAATCTTCATCTCCATAATCTAAATCTGCTATTTACTGATCAATATTCCTCTCCATGTGTATTACTATGACCCTAAATTTTGAAGGTTGTATAATTTCTATTTGTTTCACTGGTATAGAATGTTAAATGCAACCAATATCTCTTTGTTGTGTCCTGGCTATTGAGAAAGTGAACCTTAGTCAAATTTATATCATTCATAACTGCAGATATTGTTTTTGTGTTTTGGGGGGAGGGGAATTCAGTTGTACATCTGCAGTGGTAGAGCTCTCTGTCTCATTAATAGGAAGCCCTGCCCTCAAACCAGTGATTTCACTTAACAGCAACAGTTAATTCTCAGTAAACATGGGTTTAGAAGGGCCTGGAAATCTCACGAGGCACCACTGTGTTAGTCAGAGTTCAGGTTACACTTTAATATTTTGGTAGTAGTGCAGCAGTGGAACATGGGAACCAAGTAGATGGTTAAAAATTGGTAATAATGTGGTAGTGAGAACAGGAGGCTGCCCAGGCGGCAATTTGACAAAATCTAAAGGAAGCAGTCTGATATTGACCGAATTCTACAGAACAATCTGTAGCACTTTACTGTTTAGGATTCATATCACCAGAGAAAGAAATCACTGTGCTGGGTGACAGTATTGTGCTGTTGGTGAGATTGTGCAATCTATGATGATGGGAGACTAAATGAGAATGATCTACCTATAATAGATCATGCACTGGATTATATTAGTGGGCATGAAAAACATTCTGCATGTCCTACACAGCTATGTCATTCTATGTGATAAGACTCTTGAATCTTGCGTACTCTACTAACTACTTAAAAGTTATCAAATCTGTGGATCATGTAAGTGTGTTTCCAGTTAAACCAATTCAATTATAGAGAAACTGACTGAAAAAGTAAAAGACATTCAAGATGAAGAAATACAACTGATCTTATTTTCTAAAAAAATGTTTTTACATCTTCTCAACTGAAGCCCTTCATTTACATCAGATATACACCCTTAGAGGCACAATCTAGTACAGTCAAACGTCTCAAACACATTACATCACAATACTAGAAGTATACTACTTCGTGCACCTAGACTGAGACAGTGAATTAGAGTACTTATGGTAATATTGGTAAGCATTCCAACCATTACAAAAACAAAAGCCACAATGAAACAGAGAAGCAAAAGCTATCAACAACATTATGACCTAATGAAAAACAGAAAAGTGGTAGTGTTCTACAGCATGTGCCTCAAAACCATCACCATTTCTAGATGAAGAATTCTCATTTTCTATTTGCTCTGGCACCGCAGGTGCATAATCTGTCATTGGCTCAGTTTGCACTGGCACTTCAGCTGAATTTTCATCCAAGTCATAATCTGTCATTTGCTCTGCATGCATTGGCACCTCAGCTGAAGATTCAATTGATTGGTATGTTGACTTTGGCTCCTCTGCCGGAGGTTCTGCCTCTTGCACTTTTGGATTTGCCACCTCTGCTGGAGGACCCGGCTCTTGAACTGTCTCCATTGGTGGCTCAAAAACATCAACAACGCCATGAACAACAAGCCAATTACTGAAATACATGTCGGGATAGATAACCGGAACATCATTGAGCAAAAGCATGCCAAGGGACCGAGTGACATTAATGGTGAACCCTTCGGAATAAGTCCTCAACAGCGTGCCATCTTCCAAATTCACCAGATCACCCCATGAAAGCCTGCAAGGCACGACGTGGCGATGAAAGAACGACGACAAGTACTCGCTGAAGCTACCGTAATGACCCTCTATCACTTCGTTGGCCGGCGCAAACACAGTCAACATAGGAGCCTTTTCTTCTGACCCAAGAAACTGAATATCAAGAAACGAAGCCATAATAGAGCACCCATTGGTTCTCATTGCCGCGCAAGCTTCGCGGAACGAATAAGCACCCAAAGAAGCCACTGATGATTCGCTATGAGGCATGGATGCAAGACATTCAAGATTGTGACTTTGTCTCCAGAATCGCTTTGAAAACCGAAAATAGGGGTTAAAGAACTTGTCAATTCCGAAGATTATCAATGACCCATCATCGTATACAGGCTGCCCGCGAACTGTAACATTGTTTAAGGAGACGTAGTCATCGGAAGACGAAGCAGTGACGATAAGCGAGTGTCTTGGGAGGACCGTCAAGATCTTGGCGCCTACAGGGAGGGACTTGAGGCTTTGGAAGGTGAAAGTGAGAGGGAGGAGGTGGTATTGGATTAGAGAAAGAGGAGGCTGGCCTAAGCGATGGAAGGCGGCGTCGATGGGGGCGAAGATGGTGAGGGATGGAGAGTGTGGGAGCAGGGTATGTGAGGCTAGTTCAAGAGTTAGTGCCATGGAAGTGTAGCCGGAATCAGAGAGAATCTCGACCGCTTTGAGGATGGGTTCGGACGGGACTGCGGAGGAGAGAGAGAAGGGAGAGAGAATGAGGAGGAAGAGGAGGAGGTGAGAGTTTAGGACTGAGGAAGCCATTGATGAAAGATTTTAGTTCTGGTTCTGCTTACAGGGTCTCTGTGTGTAAAAACAGAGTGGAAATGTTAATTTATTTTGTTAATTTTTTTTGGCGGGAAGGATTGTACACGTGGCAGGTTGGTGTTTGTGGGGTGGAGGGGTAGTTAGACAGTTACTACGAAATGACGGAAATAGCCCTGGTGGTTTTTTTCAATTATAAAGATATAGGAATACAAGAATGTATAAAGCTAAAAGAATGTAAAGTTACATAGTTGAACTTTGTTTGGTTGTGCAATATTTCTGGTCAGCTAGCAAAATGAGTGATCAAGTTCTATCTCATGAGAAATTTTGAGGAAAATGAACTGATATGATTGATCAATATTTTATTTCATTAGTTTGAATTCTCTGATTTTGATAATTCAGAATCTGTTTCAGAAACCAGAAATTAGTAGCTAGGCTAGGCATTACCATAAACTTGGAGGCTGTAATGATCATACAGCAAAGAGAAATTATTGAGGCCTAAAACATTTTGGTTGTGTTAAAATTTTTATACCAGTGAAAAAAATTTATACAAATCAAATAATGAATCAGAACAGCCTAGGTTGTGAAGAGTTTTTGTTAAAAATCACACAATGAATGCTGCCTATTTTGGGGTCATTTCCAAAGAATTGCTTCAAAGTGAAGTTAAGGAATTATGAAACTTGTTAGTAGGAAGTTCTTGTGGTATCTCTATTGCTGTCACAAAACAATATTTGCAGAGAAAGAAAACTTATATGCGAACTTATTCTTCTTATTGAAAAATTTAGTACAGAATAAAAAATAAATGTTTTTTTTTTTTTTTTGAAATTAAGAAAAAAAATTATCAACTTACATCTTAATAAATAACTAAATTGAAATGTTTAAAAAGAAAATTATGGTGTTGTTTCTTTTATTAATTCAGGGCTCAAACCATTCCTTATGGGAACAATAGCCCTCACAAGTCACAACTCAAAAGCTCTCCAAGAGAGATGTTTTTGTCAACATTAAAAAGACGTTAGCTTTAGTTTTCATGTATTAACTTAGTGCCTTTAAAATTTTTGTTCTTGAACAGTTAATTTGTGGTCCTTCCAAACATGATATCTTGGTTCTGTGCCTGACCACATATGAATCTTCCCTCACTGAGAACTGCAATCTCCAATTGTTGTCTCCAAAATTCTTTGGACCAATAGCATTTTGTTTGATTGCATAGGGTGTCCCCATAGACGGTACTACTTGTTTAGGGGCTTGATGAGATGCTTGTTTTGCTTGTTTGGGGGCTTCTATTGTTTTAGGAGCTTGAAGACCTTGTTAAGGTGCCTGTTTAGCTTGTTGAGGGGCTTCTATTTTTTTAGGTGCCTGAAGAGCTTGTTGAGGGGCTTTTATAATTTTATTGTTTTAGGAGCCTGATGAGCTTGTTGAGGCACAACATTCGGTCATGGGCTTGAGTAGCAGACTTACTACATCTTGGAGAGAGAGAGTTACATTTCTATTACACATCAATACCATATAAAAAAAAATATACATAACAAGTTAAAATAGAAGTGTAAACATAGGTTTTTAAGCAGTTCATACCAAATAAATCCATCATTTTTCTTGCATATGAAGATCAATTGGCAAAAACCCTATTTACAAAGAACGATTAGATTTGTTGGTATTTGTTGTTTTCCAAAACATTTGTACTTGTATTGCAATTGTAACTGATTGTTCCATTAAATTTACAGTAACATTTGTGAGTGACATACTATTGCCGGTAATTTTACTGATGGCTGCTGAATTTATACTACATATATTATGGATTGACACCTAACTTTTTTCATATCCGGATAAGGTGACAATTATGAGTAATGTAAACATTCTCAACAATCTGAGCTACTATTGATATCGCGTTTTAACTTACTACTAACGATTTGTCACATCAACAAGTATCAAATTTTGTCTTTTCTTTCTTGTCCGTTGACTTTCTCTTGAATTATAGTACTCTCATGATTTATTCTCATATGAATCCATAATTTATTCTCACATGATTTAATCTGATCATGTGAATTAATAATTAATTCCATTTTTATGGTGCATTATGATTTATGCATAATAACTTAGCAATTCTAATAAATTTTGTATCACTTAACTTATTGTTATGAATTTATTGTATTAGCAATCTTCCATTTGTTTTGAAATAAAACAAAATACTCCTTGTTCAACGGGAAAGATTTAAGATTTCATGTATTTAACTAAGGCATCTGTAATGTCATGTAACTCATGTCATTTAAAATCTAACTAGTTGCAAATTCATGCAATGCGTGAAAAATTATAATTATTTTGAGATGTGGTATAATATATAATTTATTTTTTAAATTTTATTGTAAATAATTTGCTTTCTTTAAAAATTAAATGTAGGGACTGAATTTGGATTGGACCTAGTGTAGGATTGTGTTTAAGCCTAACAAGCCCAAACAATGAATTTATAGAGCGTGGATGAAAGAACTAGTTTTATTCCAAAAGATGGACAATAAAAATTGCTGAACTAAGATTATAGAACACAAGTAAATAAGAAAATCTATCCTCGGCACGGCTTGAGGAGCTTAAGTTATAATATCCAGTATTTGGACAAAGCTACAAGAGTTCACTGTATTCTTACAAAGATTTCTTGATTTTTTCGATCCCCTTTTTTAGGTCACCTTCCTGTGCTATATATTACAATTTTGGTGTTATCCCTATCATGCACGTGTAGGTTGGATTCTAGGAGTTCCTTCTTGTCCCATCCAATACATCCCAGAGCCATCAAATAGTAGCTGTAAGGCTGCTGGGTCACTGTTCAGGTATCACCTCCACATTAATGCGGCCAGAGAGTTAGTTGGGAGGCATTTAATGTGGAGGTAGCAGCTTTTGAAGATATTTTTTGGCTCCCTTTACTTACCCCTTGTCCAATGTCCAACTCCTAATTGTAATGTAACTTTGAAGAAGGTCTAGGGTGATATGATACTCCTACTAACCTTGGATCCTTGTTCCCGAGATGGCTTTTCTCCTTGGACATTCGTTGGACTTATCTTGTACTATCTTTATTTTTCTCTTTATACCATTCCCCTTATAACCTTATTTGACCATCCTCAGATTAGCTAATGTCCTCAGATTGGGCCATAGGCCCAATTCGTATAGCCTTAATAGTACCACCTAACTAACTGGGCCCCACATTAAACAATTTCTAAAAGTAACTCTTATCTCTCTATTTATACAAATATATAATTTTATAATTTTTGGTGTTTTTGACTGATATTATTATTTTTTGAAGTGGTCCATATTCATCTAATTATTGTTAGTTTGCATTTTATTTTCCAGATTTTTGTATACAACTAAATTTTCTAAGTTTCAAATTTATTATTCAAATTTCTCATTCTCATAAGGAGATTATTATGATAATAAAAGCCTATCATATAATTACAATTGATATTACTCAACTAATTAGTACTCTTGACCCAAACTTGTCTCCAACCAAGGTGTTTATATTACATATATTTTCTATTATAAGTTACATTTAGGTTCAAGAATGTGGCAATGATAGTGAAAAGAGATGGTTATTTCATGATTGATAAGTTATAATTAGTTTTGAGAATGAGCATAATGCATTATTGCATACATTTACGTAAGTATTTTTTGAAGAAATAATTGAAAGAAAATAATGACATGGACATGCATGTAGCTCAACAAATTCAACTTTTAGATATTATATATAAATTATATCATCCACGTTTGATATGATTTTTATTGGAAAAGCTATTCTACACTTATAAAAAATAAAAACATTCATACAAAGACAAATGTTTAGCCAACTTCATTTATATATTTAGGTGCAGCACCAAACAAAGTTCACCATCAATGCTATGTAATGTGTGTGTGTTTATTTCTCCAAAAAAAAAAAAAACTCACAAATCAAACTCACGCTTCCACAAATTACACTCATAAACTCAAATTAACCCAAAGAAAAAAAAAGGAATTTGTTGTTGTTCAATATTGAATCAAGCTATCAGTTTCCCTTTCTAAAAAACACATCAATGATTTACATCCCGCTAAGAAACCAGTTTTACATATTGTCAAGCACACATACTGCACAATATTCCCATATTTGACTATACTGCTCAGTCTCACTAATTATCAAATATAAATAATCGTGTAAAGTCATAAGAAAATAAAATATTAATAGCATTACCACACTAGAAACCGAGAGACTTCCAAAAATTCATAGATAAAGAACACCCCAATTATAATCCAAAACTATAAGAAAACTCCAATTACATTGGAAAAAATTTTAGGTCATTCATAATAAATTCTACCATAAATTTAATAAGTACATCCCAGTCCCGTAATAAATCTGAGAAGAAAAAACACCGTTCTTCGTGGTATGAGAATACCTAAGAATTACTTTAAAGAGTATGCTTTGGTTTATCTCCCTTCTTTAAAGCACAAAACCTAGTTACCAAAAATTCCTCAATCTCTCTGTTCTCATCACTTAAGTAATAATTAGCCCCACGAGTCTTGATAAAACTGGTCATAGACTTGCAAGCACGAGGATCTGGTTTAGCGAAGGCATAAAAAATGGCCATAATAGGAACCTCTTTAGCATAACGGCGACCACGCTCGTAGGCATTCTCAAGCATTTCCCTTATTTCTTCATCGGTTGCCACTGTCACAACTCACAACACGAAAGTTTTGACAACATAATCCAAACAAAACCGAATGATTTTTTTTTTTTTTTTCCAAATATATCATATGAGATTTTTAAGATACGTAAATTTGTTCCCTCTAATGATTCAAATTCGGTTTAAATAAAAACAATTCCCTTATTAACATTAATACATTATAATTTGTTATTAAAAAAATTGCATATATAATTTTTTATGCCCATATATAGATGCACTTACTCCTCTTCGGTCTATTAGTAGTAAAACGACCTCCCATTCGTGCATAACTCCAACCTGTAAAACAAAGAAGACATTAATTATATGAACTTAGCTATATATGCAAATTCTTAGATATAAAACCTTCTTCGAATTGAAGAAATTAAAGTACAAAACCAGACGTATATGATAGAATCATCACACCCCAATTTTTTAAAACAAAACCCATTACTAACCTCCACCCATTGATTTGAGAATATTAATGTTGAGATCGAGAGAGACGGCCAATTACCAGATTTGAGATGTTATAGCTTTGAGTGCAGAGCAGAACCCTGTTTTATAGTTTTTACTATAGTTCTTTCCTTAGGTTAGACTTCCTTTTAAAATAGGATTCGAATTCCTAAAAATAAATAATAATAACAAAATTTAAAAAAAAAAAAAAAAAAGCACTATTCGTACATTCCACTGGGTAAATATGAGAAATTTATATATAGAAACAAAAAATTTGAGAATTGTTGATAACTTTCTTTTTCTTTTTTTTTTCTTTTTTTTTTATAGGAAGAATTGTTGATAACTTGATACACATTGTTAGTAATGGATAATAAAAAAAGTGATGTTGAGCTTGGCTCAAATGAGAATCCGTACAAGGTTATAACATTATAATGGATAGAGAACTTGGCCCTTAGGGCATGGATGATATAATTTTTAAATGTTATATTGTACTATAATATCCCCATTTAATAAATAATTGATTGCATATGCATGGTAATTATACTGGTATAATAACTTGTAATATGCTTGTGTGATAATACTATACATGATAATTAGTAAAATAATAAAAAGAGGTAGTTGTATGCAATAGTGATGCTAGTAAAATGAGTAATGCTAGAGATACAAACTTTTTTACAAAAAAAAATTTACAAACTGCTGATGGGTGAGTGGTTATTGGTAAATGAAAAAATGATATTAATGGTGGGCCTAGATGAAAACCAATAAAAAATTAGACACATCAATAGTTTGTAATAATATTGTAAAATAATTTGTGGTCGTAAGTCGTAACATTACTCTAGTAAAATATGTATATAATTCATTATAATTTTTTTTATATATAATTCAGACATGTAAATTCATAAAAGTGATTAATTATGAGAAGCCTCAAGTTTTTTGTTATTCTTTCTCAAGACAAAATCAGGAATTTTTTTTGGGACCAACACATAAAAAAAGAATCATTCAAGAATAAGAATTAATACTAACATTTAAAAATAAATAATACATGAAAAATAAAACTAATATCTGTTAAGTATAATATATATAATAAAAGACAAAAATAATAGTTTTTTTTTAATGCATCTCATCTTAATCATTTATGATATATCAAAACAGAACTCGATGTTATTTTAAATCCTAAAAATTATCTACGATTAATTTTGTATTAAATTTAGCAACAATGTCCCTTTCGAATCGATGTACAAAATCAAACAATGCATTAGAATATCATCTTTCTTTCTTATTTTTTATGAAACATAATTTTGATAATATTCATGTTTGAAAATACTTGTTCCACAGTTGTAATCTAAATTAGAAGAATAAGTACAAGTACAATTACTGTATAATTAAATTGGTACGTTAGTGATTTTCTAGTCCTTACTTGTAACTGGCACAATTCAAAAGTACTTAACAACTTTTGAATTCCAAATGTCAAACTAATGAACATGATTTGTGAATTTTTGGGGGTAAACTTGTTTACGAACAAACAAATATCATCAGTTTTAAAAAGATTAATATGTCTCTCAAATATCCAAAGTTGAGTTAAGAAAAAGGAAACCCTAGTATATGTTCACTAAATTGATTATTTTATTCTCCTAATTTTAAATTAATCAACTGTAGTTTAAAACATATCTAATCAACAATGATGCTTAATTGTATAATCATTTTGTTGATGCGAAAAAAAATCCATTAGGTGAACTAGACAAATGATAATACCTAAACCTTGAAATCCCAAACTTTCAATTTTGGGTCCCAAATAAGCCAATCACCAAATATCAAACGAAAGAAATTTTTTAAATTGAATAACTTGTGAGCTTTTTCTGAAAATGGTTCATCGACCAAATATACGAGCTAGTTAATCACTTAAAATTTTAGATTTTTGGAAAGCAAATTTTCAATTGGAAACAACATGAATTTTTTGTACCAAAACTTTATTTCATGTATAACATGTGTATAATGGCCACGTAGATCATTGTGAAGAAATTCTTAGAAGGTAGGGAAAATGGCCATATAGCTCTATTACCATTGATAGTCCCAAAGATGGAAGGTGATCCCATGAGAGTGGTGATCACACATGGTAGAAAGTTTGTAGGATTTTTTTTTTTTATAAGAACCTGCAGGTTATGAGAACTCATCTATTTATAGGAGAACTTTTATATCACAAACCTAAGAAGAGTTATGCCTCTCGATCTCTCTAGGTTACAACCTTTCACCAAACAATGTAACTTACATCATGTAAAGCAAACCATTCTTTTATGGGTTTGATAAATTAAGTACACAAAGGTAAATTGTATTATGGTTATGATCACCCTAAGAAACAAAAAAATTGGTGAGAAGATTTTAATTAGTTATATATATTTCATTAAAATGGTTGAGAAGATACAAATTTATAAAAAAGAAGTATTAATTAAGCAGAAGATATATTATTAGAAGTTATTCATGGATATTCCAAATTGGTTTTTTATTATCTAAAATACTAAGTTTGACTCTTTTGCTTTCTAACTATAAGGTGGTATTCTCATCCATTTAGTAACTTGACGTTGAAATTCAATGGCTCCCATTTCCAAATCGTCCTCCATTCTGTACGGAGCAATGAATTGAATGTAATGCTCATAATTGATTCTCTCCGGTTGAGGTTCTGACGGTGCTTGTGTCACCGTTTGAGGAGGGGCTTGTTGTTGAGTTGCCTCTTCAGTCTGAGGGGCTTCTTGTTGTTGAGGTGCTTCTTCAGTCTGAGGGGCTTGTTGTTGTTGTTGTTGTTGTTGTTGTTGAGGTGCTTCTTCAGTCTGAGGGGCGTGTTGTTGTCGTTGTTGTTGAGGTGCTTCTTCAGCCTGAGGGGCTTCTTGAGATTCATTCTCTGGCTCATTGGCACTTAGTTGTTTAGCTTGAGTATCTGTTTTTGATTTCTTTTTACTTTTCAATCCTGGAAGGAGAGGCACCAAGAGTTACATTTTGTTACAACACATCGTTACTATATAAAGTGAACACTTTAACATAGGAGTGATGTTATGAATAGTTACTACAAAATTTTTATCATGTAAGCCTTATAAACTGCTATTCATGTCAATTTTTACAAAAACAAAAATATGACTAAAAACTAATTGATATCACGATCTGAAATTATCAGTCACATCACTTTGTAACTATTTGTAGCAAAATTGATAATAATATAAATATATGCCTTGAAATAACAGGTGTAAACATTGTAGGAAAAAAAAAAGTGTCAACAGAAGGTTTTTTTATCATAGTATCATACTAAATAATTTCTTCATTTTGTGTTGCGTATGAAGATCAATTAGCAAAGCCCCTAGTTATAAAGAATGATTAGGTTTATTTGTACTTGTTGTTTCTCAAAACTATAGTACTTGTTTTAACTGAAAATGCATCACGTGTGTTTTATAATTAATTCCATATCTTTAAATGTAATAAACTTTAAATTTCTAACATGCTTATGATTAAATGCAGAAAATTATGAAGTAACATGCATGAGAATTTAAGATTGAAATCTACAACAAAATACTATCTCAAAACCATACAGTGAAGTACTGAAGTTAAAATTGACAGAAGATATATTGTTCCATGAGGCATGGATTATAATCATTAAATGTTTTTGTATTAAAATATCTCCATTCAATAAAAGAATTGATTGTATTAACATGCTAATTTATATTGTATTAGTAATAATTGATTACATATCTTAAGCAGTTAATTTTTTTTGGAAAATAAAATTTCCCTGGTGATGATCACTTGTTGAAAGTTAGCTACATGCTGGATTTAAATTAAACAGCAAACCCCCATTTGACTTGTAAACATCATTAGACTTTAAACTGAGCCAAATATTAGGAGTTCACAACATGCTCACAAAATTTAAATTTTTTAAAACTATATCTCAACTCTAAAAACTCTTTTTCTTTAATTCTTTTAATTAAAGGAAGGAGGCCACTAGGCCAAAAAAAAGAAAAAAAAGAAGGGGATTCATTGGAGTAGTTGATCAATACTTTTCTCTGGAGGGGGCCAACTCTTATATTTGGGGATCCTAACTTTACAAAGTATTAAATATATGATATAAATTTTTGGAAATGTAGCTCTAAGAGCATTCTCATCAGCTCTCTCATTAAAAATGTCATTTTGACACACCAAAAACTTACTTTATCATTTTAGCACACTATTTTACAATTCACCATTTATCACATCTTTTATTTTTCAATTCTATACATTAAAATAATATATCCAACACATTAAATAATATTAAACAAATTCCAACACATTAAACTACAATCACAATCAACCTCCACAAACCACCAACGGCAATGGCAACGACAAATCACCACCAACAGCAAATCAACCTCCACAAACTACAATCACAATCACTGGATCTCCAACAAATTCCAAATCCAAAAACCTCAACAAAAGAGAAAAGAAAAAGAAAAAGAAACTCAAAATCTTCAACAAACACTGCCAGCCAACTATAGCCACAAACACCACTGCCCACTACAGCCACAAACATCGCCGGCCCAAAACTCAACCAACCACTGCCGCAACCACGACACCACCACCGGCCCAAAATCCCAACCCAATCGATCAATCAATGACCCAAAACCCACTATAGCCACAAACACCACTGCCCCAAAACTCAACCAACCACTACCACAACCACAGGCCCAAAATCCCAACCCAACCAATCAATTAATGACCCAAAACCCACACATCGATACCCATCCCAAATCTCACACTCACGACTCGATTAAGAGATTTGAAGGTCGGCGGCGAGGGCTATGGAGGTTGACGGCAAGGTGAGGCGGCAAGAAATCTTAAGCAAGGATGAGAGAGATCTTGAGCGGACTGAGAGGGAAGAGATAGAGAGTGACGGAGAGAGAAAAGAGAATAAAAAAATATTAAACCAAAATGGCATTGCTATCCGTACGCTCTCATATTTGAGAGCGTACTGTAGCATGTCTCAAAATTTTGAGACATTTAGCATAGCTGATGAGGGTCTGTTTTTGTGTTTAGTGTGTCAAATGTGCCAAATATTTGGCATTTGGCACATTTGAGAGAGCTGATGAGAATGCTCTTAGTGGGAAATAGGAATAATAATTCGTTTTTGTTTGACCCTTTTTAACTTGTACCCAACTTTAACCTTGCTCGAAACTCAGACTAGACCTAGCCATAACCATTTGCCAAGTCTAAACTACAAATTTTAGAATTTAGAATTTTCAATATAATATTATACTCTAAAGATCTATTAGATTTTTAATTTTATTGATGAAAATACTTAAGAAATTTCAAATCAATTTGATGTGCGATTCTCATCAAATATAAATATTTTCAACGTTATATCTACTATCTAACATTAAGTTTTTTTTTTTTTGGTTGGTAAAATATAAATTATATTTTAAGTTATTTGCGTTTTGCCTTTTTTTTTTTCTTCATTTTGAAGCATATTATTTGTTTCAAAACTACATATATTTAATTATTTTTATATATGATTTAATTTAATTTCATGTTTCATGTATACAAAGCACACATTCCAATTGTGTTTATAATGATCTCGTAGAACACTGCGAAGAAATTCTTAGAATGTGTAGAGGTACTGTTAGGTTCTAAAGTTTAGGACTTTATGTATTTAGAATTCTAATTTGTATTATTGGCAAACCATGATCAAAACAATGTGTTTAGAAGTGTTTAAAGTTAGCTCAAAGTTGTATGTCAATGTAAAGTTGGAATCGAGTGTAAAGAAAAAAGCAGTGTGGCTTTCGGCCTGGCTCGATCGATCGAAGTTTAGGCTCGACCGATCGAACATCGGGTAGATTGCTTTTCTGCAGAATTTTCCAACTCAGCCCTAGTTGTTTTAAAACATTTTTAGGGTTTCTTATTTGTCCTAAGTATAAAAGGTTAACCCTAGCCACGTTTTAGTGTTGCTCATATTGCGGTTTGTGTAAATCTCTTGTGAGATCTAGAGGAGCTTTCCTTTACACAAACTTAAGGTTTTCAAGGAGGAGATATTCTCTATACCTTGATGATTAAAACAGTTGCTGCCATTAAAGTTTAAAGAATACACAAGCGGGGGTGCTTGTAGCTGGTGGGAATCCAAGAAAGAAGGAGTCCGTGGATTCGGAGCTTGCACGTGGTCGTGTCAGTAAGTTCTACTGGTTGGTAGCATTAGGAAGTCGAGCGGGGGTGCTTGTAAGTCCTTTTGTATGAACTTCGATTCTTTCTGATAGTGGATTTAAGTTTACCTTGAGGATAGCTAGGTCAAATCCTCCCCAGGTTTTTACCGATTTGGTTTCCTGGGTGATCATATCGTGTGTTATTTATTTTCCGCTACTTTGCATGATTTGATCTTTTATATTGTGATAACCTAGACTTGTTTAATTGGACTAAGTAACAACTTGGCTAATTACCTAGGTTTAATCAATTGTTTAAGGAGTCTAAAAACTGACAGATACGTAAATGGTAGTGAAGATGACCTTGTAGCTCTAATACCATTGATAGTCCCAAAGAAGGAAGGTGATCTCTTGAAGGTTGGTGATCACTGATCACACGTAGTATACAATGTTTGTAGGCTTATATATATAAAGGTTACAAGAGTATTTGCTCCGTATTTTATCGCAAACCTAAGAAGAGTTATGTCTCTCTAGAGTTACCACCTTTCACCAAATGATGCAATTGTACGTACGTGAAACAAACCATTATTTCATTAGTTTGATAAAGTATATTAAGTTATTCGAGTCCCACTGTCAGTAGTCTTTCTTTGATGGACGATTTGTAAGTTCAATGTAAGTCTTATTTGAGAGCTGAGGCTTGCCCTGGCCTTGGTGTGGGGTAGCCTCCCCTCCACCTAAACTTCTTCTTACCAAAAAAAAAGAAAAGAAAAAAAATTATGGTGTGATAACCCTGAGAAAAAAAAGGTGCAGATATGTTCGAAACCTAAGAAGATTATTATTTTTTTTCTCCCATTAAATGGTGAGAAGATAAAATTTATATGAAAAAGAAAAAAAGAAATGAGAAGATATTATAAGAAATTATTCATGGATGTTATAATTTGGTTATATTATCTAAAATACTATGTTTGAGTACTCTTCTCTCTCTAAACAGTCAATCAGACCAACGAGAATTACTACCATCTCTAACTATTGTTCCCTTTAACACTCATCCATTGGGTAACTTCATATTTATATAAATGGGGTCCGTAATCGTCCTGCTTCGTGTATGGGTATATGTAGGAATTATAAACATCATAATTGACTTGCTCATCTTCTTGAGCATTTGATGGTGCTTGTGTCTCTGTTTGAGGGACTTGTTGAACATTATCTGATGGTGCTTGTGTCTCTGCTTGAGGGGCTTGTTGAGCATCTGGTGGTGCTTGTGTCACCATTTGAGGGGCTTGTTGAGCATTTGATGGTGCCTGTGTCACCATTTGAGGGGCTTGTTGAGGTGCTTCTTTAGGCTGAGGGGCCTCTTGAAATTCATTATCTGACTCAGAGGCACTCGGTTGTTTATCTTGAGTATCACCAGATTCACCGCCTCCTGTTTTAGACTTTTTTTTACACTTCAATCCTGGAGAGAGAGAGAGAGAGAGAGGCACCAAAAGTCACATTTCTATTACACATAATTGAGTTCTTCTATTGACATACTCTTACACACACTTTGACACAACTTACACATTTGCCAACGTGTGATTGAATGATATTATTTACATATGGAGATCACCATTGGTTTTTGTGAAAATTAATTCAATCTTTACTGAACATGTGTACTAATTGCGACAAAGTGTGAAAATTAATCAAATCTTTACTTTGACACAATTTACATATTTGTCAATCTGTGATTGGATTACATTATTCTTACACAAACCACCATTGGTATTTATGAAAATTAATCTAATTTTTACTTGACATTTGTACGTGGCAAAATGTGTGCATGTCTAGACTTTTTGCACGTCATTACTATAAAAAGAGAACAATTTAAAATAGGAGTGATGTTACTACAAGCTACTACAAAATTTATTCTCTTATAAAAATTAACCAAAAAAAAAAAAAAATTCTATAATTCTTACAAACTGCTATGTCAAATTTTAAACACAAAACAAAAATATAATTTAGAAACTTATTATTATGTTATTGATATGAAATTATCATTTGTTGTGTCAGTTTGTAAATGTTTTATAGCTAGCAAAACTGATAATAAATTTAATATTTTCCTTGAAATAACAGGTGTAAACATAGTAGCAAAAAAAAAAAAAAAAAAAAAAGTGTAAACATAAGGTTACTGATCATACCACGTAATATTTTTTCTTTTTTTTTTTTTTTTTTTTGGCACATGAAGAAAGGCCCTATTTATATAGAGATTTATTTGTATTCTTTGTTTCTCAAAACTATACTTGATTTAATTGGAAATGCATCACGTGCATTTCTTAATTTCATATCTTTAAATTCCTGACATGCTTATGATTAATTGCACAAAATACTGAAGTTACACGCTGAGCCTGAGAGTTTATATTATTGAAATCTACAAGAAAATACTATCACAAACCATGCAGTGATGTCAAAATTTCTCAGGTGGTGATCAGTACTTATTGAAAGTTAGCGACTTGCTGTATTTAAATTAAACAGCAAAACCCCATTTCTCTTGGGGGAAGCAAGAGTGCCAAGACTTTAGCATTGCAATTGATTTGAATTGGGATTAAAGAATGAATAAGAAAACAATATGCAGACAAATAATGCTAAATTTTTAATTGCTCGCTTGCTTCTTAATTATTATTCAAGCAAAATTTCTTCTAAGCTAGCTTCCGTTTACTGCATATACTATATAAGTCTGACTGCAATAGTCACAATATTATTTATTTATTTTAATAATTTAATAGTTTAATGGGAGAGAATTATTTGAAGTTTTGCGTTTTTAATGAAAACAACATAAGATGTAACTTGTGCTACAAGTCTCTCAGTGCTATAGTCACTTAAGTAGTTCAATTAAAAAGAGATTAGGATTATTCCCATGTCTTTCCTTTGACTTCAATTTCTTTGGCCCCTTAAATTTGTCATTTCTTGTGGTTCTCGTTTCATGCTAAAAGCTTTTTTTAATTCTGAAACTTGCAGTGTATCACAAGGTTAGTAATGCTAGACCATCACAGTTTGCCAAGGTGGCATGTCTTAAGGAGTACTAATTTAACAACTTCAGCTACTGTAGTTTGCTACGTGGGCTGCCTTCTAGTATGTTCAAGAGTGAGAGCTAATTGGTAAGTATAAAGACATATCATATTCATATTTCGTGAGAGTAATGCAAAAGAAATTAGGTTTTTGTTATTGTCAAACGTTTAACCTTGTTATTGGGCATTCTTGATAGTCAAATCAAATGACTCGTACTTGTTTTTCTTATGAAGTCGCACATCTAAATGGTGTTTACAACTTGATGTCCATAAAAAGATATTCTCGCGTTAACAAATCTTTTCGTTATTTTAATGTTCAATAATGCTAGAAACACGAGATTTAATTTTCACTATTATTGTTCCTCCCAAAAAAAAAAAAAAAATCACTATTATTATTATTTATTTATTTTATAACTGTTGATGTGATAAATTGTGATTTGATCAAGATCATTTTTATTTGAACTCATTATTGACATTTTTTTTTTATTAACACCAATCATAACATGTCTTCTTAAAAGTTATGAAACAAAATGTGATTTTTTTTTTCTCTGAACTTATAATTGTTTAATGTTTGAATAAGTAACAATTTCAATTAGTTTAACTAATAAAATATTTTGTTCTCAAATAAAAAATTTATATTCAAATTCTACTTTCATCTACGCAAAAAACCAATTGACGTCTTAAGACTCTTAACCTAATAATAAATAACAATTATCATAAAGTGTATACTATGAATATAAACATTATTGAATGTATTAGGGGAAAAAAGTTTGAATCAGTCATTAGCATGGGTTTATTCCTCTCTCTCTCTCTCTCTCTCTCTCTCTCTATATATATTTTAAGATTGTGGTGGAGAGGGACCTATCACCATTAAACCACAGCCTGATCTCATTGTAGAAGATGAATATGAGTGACATAGGCAAGGGAAAAAACGTGTCAATGATATAAATTCTTATATGATTTAACGTCGGCAGTAAATATTCTTCTTGGATTCTAATTAGTTCAATTGATAAAAAAAATTTGTCATTTGTTATAAAAATTTATTGGTGTTTTGACCTGATGATTAAGAATATCATCATGTAGTAAACGTCATAAATTAAAAATTCTATCATATTTAAAAATGTATAATATAAAAATAACACATAAAAAAAAAAAAAATCCTATATTCATGCATACTCATTGCTTATATAACATTGTGTAGTACAGTGAAAGATACAAGGGGACGTGTACAAGGACGTTTACCAAAACCTCAACTAACTCAGCCTAGGTGGCGTATGTGCTTCAATCACCATTCTTTGGAGTTACGTGGCCCTTTTTATCCAATGAATTTTCAATACGTGGCTATGTGCATATAATACACTTTGATTAACCTTCTAACAAGCAAGTTAACCAAAGTTATATATATAATCTGTTTCTTAAAAAGTTAAACATAATATCAGTGCTCCAAAAGGAATATGACTAAAATTAAACAAGCTTGTCTTCAATCTTCATCCTTGCATGCAAAAAGAAAAATCGTTTATATATTTTTAGAAAGTATAATATAATTTGAATCTTATAAAGTATTTTATTTAAGTAGAATTTTTTTTTTTTTTTTATATAGATAAGGATAAGAGATTAATATTTATTTTTTAGAAGAAAAAGATTAATCAATTGAACTAAATCACCAAAAAATTATCGTATAGTCATAGTATTGACCGGGCCAATATAAGCTTAAGTGAACCTAGCTAACCGTAGGTACAACCTTTTTTTTATTTTTTTTTTTATTTTTAAGTTTAGCTTGTAATGATTAATGCCAACACTAGCATTTTTTTTTTTTTTTTTTATTTGAGAGAGAAAGCAACTGCTAGCAATTAGAACCAAGTAGTTGATAGTTGATGAGTACCGCATTAGTTACATCTTAATCTTAATTTAAGTTGCACTTTTTTTTGGTTCCCAAATATATAAAGAGCTCCAAATCTTCTTTTTTTTCCTCCTAAAGTATGATGGGATTTTAAAACATACACCGTATATTCTTTAAAAAAAAAAAAAAAAACTATCTATCATTGGATTAAGATAATATATTTTATTTTCAGCAACACTTAGGTAAAGTAGTTACGTGTTTTTTCTTAGATTTATTTTTTTAAATTCTATCATGTGGCTTTTATCTCATGATGAGATAAAAGTGTATTTTTTTAATTAAGTAGCTGTATGGCTGAATTTTAAGAGGGAAACCTAAGGAACAATATTTAAGGTACTGTATATCATTTTTTTTCCTTTATTTTATTCTTCTAAAAAATATATATTTCATTTATTTATTTTTTAAAGCATCAATTTATTTTTTATTTTTTAAAATAATCGATTGGATTTGAACTAAAATCTATTATATGACTTTTAAACAAATGATATTTTACTAGTTGAGTTAATTGAAACCCATTACAAAAATTTAAGAGAAAAGTTAATAGATACCCTAAGAGTATTGGTTTAAGAAATAATTTTAGAAAATTTTTATAGAAAAAGAAAAAAAGTAATTAATTTTTTTAACAATTTTTTATATTTCCTATAAAAGTGGTATCAAAATTTTTCTAAAATTTTATATTTACAAATGCTATAAGATCACCTATTAACGAGACCAAAAATTTAATTAAGAGGCCAAGGAATTGGCATAACAGCCTATAGTGGTAAGCCAATTCCTTTTGTCAGTGATGCATTGATACTAATTAAGCAGGTAAAACCCACCTTAAAAAAAAAAAAAAAAAAAAAAAAAAAAAAAAAAAAAAAAAAAAAAAAAAAAAAAAACTGTAGAGCCAATTTTTTTTTTTTTTAATTTTTTTATGGTGAACTGTAGAGCCACTTGATTAAACAATTTTTTTTTTTTAATTTTTTTTGGTTGTACTTGTTTAGAATGTTTAGATAGGCGTGCATTTTGAGTGTAGTTAACTTATACTTAGGTAACATTTCTCTTTATGTTTTAGAAGAAAGAGATCTATGGTAGATTATGCATCATAGGAAAGGTAATTGTTTGTACGCTAAGGATTATTTTTATGGCTTGGTTGATGATAATATATTGATTATTATTGAGTTTGACCTGATTATTTCATTATTTGGGAGAAAAAAAAGAAAAAAAAAAAAAAGAAAGAAAAAGAAAAAAAGAGAGACCTAATAGGCTTAGATGCAAGTCGTTTTCACACGAAGCAACTAATAATGCCAAAAAACATGTTATTAGTTATTACATCTAATGGACCACCTCATGCATATCTGCCTAGTGAAAATTTTCTCTGTACTACCTTGGTGTCTCTTGCTATACCAAAAAATTACTCCTTTTCACACTTGCAACTTTGAAAATTGAGTTCTCAAATTTGAGGAATACAGAACAGAATTGAAATAGCAAGTTGATAAAAGTTGGTGCGAGCCAACAATTATCAATCCATTGTTTGACACAACCAACCGCAGCTACATGATTTGGGAAATGACACAGAAATTATGGGTGGGGAGGAGCGTTGAAGACCATTAATTTACATCAAGATTCAAGTGGACACTACAGGGAGACTAAGATTGATATGCCAACTCTCTACATTTCATTTGAAAATGAGAGGATTTTGATCTAAATAAAAAATGGTTAATATTTTCAAGGATGGAGCTAGACTTTAGACTTAGGGGGCAAAAAATAAGTTAAAAAAATTTCTTGACTTGTAACTAAATGAGACTATCTTATAAAAATTAATGTTACCATTAGTTCGTTTCGTTATTTATTTAATTAATTTTCCAATATTTCATCAATTTCAAACCTTATAGCTCTACTAATTGAGAATTAAAAAAAAAATGTAAACAAAGAGAAGATAAGAAAAGCCCATACCTCAAATATTTTCCAAAAAAAAAAAAAAAAAAAAAAAAAAAACCTCAAAGTTTCAACTTTCAAGTTAAACCAATTTAACCAGTTAAATATTAGAAGTATTTCCTTAAAATTAAATAGCCACACACGTAGCCCACTAACGTAGCAAGTCAAATAGTTGCATTCCCTTAAAAATTAATAGTCACACACGTAGTCCTCTTAGTAACACACTCAATAGCTTATGGCCACACACAAGAAAGAGCTAAGAGTGAGCGAGGGTAGTCTAAGTACAAATCATTTGTCTCTCTTAAATAAACAATCTAAACAGAGTAGAGTGAGTGACTTTCCAGATATTACATTGTCTGATAAATTTCTTTGAATTGCCTACTCATTCCTCAAGAACAACGCAAAGCAGGATGCCAAAGAGGGTTTTTTATTTATTTTTTTATTTTATCTCTCACAATTCAAGGATTTGTTACTTGTTTTTGGGGATTTTGCTTGTTTGTCTGTGGAGAGACCATCAACTAAAGTGATGGGCTTTTTTTTTTTCTTTTTTTTTTAATTTTTTTTAAATTTTTTAATTTTGGTTGGATTCTAAGGGTCAATTTGTAAATTGTTGGGGAGAGGGGGGCCAAAAGTAATTATCTTGGACTTAAATGTTAAAAAAATTCAGAATGTATATACTACTGTGATTTAAAAAAAAAAAAAAATCTAGTGGGGCCACTGCCCCCCTAGTCAATGAACAACTCCGTCCCTAAATATTTTGATAGATTATTGATTATTTCAAAAGTTTAATTCATGACCTTTTATTTTGATATTATGAATTTATGATAAATTACTGATTGTCTCAAAGTTTAAACGGTTAAACTATTAAAAAAATAATAAATTTAATTATCTAACTATATTTCTAACACATCTTGATGGAAGTTTCACTAAAAAAAAATAATCTTAAATGTAATAGACCACATCTCACTAAAAAATATCTCATTAATAATAAATTCACGTCACAAATAATTGTCTACCTCTCATTATCAAAAAATATTAATCTTACTATGCATGTGAGTGTCGGCATATAATTAGATTTTTTGGCAAGTATAAATTAATATCAACCTCATTTAATGGTACTCAACGATTCAATTTCAACCTTAATTAAAAAAAATATCTATATATATTTATGATATATGGCCCATGAAATTAAATTATGTTGCTGTTAAGTGAAATCATAATGATGTAAATAGCGTCCCTCAAAAAAAATAATGATGTAAATAGTAACTATATAGCTTGCTATCATGATACAGACATAACAAGCTAGCTTCTTCGATCCGCGTTTAAAAAAGAAAGAGCTAAACCTGGCTGGAGAAGTCCTTTTATGCTGGCAAATTACTCAAGACAGATGGGTTCCAGATCATTTATTATTTGATGTCTTTGAACTCTTGCATATCAATATCTCCTACTATCCCCATTGGTACAGCACAATGCATATGCAACAAGTTTTGTCCAATAAACATCTCCACCAAAAATAAGAAAATAATAATAAATTAAAGAAAACGAAATATAGAATTTATAAACTTCAACATATCATGGTCTTAATTAATTTGAATTCTAGACAGAATGATGAATTTTGGCCACATGATTGCTCCTATTATTTTCGAGGATACAAGGAATCGTGCCGTAAATATTGTTGATGATTATGACTTTGAGTTTTCAGTCCATTATTGTGATTAATTAACCCTTATTCAAAATTTAAGAATGCAACAATGGGAATCAACTTAGCAGAAATTGTGGGCACTGTGGTCAGTTCCTTGAGTTACAAGTTTGTAAAACATGGTATAGCCTGTGCTCTTAGCTTTGTAGGTTATTGTGTGTAGACTAATAATACTAAGAATACAATATTTTTCATAATATTTTTTATTCATTTATAATTTTTGTAATTAAAACTACGTCCTTTTTATATATTTCAGTCTTTAACCAATAACAGATCATATCAATAATTACGAAAAAATAAATTATGAAAAAGGATTTATTTCTATACTAGTGTGTAGAAGAATCGAAGGAGACACGAAGCCACTTTACTACCGTGCTGTTTCTTTGGGCTAAAGAAAACAGTAAGGCAACAGCTCCAAATTAAACCTGCCAAATAAACAAAACCACTAAGAAAAAAACTTCTTCCACAAAGTTTTGTTTTAAATAATTAATGTTTTATATTTTATTTTTGAACCCAAACAAAACCCAAATGCCCAAGTTGGCCAGGATGATATTTTGTAGAATAATCGTATGATTTAGGGACAAAAGTCATTGTCTAAGAACTATATATTATTATTATTATTTTAGTGCTAATTATGAGCTCAACTTGTACCCCAAGTCCCTCTACATGTCCATCATATATTCATGTATCTTCTTATATATAAGATAGACTCACACTACATCTATTTCAGTCCTGCAAAAACTTTCATAAAATCTCTCTCTCTCTCTCTCTCAGACACATAAAAGAACTCTTTGCTTTGCCTTTTGTGAAAAGGGAGGAGAAATGGGTGCTCTGGACTTTCTCTCAGACTATATCACTATTTCCACCCCAAGGAAGAAACGAAAAGCAATGCAGGTATACATAAACATCCATCCTATCACTCTCTCTATTTCAGTGTGTGTGATGTTGGTCTCTTTGTTTGCTAGCTTGTCCATGTCAAATCTGAATAATTGTTCTTTTTTGTTGTTTTGGTTTTTGTTTTTTCTTTTGTGTGTTTGTGTGTGTTGCAGACAGTTGAAATCAAAGTGAAAATGGACTGTGATGGTTGTGAAAGGAGAGTTAAAAATGCTGTTTCCAACATGAAAGGTTCATCTCTCTCTCTCTCTCTCATATTTTTTTCACAATAAGGCAACAAGTTCTTAGCTCACGTTGAGGGTAAATAAGTTTGTGATTTGTGTTACAGGCTCACGGCCTAGCCTAGCTATTGAGTTTCTGACAATTTTTGGATTTTTTTTTTTTTTTTTGTTAATTAAGTACAGTTTTTAGAATAGTTAATACTAGAGGTAGCACCGAAACTTTTTTTGTAAAGGATTTTGAGTCTCTTCTCTTTTTGAACCTTTTTTTTTGAGAAACTTTTTGAGCTTTCTATATTAGCATGTTTTGGGCATTCTTGTGTGCCTAGAATCACACAATAGATCATATCATACGCTTGACTTGAGCTTCTTTGGACCTTTAATGGTCTTTCAACAATAGTCAAAATCTCACAAAAAAAAATGATTCTCAAAAAAAAAAAAAAAAAAAAAAAAAATAGTCAAAATGTCACTGCATCGTGTTGGAAACTGGAAGATGTAGCAGTAACTTTGTTGACTCTTTCTGCCATAAATCTTAACCAAAACGTAAATTTTCTGCAGACTTCCATTTCCACAACATGTTTTGCTATTTCTAATGAAACTTGTGGTTCTCTTTACGTGATAAAAACGACTTATGTCACACGGCATGGTAGCTGAATCTTGGAAATTGCATCTCCTACTTCACCCCTTTATTAGACTTAAAGTTTTCACTACTCCTGTACTTGTGACTAAATTCACATCTCTTAGAATATAAAATACTTAAAAGTTTTGGAAAAAAAAAATTATAATTACCTTTAAAATAAAAAAAAGCTTTCACTACTCATCATGGAAAGCATTTAAAAAGCTCTTGGACTCACGTACTAAACCTTGCTGTCAGCGTTATGCATACCTTTCAAGTGTATTAAATGCAATGCAAAATCCCATAAACCAAACAAGCCCTTAAAATAAAGCTGTAACCTGCTAGAATAGTACAGTAGTATTTCTTTTCCAAATTTTTTCCCAAGCAAATCTGATCCATTCATAGAATATCAATTATCAAAAAAGAAAAAGAAAAAATCCCTGGATATCTATACAATCCTTATCAATGTTTTTAAACTATACTATTCAACGTCACCTTTATAACCTTAAACTTATCTCTTTTAGTTTTTTTTTTTCCTTACTGAATTATTTATTTCATTTTTTAATTAATAACATTCAAGTGCACTAGTGGATCTTTAACAAATGATCTTATCTTTCATTCAATTATTATAGCTAAGGGTGGTGTTAAAGATTAGGCAAGTTTTAAATTGTTATCAATTACCAAAAAAAAAAATCAAATATTAATTTATATTATTTTGCTAAAGTGGTGTGAATCATATGGTTAAAGAAAGTGCTAGTTGAGCAATAGTTTATTGGAAATATGAAATTAATTTTATGTTTTGTTTTGATTTTTCAGGTGCAAAATCTGTGGATGTTAACCGAAAGCAAAGCCGGGTAACCGTAACGGGCTATGTGGAGCCAAACAAGGTCTTAAAAAAGGTGAAGAGCACCGGAAAGAGAGCTGAGTTTTGGCCCTATGTGCCATACAACTTGGTGGCTTACCCTTATGTGGCTCAGGCCTATGACAAGAAGGCACCGGCTGGTTACGTGAAAAATGCAGTCCAAGCACACCCTATTCCAAATGCAACAGATGAGAAGTTAACTACACTCTTTAGTGATGAAAATCCAAATGCATGTTCCATCATGTAAGCAATTTTAATGGAAGAAGGATAGGAGAGAATGAGAATTAGAATCTGTTTTTAGTTGGTACTTTGAGTTTGTATGGAGAGAACTCAGAGAAGTCTCTCTTTTTCTTTTCTTTTTTTGTTGTGTTTTCAGCATGTAGATTTTCTTTGAGATTATGTATCACCTTAGTCCTGTTTAATTGCCTAATGAAAAATAGTTTTGTACACAAGGCTTGTGTTCTCTTTCCGCATCAAACAATAATTGTTTTTCAGCATCAAACAAAGATTGTTGTTAAGTTAATTGGAAATTGGCGGGTTGGATTTGTATGCTCACACATTTACGAATGCATAATGGGAAATAGAAATAGTTGTCCAATTTTCAAAGACATTAAATTGGAGCAGCTAGGGAATGTATGCACATTTGTACTTTGTGGCCCATAAAAGGGTGTGAACATAAACACAATTATTAAGCAAAATTCTAATGGGTCAAACAAAATGTAAATAATTAAATAAAGACTCTGAATTTCTTTTTCTTATTTGATAATTTGATAGTTGGAAATGAGAGAATTCAACTCTAAACATCTTTGTTAAAAATATCAGGAAATATTAGTTGAACTGTAAGGTTCTTGACAACCCACTAAGTTTTTAAGAATTCCGGGCATAGTACTGTAAGGTTCTTGACAACTTACTAAGTTTTTAACAATTCCGGGCATAGTAGTTTAATTAATTGTGTGAATAAAATCTTTGGTTATGTGCTTTGATTGGTTATCATTGAATTATGCAACTCAGTTCTTTAATATATACTGTAGTTCTTTTTTCGATTCTCAGTTGTAGTGATTACACAGTTATCGTCTAAGATTTTAATTATAAAATTAAATTTGCATAAATCTTATTTGTCAAGAATCGCTGGAGTTGTAAAGTGATATCTCAAAATTTCTTGGTTATACTTTTATAGGGAATATTTTGTTGGATTAAGTAGTCCCATAAAGCTGCATTCTTTGGTTCTCCTTAATATTAGACTTTGATTAGTCCCCTTTAAGCTAAGTCCAGTCTCGGCATCACATACATTCCTCGCTTGCATGGTATATATATATATATAGTGTATGTTTGGCAAGAATTAAAAAACCAGCTTATTTTCTTATTCATTTTATTTTTGTTATTATTTATGAGTCTCACTATACTTTTTGATACTATTCATGAGTCTCACTGTACTATTTCAGCTAACTTTTACTTTTATCTAAGTATTTTCAGCAAAAAATTTTCAGTGTCAGCAAAATAAGCGGATCTTAAACAGACTCATAAATAAGTGGGAGGAGTGCATGCTTTGGTGGCTGAGACACAAGTATAGCCTCAACATGCCTACATGCATGCCCATACCAAACACAAAACAATTTCATTTTGTGGCCAGAATACAAACTCACAACTGTTCTTACAATTACCTTTGTGAGTGGTTGAGCTTTAAGCATACATTTGGTACGATGTAATAGGCTCTGTAAGTGAATAACTATGACAAAGAATAGCTATTCTGTTAATTTTTGGTTGTTTTTTCTTTACGGGAAATAGCTATTCCTTATGTAATAGGACCTATAATGAAATAACTATTATAAGAAAAATATTATTATATTATTATTTGGCAGTGTTTTCTTTATTGAGGATTGTTATTCTTATTCCGTAACCTATCATATTACCCTTTATAAAAATATTCCTAAAAACCCCTCATTGTCGATTGGCTCAAAAGCTCTCTCACTCTCTCCATATTAGTAGTCCATATTATTAGAACAGGAAAAGCAACAGACCCATGCATACGTGAAAAAGAAGTTTTTGGAATCTAATTAATATTTTTGAATTTTATTTAAGTACCAATCTAATCTTTTTAAAATGGGGGGATTTATACTTAGTCACACACACCTACGTTATTCCCTAAAATTACCAATCAAATTGTAGTTTTAATTTCTGCATTCACTTGTATAACCAGAAGCTACTTGTCACTTCATTGATAGAGAACCATACAACATACATTCATATAATCTAATTAAATAAAGATAATGTAACATGCTATACACATTATAACAGCACAAATGCACATATAATTTATTTATTTATTAAAAAAAAGAAACTAACTAATGTGGTTTGTAAGATCAACAAACACGCTATTGTCTATTGGCATGATAATAACATCACTTATTTATTGATTTTATATCAACATCACTTAATCTTAATGTTGACAAAATGGATACCATCGTATTCGTATCTTGCTTTTCCCTGTAATCTAGGGATTACTAAAGAAATGGACAATTTGAGCGGCCACAAAAAACATTTTAAATTTCGATGCATTATTGATCAATGATTTCGGCAATAATAAATGGCAACAAGATTAAATGAAAGGGTTTAGTTAATGTATGCCTTAATCACCAATTTTAGAAAAAAATTTATGAAAAATTAAAAAAACTGTCAAAACAAATTAGTTACTTATTTATTTTTCTATAAACTATTTCTTAAAATGGTTCATTAATACTCTCTCCGTCCCACTTTGTTTGTCCTATTTAAAAAGTCAAACTTTTTAAGGGAACATCATTTATTATTTTGTCTACCTTTTAAAAATGTACAAGTTTTCACAACTACCCTTAAATAAATTTATCAAAAAATTGAACTAGTAAATTAATAGGGGTATAATAGGAACATTAGTAAATTAATAACTTTTATTTTTAGAAACAGGACAATATTTTGGGACATCTCAAAATGGAATAGAGGACAAACAAAGTGGAACGGAGGGAGTATATACCTAAGAGCATTTACATCAGTCTTATTAATTTAATAATTCAGCAAAAATTTATCTAAACTCAACTGAAACAAACGTGCATTAGTCTCACTAAATTAACTAAATTTTTTTTAAAAAGGATAGTCTCATCGCTACATATAGTGAGTCTCTATCTTTACTACATTAAATTTCAATATTGATAAAGTATTGAGACTGATGTATGTATATGAAAATAATAGAAAGCTAAACTAGCAAAAGTAGAATTTTTTGGATTAGTTTAGCTAAATATTTGAGGAGACTCATTGTGAATGGTCCAAGAGAGTGCATTAGTAAAACCCTAAATGAAATTATTAGCATGTTAATCTGATATCTGTGTCGATCAAGTTTCTAGGTAATGATGATGAAACAATCAAATCATGTGGGAAAAGTAGAATATAAAAATGTGGCAGTGTGATCTATCTATGTGCCACGGAAATGGGAGAATAATTGTTGGTACGTAGGACAAAAGAACTTAAGAGAGAAGCTTCATCTAAAAGTGGATACTTTACTTTCCGTTCTTTAATTTGTGTGATTGATTATCTTGTACCCTCCGATCAACCATTAACATGTATTTTAATCATGCACGATTGTTTGTCTGAAGAAAGATATGTCAAGGGAATTACTTTCTTTTTCTTATTTATTATCCTTGATACCTAAATTCGGCTATGCGATGCCAAACCCAAAGTCAAGGGAAAATGACTGCCAAAGGGTTTGGCTGTTAATGAGCAACTAATTTTACGGATTAACTAAAAAAAAAAAAAAAAAACATTGATGTTATAAATTTTATGATAAAGTACCATTTTTATAGAAGATACCAGATATTTCAAATTTTATTGTATCTATAAAAGAAAAAGTTATAGATTTAGGAGAATCATTTCATTACTTTGGCAATGTTTGAGCTTAAAACGTGTTACAGGCTCACAGATTATTGTAGAATTGATCAATCCGACAATATAATGGTGTTAAACTATATGATCTAGGAATTCATGTTTCGTAGCAATAAAATCATGAAAATAAATTTCAAATATTGACGTATCATTGACTAAGTTAGCATATATATAGTTTGAAAGTATCCAAACTTTTCTTTCACAACCAAGATCCAACATTTTGCGTCAAAGATTTATTTATTTATTTTCTTCTCATATTCGAAGATCTATCAATCAATGAATTACAAAATGACAAGTGAGTAATAATTAATATAATAACACTCTCTCATACCTTAAAAAAAGTGAGATTCAATCTTAGTTTTCTTTCAACTCACACTTACCAGTCAAATCAAACATTTGGATGGGTATTTTGAACTTAATGGTACATAGCTCTAATAAGGGAAAGGTTTGGAGTTGGTGTGAGTTTCAGTCATTTAAGATTACTCAAAAAATAGTAATGCATATTCAAGGATAGACTTCATGTAATTTTCAGGTTTGTCAAATTCACTACAATACGCCATGGGGATTGGTGTCATTGATTGGAGTAGGCAATGGATTTTACATTTTAGTCAATGCATAATTCTCTTTTAAAATTGATAATAGTAACTTTGGCTGGGTCTTTCTGAATTATTGCTTTTCATCTGTATCTGGTTAGGTGTGATTATGTGAGTTTTATATTGTTTTAACCACCGAAAAATGTGGAAACTTATTATATTTTGTTACCACTAGGACCATCCACAAAGGACAATCAAGTAAGAAACTTCTTAAAATTATTGGTCCGAGAAAGGATAGAATAATGGGTTTTTTTTTTTTTAGTAAACAATACAATAGTCAATTAATACGTGTCGTAAATATCAATACTATGTTCATGTCTAAGTCAACATAATGGAACATCAACGGGCACAGGGTGTGACTTTTTTAATCCAAAACTATTGAAAACTTTTTTTTTTCGAGGGTGTTATGATAGAATATATTAGGTAATAGAAGACTATATATATTCCATTTAATTAAAGATCAAATCAAGACATTGACTCCAAAAATATAATTCACTACTCCCATGACTGTTTAAGAACCAGCTTTTAACTACGAAGTTTCGGTTTCTGCTAAGTATAAGAATGGCATAAATGAATGTAATTTATAGATGATACCCAAGCAAGACTTACTTAGCCAAAAAACCTTTTTTTTGGGGACTGTGAGCTAATTTTCATGTCACTAAAGAGAGAAAAATAGGTATGACAAAAATGTTCCACCCTATTTAATATGCCTTTTTTCGTTTTGTCTCGCATAAGATTTTCTCACTCCAAAAGGTATAGCAGACAAAGATGGAGGTACATAGAGATTATGGGGCCATTCTCCCCGCTACGAAATTTTAAAGAAAATATTATTTGGGTATATATATATATATATATGTATGTATGTATTTATGAAAGTTTAAATAACAAAATTTGTATCCCCTCCTTGTGGAAATAAAAAACTAACATTTTCAAATTGAAAACTAACCCAAAGAATCTAGAAAATAAAATGTTTACTTGATCTATATGTATATGGTATTACACTTGCTTGTTTGATTTTTGAGACCCAAAGTGAAAAGCTTGAAACTTTTGAGTTTTGACTTTTGAGTGATATCATGCTGCTTGATATGGCTAAAGAGTTGTTTGAGTGCTTTTTATTTTCTGTTTTTTTTTTTAATTATTTATTTATTTATTTAACTTGACAACACTAATTTGTTTTATAGTAAGAAGAATATTGGATATATAATGATGTAAAAATGACTTTCAACTTTCATGGTTCATGCTATTTTATTTATAGAATAGTTTTACTTCTATTTACTCTTTCAATTTTTATTGCAATTATGAAACAGAAATTTTTAGTCATAAATATTGCTAAAATTAAGCTTTGCAATAAAATAAGAGTAATGTTACAGATACAAACTATTTTATAACATTTTTACAAACTGCTGATATGACTTTAGTATTTTTCAAATAGTTATTGCAAGTAAAAATGTGATATTAGTAATGAGTTCATATTAGAACTAGTAAGAATTTGCCACATCAGCAGTTTGTAAAAATGTTATAAAATAGTTTATGTTTGTAGCATTACTCATAAAATAAAGAGTAATGCTACAATCATAAATTATATTATAACATTTTTACAAATTATTGATGTGGCAAATTCTTATTAGTTCTAATATAGGTCCACCACTAACATCACATATATATTTACCAATAATTATTTGAAAATTACTAAAGCTATATCAACAGTTTGTAAAAATATTGTAAATTAGTTTGTGTTTATAGCATTACTCTAAAATAAAAGATGATTTTTTTAACCCTTTTTAAAATTTTTTTTTTTGTACATTGAAAAAGAAAAATCAATCATAGATGATATTTGTGATTTAAAATAATGTCAAGTTCTATAATTGATAGCAAATAATTGAGTAAAAGTTTACTTAGAAACAATCATTTTTTATCTTTTCGTTTGTTTATTTTTTGTTAATATTAAATAGTTACTAGTTTTAATTTTCATATATTAATTTAGTTTTGAATTTTTCTTAATTTCTATTTATACTTTGGCCTCTAATCCAACCCCGTCTTACTCCATTATCATCCCTAGTTGAAAATAGATGCGAGTTTATATATGTCCATCTTTTCTTGGGAATTGTTGTGGTACTTTTGAACAGTGCTTGTGACCAATGCCTGAATTCGTTGAGACACCCAAACACAATACACATACCAGCACCATTTTTGGCCATTAAATTTCTTGGGCATTATGTTTTTATTGTGGATAATAATATTTATAAGGAAAAGTTAACGGATACGCGGATACTCTAAGACATTGGTTTAGGAATTATTTTTAAAAACATTTTATGGAAAAATGATAAAACAATTAATTTTTTTACGGCTTTTTATATTTCCTATAAAAGTGGTGTCAAAACTTTCTTAAAATAGTTTATTAATAACTACCCTAAGAATACCCGTTAACATGACTCATATTCATAAGCTCATGTTATAAGTTCATATTTCATCCATTCTTATTGGAGAAGGAAGTATAATTAGATTACTCCCTTTAAATTATGTTTGTAGGCAATGTGGTTGGAGAACACAATGTTGCTTCTATTGCCTTTCACTCTCCACCAAAAGCGAATATAAAAAATGAGAATATATAAAGAAAGAAAAAAAAAAAAAAAAAAAGGGGGGGGGGGGGGGGGGGAGAGAGAGAGAGAGGGGGAGAAGAGCGAGAGACATGTTGGTAAGAGTTCTTTGGACGTTTGAAAAGAAAAAAGAAGCAAGATGCTACGATTTGTCTAATAGAGAACTAGACAACATATATATTCTCCGAAAGATCAACCTAAACATTTAGATATGTAGTTTTCTTTTGTTAGTGCTTTTGTTCCTGATTCGTATTAGAAAGAATAAAGGCCTCCAAAACCCACAATTAAAGAGAAAGGTATGTCAACCATTACTACTCTCATAGGCATAGCCAAGCACAACTACTTGACGGTGTGGAGTTCTTGGTCAAGCATTGCATCAATTCTGTAAAAAGAAAAGAGTACCAGATCCATCCATATATGATGTATTGAAATTAGAAGTAATGCCTACTAGAATATTTTTTGAAAATATTTACATGCATCAACTATTTTGATAAACCTAAAAAAATTTCCCCAGATACTGAACAAAACCCATGTGAATAAAGGGAACAAAAATTCTATGACCACATAAAATACCACAACTTTGGTCATAATTGTTCACATGGCAGATTGTGAGTGGTATAGAAAAAGTGGTGGGTCCATGTGAAAGTAGCTTATAGACAATCACAGTTATTTTTCAAGCTAGACCATGACATGTTTATCTCATGTTCTCATCAGAAAAGCATTCTCACTTCTTTCTCTCTCTCAATCAAGTTTATCAATGAACCATTGAGCTCTTGGCTCATGAATCATTTGCATCTTAAGCACACCCTATGGAGTTGGCCAGGGTCAAAATCTTAGGAAGGATATGTCAAAGTTTTAGGGTTCCACTAGTGGGCTGATTTGGGCCCAAACATGGGTCAATGCCCAGTAGATAGGGATCCACCCTATACCCTCAAGAAAGAGAGGTCCATCAAGTTTACTCATTAAGGCCTTACTTAGGTTCCCCTCCACCAAAGGAGGTGAATCAAATGAATGACTATAAATAGAGCTGTGCGCTAATCAAAATGGAAATGATATAGAACATATAAAACAATGGATCAAATGTGAGGCATTTTTGTTGATAATATTTCATTATTTCTCCCTTTATGTTATGTTTGGGATGAGAATTTTTTTTTTTTTTAAAAGAATACTAAGTATTTTTAACATACACACAGGGAGAAGGGAAGAAAGTTTTTTTAAAAAACTTACAGTGGTATATATCCAAAAAGACCTAACTCTTTTGAGATGAGAAATTTTGATGTGGAAGTTTTCTCAAAAATGCAATTTGATAAATTTTTTGATAATTTTTTTGGGTTGATTTCCCTTGTTTGGATTAACTAAAAAGAATTATTTCAACAATTCAATGAAAAATTTAACTTCAACTTATCAAGCATCCAAATACCTAATTTTGGATTCAATGAAAGAATTTTTAATTCATAAATTCTACTAACATTACTATTTTCATATTACCTACTATTCTTCACATAGCCACCACCATTGTTGTTGCCATTGTTTTCATAAGTACTACTACCCGTCACCAAGACCACCCCTATCACCACTGCCACACACAATTGACCTTACCCCATCACCAATACCACTTTGACTACACCATGAACACTACCTATTACCATTGTCATTATATTTCTATCATTTGATGCCATAACACATAATTACTAAGTCATTATCATCACTATTTCTATCTGATGTAACTATAATAGGAATAATAACTTTACAATTTGTAAGTATACTCATTCAAATAATAGAAATTTAAATTGATGAAAATTCCCATCAATTTAAATATTGATATTTTTCAAATTTTGCATCCAAAGATTCCAAACATGTAACCTTAAAATTTACCGACATTTAGGGTGAGTTGTAACTACTAAAGTTAGTTCCCGACAATGCTCATTTGAGCTTCATAAAGTCAACTATTCCGGGGGCATCAAAAAAATTCACCTTTTATTGGTTATTGGTGATCAATCTGAGGCTTTGTAACTTGAAAGGAAACAAAAGGAAGCTTTTTGAATTTAACCTTTACAACAGCATCATAATAAGAACTATTTATCTCTAATTTTGATAGGCTTTCACATAGAATCAAGCGAAAAGACAAAATTCCACACTTCCAAGTTCCAAGCATAAACTAAGCATCCACTCATATCAAAAGCACTCAAATGCATAGTCCGGTTCAGCCTCCATGAGTTGTAAGCCTTGTGAATAGTCTTGTCTAAGATGAATTTTATGACCATCTTTTAATGTACTCAGGTGAGCAATTTGTTGTCACACCAACTAGACATACCAAACTTTATAGGTGTGTTATTCTTTAGAGGTCAAAAATTTGTAGGAGATTCACGTTGGTGTTGTTTAGGCCAATGGCCTCTTAACTCAGTGGAAGGAAGGCGGTAAAGGCTTAAGAAGCATACTCATATCATAGCTTAAGAGCATTCACATCAAAGATTTCAAAAAATTTAGCATTTAGCATCTTAAAAACCTACTTTATTAATTTTAACAACTCACTTTATAGTACACACACCATCAAAGATTTTATATTTTTTTACCACTTCATTAAAATATATATTTTTTTAATTTTATTCTCATTCTCATCTCTTTCACTACCAACAAACCCACTGCCACTGCCAACACCCACGGCCACCACCACTCACAGCCACAACCACAGCCGCCGCCACCACCAACCACAACCTCAACCCCCAACCACCAAAATATATATATATTTAAAAAAAAAAAAAAAAAAAGTCTATCCCTTCTTCAACTTTGTAGCACCCACCCACACACATGAAAGCAAATCACACATTTTTCTTTTGCAACTCAACCTTTGGTTCCGCTTCTTCGTTCCCATGGACATGGACACCACTTCCCTCCCCGTCATCATCTTCTTCCACGGCAGCGACGGCTTCACTTTCCTTTCCCCTTCCTCCTTCGCACTGGAAAACCAAAACACAATCCCAAAACCAAATCAAGACCCAAAATAAAATCAAACTCACCCTGATCTGAACCTATTACAAAAATGCAACCAAAACCCACCCCAGCTTCTCCGATGACCACCACCCTAGCGACCTAGCCTCTCCGGTCTTAACCCCAGCCAAGAATACCGACCACGCCAACTAAAGAATGATGCCTCAAGAATGCCGACTCAAGCTTGGGTTTTTGGGTTCGACCATAAAGAGAAGAGAAGAGCTTGGGTTGAAGGAAAAAAAGAGGTAACATGATGACTAATGAGGCATGGGTTGAGGGAGAACCTGAAGAGGGAAAGATGGAAATCGTGTGTGAGAAAGAGAGAGGGCACGAGTGGAGATTAAAATATAATATTTGGGTTTGACACTCAGCGCACTGTAGCTAGGTGTAAAAAAATGTAGCATTTGCCTTCTTTGATGGAGTAGGCTTTTTGTGCTTGGAGCTATAAAAATAGCATATCAAAGCATTTAGCATATTTGATGAGAACGCTCTTAGCATGCTCATATCAAAAGCATACTCATTTCCTCTTTCTTTCAAAAGCGTACTCATATCAAAATGGACTGAATGAACCAAAGTGGACCAAAATTGATCAAAGTGGAATGAATAGACAAAATTAGACCAAAGTTGGCTAAATGGATTGAAGTAGACCGAAGTAGAATGAAATGGACTGAATGGACTGAATTAGACTGAATTTGACCAAAGTGAATAGAATAGGCTAAAGTAGACCAAATTTGATCAAAATGGAATAAATAGACCAAATGAATAGAATTAGACCAAAGTGACATAAATGGACTGAATTAGACTGAATGGACTGAAATGGACCGAATTAGACCTAAATGGACTGAAGTAGACCAAATTAAACCGAAGTGAGCCCACTGGACCAAAATAGACCTAAATGGACTGAAGTGGACATAATGGACATTATTAGACTGAAGTGGACCTAATTGGACCGAAGTGAGCCATTGAACCGAAGTAGACCGGAATGGACCAAATTAGACTGAAGTGGACATAATGGACCTTATAAGACTGAAGTGAACCGGAATGGACAGAAGTAAGCTGAATGGACCCAATTAGACCGAAATGGACCAAATTGAAGTAAGATTCAGTAATGAAGAAAAGAAAAGGGTGGAAGGAGTTTTTTCTTAATTAAAGTAGATGAATGTATAAAAGAAAAGTTTATGTAAACTCAAAATTGTTCAAGATATTATTAGGAGAAAAAAAAGGTCCAAGATGAATGTCAAAGTACATATAAAGTTAAAACCGTCCAAGATATTGTTAGGAAAAAAAAAACATTTAAGAAGAACATGTAAAGTCAATCGGTTAATATATTTTCTTCTAAAACAAAAACAAATCAGTTAATATATTTAATATTATCAAAATATTAGATGAACAAATCATTAAAAAAAAAATGATGACGTGACCAATGATATAGCTCAACATGAGCATAACAGCATTAGATGCTATGTTTCGATTTTTAGACATTATATATAAATTTCTTAACTAACTTTTTCAAGAAATGTCCAACCCCTTGTGCAGATCGATATTATTTGCTATCTCTAAATTTTCGTCTTAGTAGTGGCTTTATCTCACCAAAGGTATTTCTGTTAGGTATAGTTTATATTCTTGGCTTATTTAGTTTCTTTTTAAAAAAGTAAAATAAAATGTGAAGATTTAACACGTCGTATTGTATCTAACCAAACAAACAAAGTAAATTGAGAAATAAGTGGATTCAAAATATTGTAGATTAAAAAAAACAAAATCTTGTTTGAAATAGCAGTTTGAAGCTTGAACAAACTCTCAAAAGTCAGAAAACAGCTAAATGGACCTAACTCCTCGGTCCCTTTATCCAAGAAGTAGGTCCAGTACCTAACATATAGTATTAGTCAAATACTACTACACCTACTATGAGTTAGATACTTACCAATATTCTCCAGAGAGAAGAGGGAAAACTTAAAATTAAGTAAAAACTAATATATGGGGTAAGAATATTTATCCTAATTTGGTCGTGTGTGTGGATAATTTTTTATTGAATCGAACGAAAAGACAAAATTCCACACTTCCAAGCATAAATTAAGCATCCACTTAGTCTTTTCTGTTGGTAAGTATCCACTTATCAAAAGCACTCAATTGCAAAATCCGGTTCAGCCTCCATGAGTTGTAGCCCTTGTGAATAGTTTTTGTCTAAGATGAATTTTATGACCATCTTTTAATGTACTCAGGTGAGCAATTTGTTGTCACACCAACTAGACATACCAAACTTTATAGGTGTGTTATTCTTTAGAGGTCAAAGATTTGTAGGAGCTTCGCATTGGTGTTGTTTAGGCCAATGGCCTCTTAACTCTGTGGTAGGAAGGGGGTAAAGGCTTCAAAATCATACTCATATTATAGCTTTAGCATGCTTATATCAAAAGCATATACCCATTTCCTCTTTCTTTCAAAAGCATACTCATATCGAAATGGACAGAATTAGCCAAAGTGGGCTGAAATAGACCAAAGTCGACTAAGTGTACTGAAGTAGACCGAATTAGACCGAAATGAACTAAATTGGACCGAACTGAGCAGAAGTGAACTAAATGGACTGAACTGACAGAATTGGGCTGAAATGGACCTTAGTGGACCTAATTAGACTGAAATGAACCAAAGTAGATCGTATTGGGCTGAAATAGACCTAAGTGGACCAAATTAGACTGAAATGGGGTGAAATTAATCTAAGTGGACCGAATTAGACCAAAATAAACCAAAGTACACCGAATTGGGCCGAAATGGACTAAATTGAAGTAAGTGTAATGAAGAAAAATGAAAATGTGGAAGGAGTTCTTTCTAAATTAAAGTAGATAAATGTGTAAAAGCAAAATATATGTAAAGTTAAAATCATCCAAAATATTATTAAAAATAAATCGTCCAAAATGAATGTGTAAAGTTAATCTGTTAATATATTTAATATTATCAAAAATTAGAAGAACAAATCACTAAAAAGAGTGATGACATAATCAATAATGTGACTCAACAAAAGTAAACTTTTCAAGAAATGTCCAACTGTAGTTCAAGATATTACTTGCAATCTCTAAATTTTCATCTTAGTAATGGCTTCATCTCACCAAAGCTAGGTATGTCTGTTTGGAATATTTTATTTTCTTGGCTTATTTAGTTTCTTTAAAATAAATAATAATAATTTTAAAAAAAAAAAAAACTGCAAAAAGTATATTTTTTTCTTCAAAAAAGAAGGGGAAAAAAAAAAGTGAAGATTGAACATGCTGTATTATATTTATATCTAACCAAATAAACAAAGTAAATTGAGAAATAAGTGGAATCAAAATATTGTAGATTAATTAGAAAAACAAAATATTGTTTGAACAAACTCTCAAATTCAGAAAACACCTAAATGTCCGTACGTTGCAAAGTTGGGCCTAACTCCTTGGTCCCTTGGCCCCTTTATGCAAGAAGTAGGTCCATTACCTAGCATTTATATAGAGTCAGCTACTACACCTGCTAGGAGTTAAATACTTAAACCAATATTCTCCAGAGAAGAGGGAAAACCTTAAATTAAAGTAAAAACTGAAATATGGGGTAAGAATATTTATTGGTCGTGTGTGTGGATATGATATTTATAATGGGCAGCAGAAGAGGACAACAAGGTCCACAAACTATAGGAGTGTTTATCACTGTTGTTTAAACAATAGTTTTCAGTATTTAAATAATATTATACATATTTTTTTTTATCTACGTGTATTTCTACAAAACAACAACAACGTTACTAAAAATTTCTTACCAAAATTGGGCCTATATTTGACAGAAAACAGACATATGGGAAACCCAAAACTAGTTTTTTATGTTGGCAATTTTTGACCGTGCATTTGACTCCACACGAATATTGGTAAATTGGTAGCTGTTTTTGTGTTTACATGTTTCGTCAAAGTTCAAAATCTTCTTGTCAAAGTTTTGTGCCTTTTTGCTGATGGATTCTGTAGCACCTAAGTGAAACATAAGGACAAATGACCTGAGAAATAGTTGGGTTTTTTTTCGGAGGAGGGAGTTGGAATATGGCATTTATAAATCCAACAATACTAGGGTATGTTCATAAATACTTTTACATCCAATTTCACAACTTGTTAAACAGGTCAATTTTGAGTCGTAAAAATAATTAAAAAAACGTTGTGAGCATAAAGTGTTTATCAGTCCCAATCAACCAATTTAACATGCTGAAAAATTAAGTATGAAATCAAATATATGTATTCCTAAATTTATTCTACGTGCCCCATTTGCAAAATAAAGAGTAGCTTGATCATGAAATTTATTTAGGCAAATTACATAAAAATACACGCAATTTGTACTATAGTAACATTTATTGTTAAAATTATTGTCTTAAGACTTGTTTATTAATCAATTTGACAATCATTGAACTTTACCCTTCAAAATAGATAGTAATTTTAAGATCACACACTTTATTACACGCTTTTCTACAATTATATCTATTTTTTAGAGATAATTACAATATGCTGTTAATCCCGCAATTCGAACTATTTCTCTCCTAGATCTCAAGCATAAAGTGCATGAGGATGTACTAATTCAACTATAAGACCTTTGACTTTTTCACAACTATCTTATATGTTTACATAAACTTACTATTTTTTTCTCTATTACTCACGATATGCCACGTTAGGGTTGTGACAGAAAAGATTGTCCTTATATATATTTTCCAAAATCGTAGGCCTTTCACATTTAAAAAAAGTGCCATATTCCCTATGGTTCATTGGTTAGTACCATCCTTCTGCAATAAAGGCCAGATGGCCATTGTGTCTTCAATAGAGGGCCAATTGCAGACCCACTTCAAGAAAAAAGGCCCAGAAAACAGGACAGTCTGGCCCAATAAGGCCAACACCTCGTGTGTCTCTCTGTCATCGGAATTCATAGCAGATCAAACGTGGGGCCCAAACAAGAGATTGGTTACATCATATGTCATATAAGTATAACACAAAAAGCATAGCACAGCTTGGGATCCCAAAATTGTGGGTCCTATTGGTCACCAGTACCATAAATCATCCTGATCTTCATGATCTTACCCTCCTCACCCAAAATGTACAATAGGTCTTTATAATTTCCTCAGAGAATTTTAACCCCATTTAAGAATAAGATAACGATTGAATCATTGAACTCATTCCAGAAGGAAAGAAGTCAGTGGCAGTTATAGTTAATTATTACAATTGATATATGTTTTTAACAAATTTCAGAACATTTTTAATGCAGTCTTAATGTATTAAAATTGAAAAAATGCTACTAACTATTTGGTGAGTTTGATGGTCACTGGTTGAAAAAAAAAAAAAGTTTAGGTTTATATAAAAGTGATAGATAATTAGTTACCATCTATTATGTAAAATAATTGTAAAAATAAGTATAAAAATTAATTGTGGTTCTAGTAGTACTCATCAAAATTCTATCAAAATTTTCATATTTCACCGCATAACCATCAAGATAGTGTTCCATGGCTCCATCTTAACGCAAAATATATAAAAGAAAATTGGTGAAATTTTTGTATGGAGAGTTCTTTTATTCCCCTTTTAATGTGAGATAGCATATTGTGATTGATAATAATAAAATGATCCGCATGATTCTATATATATATATATATAAAAAGAAAATGGTCCCGTTAAGGCATACATTAATCATCTAGTTTATAAAAATTTGATTTTTTTAAAAAAAAAGGTTAATCACTTTCATTTCATCATAATTATAAAAAAAAAAAAAGAAGAAGAAGAAGAAGAAGAAGAAGAAGATTCACTAATGTAAACCTTAAAGCTAAGGAAATGTTTAGTAAAATCCATTAAAAAAATTATATTACACTAATCACAATCTATAAAATATTATGGAAAGGTTTAAAAAATATTAGGAGGCATCGCAATAAAATTATTTTTTTAGAAAATTTTTGATGATAATTCTTTATTATCATATTAAAATATTAATTGATTTTTGATATAAATAAAGATTGACCCTTAATCTTCTTATTTAATTATTAAAAAATTTACGAGTGAAGTTATCAATAACTAACTATAAAATTGTAATTAATGAGAAGGATGGGAAAATCATTATAACTCTAACGAATAATCAATAATAAAAAAAAGGTATAAAATTTGTTACTAGCAGTAGTCTAGCATTATCAGATTCAGAGACTTCATAAGGAAGCAAAAGATAGTAATAAATAAAGAAAAGAGCGAAGAAAGTAAAGGGGGGATTGGTTAAGTTGGGACAGCATGCAGAGAGATTTGCAGGAGCTAGGGAGCAAGTAATGATGAACCCTAACACATACTTACACACACACACCCACCTAGACCTAGCTAGACTCCTTACTTCTTCTTACACAACATCAATCACTTTTACCTTTGTGTGATTGCGTGCTGTGCCTCTAGTCATATTCATATAGAGTATTAGTGTACCCTCAGAAAGAAAAAAACGAACCCCTCTAATAGAGTCTTGGGACTCGAGGCCCAAAAGTCACATCTCCCACAAATGTTGCTGTTCATGTGGTTTATAAAAATGTATATTTTTTTGTATAGTATAGAAATGGTTAAAAAAAATAATGAGCCATTTATTTTTGGAAATTGTAAACCATAAGAGGTCAAAAAGTGAACGTCTACTTTTGTCCTTTGGTCTTTCCCATTAGAGGGTCAGTTTAAAGAACTTTGTCCGAAAGGTAAAACATCTTTTTCTTTTGCACAGATGGTCATTCAATTCAGTCCTATTAATAAATTCATTTTCTCCCTTTTAAGCATCACCCCAAAAGGTTCTTTCTATTTTTTTCTTTTTGTTTGTAGACTGTAATAGATAGCCCGGATTTTTTTGAAAAATAAAAAAGTATCCCTAATTATTTGAGGTATTTTTGGGTATTTGCAAAGCATTTTTTTGGGTATTTGAGGTATTTTTGTTGCCACTCTGAATATAGTCCACATAATAAAAATAAATATAACCCGTCTCATATGTTATGCACATGCATAGTGTTATTTTTTTGAATTTAATTTTCCTATCATGCATGTTAAAAAGAAAAAGTAAAGAGAGAAAAACATATGCATCGTTATACTAGTCTATGTGTTTAAGAGAGAAAAAAATTGCATCATCAAAGGAAAAAAGAAAAAAGAAACAAAGAAACTACTTCATTTCGTTGGTATTTAATGTTCGAAATGGGATGAACAAAATGACTATTTAGAAAGCACAATCATACTTGGAGTACAAAATTTTTTTTATAAAAAGAAATCCCAAATTTAAGTGGTTAAAATGGAAACAAAAATATAATTTTATCCTAAATATTTTAAAAACTGACATATAATGACTCTATAAAATAATTGGATGAGTTATAAACATGGGAAATTATGAGAGATCAAGTCATGAAAATAATAATTCGTTACTTCATAGCAAATTGACTCACTTTTTAACTCATAAACAAACCTAGCATTTTGTATGTGATGGACATATTGTAAATTGTGAGCGGTGAAAAATAAAATTTAAAGATTTATATGAAAGTAATAAACAGATTACTCACAATTTGCCACATTAGAATTATAACAAAATGACTTTATAAAACTTCCCACTAGCTAGTTGTAGCATGGCAATTCCCTCCCATGGAGAGGATAAACTAAACACCAAAGCGAGTTTCCAAAGGCATTGGTCTGGTTAGAAGTTGAGACTTGATTTGAGACCTTTTAAGAATTTGGTTGAGTGGCTTTTCTCTTAGGTTAGGCCACACAACTAGCATCATGGTCATTCTTTGGGCGATAAAAGCACAATGACCACTGACAGACAAAGGGTTATAGTCTTGCAAAATGTAGACACATTATCGCGATGTTGAATCCATTTATATTTTTCATGACTTATATGATGAGTTAATAGGCCTATAGTATACATTTGCACTTTTGTTTCTGATTGCAATAATCTTCTTATTTAAGATAAAATATATATATTGGGAAGCCAATTATTGTGCCGATCAATTAACTACATCGATGAGAGGGCGACAACACGAAAATCATAAGATTTAATTATACATTGAGTATACATCTTATTTAATGTTAATTAACTTATTTATTCAAAGGTTGAAAATAGAAAGGTTTAAGACCTATTTAGTAGACAAGTCTAAACCTAAGTTAGTTAATTCAGAGTTAAACCTATAGTCCACTTTTTTTTTTTTTCCACAGTCAAAAACTGTATAAAAGTCATAGCCAGGTATTGGAGTCAAAAACAAAAAGGAAGTGGGGTTAACAAGAAATAAAGAAATCATCTGGAAAAAGTAGGAATAGTGGCAAATAGAGGAGGTGGTAAGTGAAAAAAGTTGACCTCGTAATCTGTAACCCTATTTGTCGTGCTTCCCACACTGGAGTGAGGTTGTCCCTACTTGTCACGGGGATACGTGAAAATAAGTACAGGAATATATATTATTCAAAGATTATATATAGTGCTAGCTAGCTAGCTAACCTTTATACTAGTAGACCAATTTCTCCTCTAACTTCTCACACTACTTTCAATTTCTCGCTGTATCTTACTATGGATTACTTTTGATAATTAGTTCTTAGTTAATTAGAATAATATTGGAGAGGAGAGATGGATTCAAATCCTTATTTTTTTTTTATAAGTGATTCAAATCCTAATTATGTTTTGAGTGTGTATGAAAAGAAACCAACCCAAATCAATTCAATTCAATTCAATCCGATGCCTCAAATTGGTTTTTCACTTTTTTTTGTGATTTGGTGAATTGTGTTGCATTGAAATTTTATTTTGAATTTTAGGTTAGATCGAGTTCAGGTTGATAGGTTTTTTAACCCATTTTATTAAACATAATCCATCGAATTTATAGATTTATTCATTGACCTTATTTATATTTCTAGCTTGACTTATTTTTGTCTTTTGAAAATTAGTTTTGATGAGTTTGAAAATTAGATATATAATTTAGATAGATAATGTGTAATTCTAATAATTTATTGAAGAAATGCTTAAACATATTATGAAAAGGACATGACTTATTTCTAGTGAACAATTCCATTGAATATATATTCATATCTCAACATGTCTAGTGAAACTGCTCGACACAAGCTCTATTAAAAAACCATTTTATGTTTTTTTAATAAGGCATGAATTATATGAATACAATTCGCTTATCCAACCCAACCCATTTGAGTTGGGTATGAGATTACTCAACTCGACAATGTTTGGTTGGATTGAAAAAATCACTTTAACAAGATTCATGCTCACCCTTAATTTTCTTAATAAAATAGAGGATGTTGTAGTGCTACTAGACTACAAGTTCCTTTACCTGAATTCATAAAATTTTGACGGGCTCTATTTGGATCAGAGTTGTGCTTCTTCAACTTTAAACGACAAGTGGACAAGGGGCTTCAAGTTATTTCAACCACTCTTTATATTATTGCTAACATACACACATAATACAACAATGCAGAAATTACCAAAATTTAAATAGTGTGTTTGCAGCCAAAGATTGCAGGAATCTCAACATCCGTACATATCGATCTCACTTAGTATTGCATGTACGGAGTTCCAGTGAATCCTGTTATATGCATAAGCTTATATTTGTATGTTTGCAATTTAAAAGGTGAAAAAAAATATGTTTCAAAAAAAAAAAAGTGAAAAAAATAGTGTGTTTGAACTTGAATAATATATACTTTATTGATTTACTTTATTTAAAAGATAAATTGTGTAAAAATATAATTATATATGCTAGAAAGTAAAACTTTAAAAAACTAATCTAACAAAATAAATAAAATAAACTTTAAATAAAAAAAAGCTTAACCAATAACACTAATAACAGGTCCACTAAAAAGACGAAAAAGAGTAAAGCATGAGATACCTTCATAGGGTGGCAGCTTGATGGTAAAAGTCCTTTGAACCATCATCTTTGCGAGTCTAAGGGTTATAATTCGAGTCGTGACGCTTCAGTTTAAAATGATGTATTCACATGATAGCCCCAAGCAGCTTCAATGGTCCCACGTCATAAAATTTGGGTTTAAGTGGTAAAGGGTAATGATACCGCACAGTATGAGCCTTTTTTTGTTCATAAAAAAAAAAAAAAGTTTCCAATTTTATTTATTTATTTTGGAGAAAGAAGACTTGTAACTATTTTATTAAAGCAACGAAAAATTGGCTAAATCAGCTTGGAAAACAAAGTAAAAAGTTGGTGGAATATTCTCCATCTACATTGCATAGTCAGAAGCATTTATGGAATAAGGTTTGGCTTGAATCTAGAACTAGATTTAGTACACCTACCGAAGCTTTGCCCAAAATAGAAGAAATAATTTTCCAACACCGAAAATTTCACTAATTTTTACACACCCTTAAAAACCCTTTTGTTTTTTGGGTTTTGGTGGATAAGTGGAGTAATATCCTAAATATTTTGTGAGTTTGATGTGAAAACGTGATGTAAAATTCAGTGTCCCTAATTGGAGTAAAGAAGGGTTTGACCTAGTATGCATCACAATTGATACTTGACAGAAAATTGATAATCAAATCAAATTACAAGTAGGAATAATGGTAGCTCTTCCCTTCCATGGTTTTGAGCTGATGGCTCATGCAAGACTCGAATCCAATGAAGAAAACAAGGCATGTAATTCAGGCTCGTAAGATGGTGTAGCCATCAAGCATCAAAGGAGATCAATCAAGGTATTCTCAAAGGGCTTTGCCTTAAGGTGCGGGGTTTTCATTCAAATCCTTTCACCTAGTGTGGCGAATTGTAAGAAATATTTGGATTAGTTTCCCTTTGAAGAATTATTTAAAATTGTGGAACTTTTTATTCAGGCAAGTTCTGATTTAAATAGTTCTTATTTCGGGTCCACAATTATTTCCTGAATAGAGATGGTTCAAACATATGAAATATTTTATTTTCTTCTTTTCGGGTTGGTTAGGAACTTGGAGAGGATGATTAGACGTGGATTTGGCAACTTTCTTGTAACATGCAGGACTTTGCATTCTGTACATCCAAACCATTAGGTGTTCAGCAATATTTCAGGGTGGTCAAGATCAATATATTCTTAGTTTGGACTTTGGGGTATACATCAAATGTGACATTTTAGCAAATATATATAATGTGACATTAAGGAAAGTGATTTTTACACTGCAAGGAACAGTTCTATGCTAAGAAGAATTGTACAGACACATTTCTTCTGAAAAAAACACTTTTTACAATGTTCTTTTATTCCCCAGTTTCCATGATACATATATGTACTAGTGTCTAGTATTAAATGGTAAAATCTATGGTATACCTTTCACAGCAATATTTTTGGTTAAACATGTGCTCAGTCATTCTGTATTTCTTACCAGTAAGCAACAATGTCCAATAATAACTTGTCCTACGAAATTGGGGATGACCTTTAGTCCCCCAAAAAATACAATAGACTGTTTTTACATTCAATATAATGAACTCTTTACATACAATATAAGTAGTTTAATATAAAATCTGATTTGTTCTTCTCGGGTTTTGTCATAAGTCACTAGCTAGCTAGTCTGAATAAAAGTTAGTCTTTTTTTTTTCTTTTCAAAAAACATGCTTGATCTCGACCTTCTTTTTCTAACAGGAAGGTTCATGCAATCAAAAATCAAGGATATGTGCTCATGGAAAGGTTGTTAGCTCATTGCTTAAGTAGTAGTGTACTAAAAGAGAATTCAAAGATGCTGCTTCTCTTGTTGTTTAATGAAAGTTGGGGATTATAAAAAAATAAAAACCTCTTATATGAAGGTCAACCTTGCTCGTACTGTCCAGGCTTTAATGGAAAAGCCACCGAAGCTATTTGACCGATTTTAATGGAAAACCCACCAGCTATTACCATTTTGATTGCTATTTACTTAATCAACTCTTATTGAGCCTGTGAAGTACATTTTTTGTACTTAAAATTTAGAGTTGTTTTTATTATAGCTATATGTCTCAAAGTTTTGTTTTTACTCTTTACATTTGATTCTGTTTTCATATTGATCCATGCCGCCTATTTTTATTAGTAATTTGACCTTTAAATACTCTTCAATTATTTCATTAAATACTAACTTTAAAATATTATAGCATGTATAAATTTCACAATCTATGCATAACAACATTATGAATGGTCAAATTAGTAATGAAAATAGATGGTAAAGTCAATACGGAGACAAAATCAAACATGAACAACTAAAAAATATATATATATATATAATTTTTTTGATACCCAACTAAAATATAAATTTTAAAACATAAAAAGAATCAGAATCAAAACAATCTCAAACGTGTCATAAATGGCCTATGAATATGATGGTGAAACTGTTGAGTGCTCTTATCATTGTTTGTCAAAAATGAGTTAGGAGAGAGCTAGCCAAATACCCCATTTTTAAAATGTGAGCATTAATGCCCAGGTTACCTAAAAATAAATAAATAAATTACAGGACACATGAACTTAAATTAGTTTCAAGTTTCAACTTCAAAATCCAAAACAGAGAGAGAGAGAGACATTAAGCTCAGAGCTCTCGTATTTAAACTATCACGAGAAAATATTATTTATAGGGGTAAGTAGATGTGACAAAGAGGACAGATATATAAGTCGGCCTGTCAAGTCGCTGTTCTTCAGTATTTAACGTTAAATCACATCATTTCAGAATTCAGATCACCCGCTTCTTTCTCTCTCTCCCACATTTTACTCTTCACCTACTTGCATTGCTCTCTCTCTCTCACTCTTACCTTTTTATCTTCAACCTATTCAGTATCTGTGATTTTAATTTCCACCTGTTTGTCTTGGCATTTGGGTTTTGTATAGTTTGTCACTATTTTTGTTTTCCTTTTTATAAACTAATATTTTAACTTTAAGTTCAACACCCATGTGCCTTTGTTTTGTTTTGGTTTTGAGAAACTGAAGGGAGAGAAGAGAGAAGTGAAAAGTGAAAGCAAAGACCAAAGAGATAAAAGGAAGAATCTATCTATAAGTTATAGAAAACTCACATGCCATTGCTAACTCTTTTACCCCCACTAGCGTAGGTGTTTATCCTCTTTTTCTAGCACTGAGAGAGAGAGAGAAAAAAAGAATTCTTTCATTCCAAACAGCACTGAAGAAATGACTAAAGAAGAAGACTTTAAGCTCCTCAAGATCCAGGTCTCTCTCTCTTTACCACATTCTCTCTGTCTTCACAAGTCTTTCTTTTATTTATTTTACTATGAATATACAGCAAAGTGGGTTGGTGGTCTTTTCCTTAAGAATATTTGTTCTTGTTTTATTTTCATTCTCTACAGACTTGTGTTCTCAAAGTGAGCATACACTGTGATGGGTGTAAGCAGAAAGTTAAGAAACTTCTTCAGAGGATAGAAGGTGCTCACTCTCTTATATCATCCTTTTAGTTTGTATTACAAGTTCTTGTCTTTGCTCTTTTTCGTGACTCAACATTGTGTGAACTTTATTGTCTGTTGTTATATGTTACTTCTAGTGTACTATTAAAAGCTTGGTTGGCTACTGAGAAAATGTTGGAAGAAAATGTTCTAAAATGAAGACTATTTTCTTGGCCCTTAGTGAAACAAAAACAATGAAGTGAACTGAGCCTCGTAATAATATTTAGCTTTACTGAATATTTGAATAACATCAAACTTTTTTTTTTGAAAATGAATAACATCAAACTTGTTTCCTCAACAGCCGAAGAGTACATTGGTTAGTGGTTACTCTGTTCCAAGTCAAATGACATGTAAAGAACTGTCTTTTTATGTTTATAGATTGATTAAATCATGTCAAAAGTAATGATTGTTACGGGGTATTAATAATTGATGCTATTGACTGGCTATTTTGCCTTTATTTGAGAGAATATAATTAAAGTTCACTGTTCGTAGACCAAAGAGTTTAGGCAAATTTCTCATGAAAGTAGACTCTTAAGCTTTGAATTTTGTGCATTACAGTCTCTTAATCTGGTTTCCCCTTTGTTCTTCCCTACTGTTACAGGTGTGTACCAAGTAAATATAGAAGCTGAGCAGCAAAAGGTCACAGTTTCAGGAAGTGTAGATGCTGCTACTCTGATTAAGAAACTAGTCAGAGCTGGTAAATATGCTGAGCTTTGGTCACAGAAACCCAACCAAAACCAAAACCAAAACCAAAAGCAGAAGAACAACAACTGCATCAAAGATGATAAGAACAACAAAGGTCAAAAGCAAGGGTTGATGAAGGGCCTTGAAGCCTTCAAAAATCAGCAGAAATTTCCTATTTTCTGCCCTGAAGAAGATGATGATTACTATGATGAGGAGGAAGAGGACTATGAAGAGGAAGAACTTAGGTTTCTCAGGGAGAAAGCTAACCAACTGAATTTTCTTAGGCAGCAAGTTGAAGCAAATAATGCAAAGAAGGGTGTTGGGGTTGGAGCCATTGCTACAGGTTCCAACAATGGAAAAATGAACAATAATGTTGGACATGTGAATGCTGGAAATGGAAAGAAAGGAAACACAGATCATCTGACTATGGGAATGAAGGCTAGTCCAGGTGGGATTGATCCAAAAACTCTTGCAGCTTTGAAAATGAATGCTGCTCATTTGGGTGGTGGGAACAATATGATCAATGCTGGGGAAGCCAAAAGGGCTAATGACATTGGTGCCATGATGAATTTAGCTGGTTTTCATGGAAATGGGATTAATGCTTCTGCTCCTGCTTCTGCTGCTGCTTTAGGAGGCAGTCCCAATGGTTTGGCAGCTTTTCAAGTCCAATCCAACAATGGGTTTCATCAGGGATCTTCTGGTGGAATCCCAACTGGTGGATATCCTACTGGTCAACAACAATACCCTGCATCAATGCTGATGAACATGAATGGTTACAACAACCATCCATCACCCATGATGATGAACATGGACATGCAGACTAGGCATGCCATGCAACAACAGCCCCAGATGATGTATCAAAGGGCCCCTATGGTTCCACCTAGCACTGGCTATTACTACAATTATAGCCCTAGCCCTAGCCCTAGTCCTAGTCCTTACAATGTCCCATACCCTTACACTCAGCCTAATTACAGTGATCATAACTCTGCAGCACATATGTTCAGTGATGAGAACACAAGCAGCTGTTCCATAATGTAATAATAAAATAACATGTAGAGAAAAAGGTATGTTGCTGACTTCAAATTCTCTGTTAGTGGGGTTGTTTAGACTTTTGATTGTATTAATGGTGTGTGTGGTGTATGGGGAAGGCATGGGTTTGGATGGGATATCTGGTTTAAAACATTATCATCAGTGTGTATTGTGTAGTTGTTAAGAAGTCGTTGCTTTTTAATTTATTTATTTACTACTCAAGTTATGTCTGTTTGTTCTTTCTCTGTTTTCATGCGACTGACTACAAGATGTGGTTTGTTAGTTAAACAAAAGGATTGATTAGCATATCAATGTGACAGGGAGTGACATTGTCACTTTTATGAGTTTATTATTTACGCTATTTCTATTATTTACTAATCATGATAAAATTTTTCAATAATTTTGAATCATGAGTAATTCATGTACATCCAAGTTCACAGCTTTTCTGACCATGGTTATGTTAGTTTGGTAGTTATATTGTAGTAAATTATAGTCTGTCATCTACGAAAAAATTGTGTAAAAATTTATTGGGTGTTTTGTTCTGCTGAATAAAACAAGGAGTTTAGAGGCGTGGATACTGCCCTCAATTCACTTAAACTCGAGACCATTCATGCAATAGTAGAGCTTGTTCACTCAAATCCACAACCTAAACTTGTAAAATGGTTATGAACCTCTATTTACTTAAAACTCTATTCATAAATGGCATGGGACCATTCATCCAATAGTAAGGCTATTTACTTAAACTCTACTCATAAATGGCATGGGACCATTCATCCAATAGTAGGGCTTGTTTACTCGAATTCACAACCTCGAACTCTTAAAATGATGGGCTGCAATTGGGTGTGGCATTTTTTTGTGGTTATCAAGAGCATGGTTCAAATTTGAGTTTGTTTACTTGGATCTGTGAGTGACGAGGAGGAGACATGGGTTAGTGGATGTTGGAGAGTGACATAATGGCAGTGTGCAGAGAGCAAAGAACCGCTAGCTAATTAAGCTAAGGTTGACAATAATGTACGCAGAGGATTTTTTTGGCCGAAACAATGCGTATCACAGCACCAGACAACTGTATACTATTTATTGTATGGTGCTGTGAATATGTATTCAAAGTTTGGTATTTGTGCTTGTGTTCATCACGTGTTTATGTGTTCAGTGGCGTTACCGACAGGACAATTGTGGACCACAACATTCTTATTATTATTATTATTGTTTGTTTTTTTGGACTGAAGGAAAACAAACGGATCATACTGTATCTTATCTGTTAGGTGATGCTAGCATGAATTTTTATAGAATGTTTTAATCGATTTATGCATATGGTATATATAATTATATAATCATATGCAAGTAATACTAAAATGACAGTTTCTTTTGTGTGTGGGTGTGTGTGTGAGAGAGACAACAATATTTGATTATGTTAACACTTTTCTTTTTATTTATAAGGGATATTATTTTAAAAGCCTTAACACATCACCTAAAGGAAAGGGTATTCATTACAAATCACATAGCATGTAGGAAAGGACATGAGAAATGGTTATGAGAAAGAGAAATATTCCAAATACCAAAAACAAGAGGTAGAATTTGAAACAACGAGCGCTAGTTAGGGATATGAATATCATGATAGATGGATTCGATAGCTTGATAATTCAAGACCTAACCAGTAGTTTAGGATTTTGGGTGGTGCTGAACCTAGTAATAGTGATATGAAGGTGATAAAAGCACATAATGATTTTGTATGATCAAAGTGCCTAGGGCATGGAAGACACAGTGAAAGCTATGTTTGCCTTATTTTCATTGGGCTGACTCTAGTATGGCTTTGGGTCCACTCTCACTTCTATTCTTTCATGGGTTTTCCTTGTTGAGGGAAGAGATGTGTTAGTCACTCCCCATTTAGCTTTTGTTTCTTTGTTTCAAATTAAATTGAAAATCAGTAAATGATAAGAAAGGAATCTCAATTCTCAACTATTTACTATTTACTCTCCAGTTCTCCTTTGACTATTTAACCATTTATTTGGGTATTTGTACTCGTCCTATCTTACACACATCAAATAATTACAAAGATAACTTTTTTAAGGGGGTTTAATATGTTAGCTAAAAGTTTAGACCCCTATAACCTTATGGATGCCATCAAACCCTAGGATTTTGGAATCACTAGGCCAACTTTTTGGGGTTTAGTATACTCTTATTTAGGTGAATTTATGTCATAAATGTGGATAGGAAGAGTCTTTACCCTATCTCTTGTTAGCTCTACGTTTCTGGGACAAATTTTAAGTTATAGTTCTATGCAAAAGGTAGAATAGGAGAGAGTAGCCATTGACTTATTTCAACATGGTACTTTTTTTTTCCCCTAAAAGCATTGCTACCAAAATTTACAAGAGATAGATAATCATGTTAGTAAGGCTTCCATTGATTTGGTGATGTAGCAATTTTCAAATAGTAGTTCTATTTGTTGAAAGTAATTTTTTTTTTGAGAAACATGTTGAAAGTGATTGATTGTGAATAAGTGACGGACAATCTTTTCACGTGGATCGACAATTCTTTTTTCATTACTCATACCGGCCACTCTCAACAAAAGTTGCAAGGCTAAAATTTTTTTAATAATAATTTGATCTTAATGAGTTTCAAACATGATTTAATTTTGACATGTTGTGCGGACATTGTGAAAAAAACATTAATAGAATTATAGAAACAACTCACTTTAGTGAAGCTTACTCTCAGCAATGAATACATGACATCATGACACATAGAAAGAAGACAAAGTAACCCCAATTAGCAAATCATATAAACCAAGGGAATAAGATTGGAAAAGTTTCCAAAATAATGATGAAGAAAATTACCTCAATCTTTCAAAAAGTCTGCTTGCTCATGAGCTCTGCTCTTCTTGATCTTGCCTACACACTAGTCTTTACTTGCCATGGTTGAAGAGCTTGAGAAAAAATCCATTAATAAAACCAATCAGTGGTAGGATCTATCAGCAGTACTTGGGGTACAGACACTACAGAGTACCACTTTACATACTAAATCCTTAATCCCAGATCAAATCAAATTAATCAATCAACAGAAAGGAAAAAAAAAGAAAAAGAAAAAAGAAGAAGCTCATTTGCCAACAAAATTTTCTTTAAAAGGGAAAATGTCACGCTGTTACCATACATGAGTTAGTATATTACAAATATTTTATACTACACTATTTTTTAATTTTTTAATTTTTTTTATATAAAATAGAAATTCTAATCTAGTCTAATTTAAGTATATATATGTGTAAAGTTTCTTCCTGGAGACTTGAACCCTAACTCTTACTCTCCACATTTCACAAACACTAATACTTGTAGACTGATCATTGTGCCAAGGGTGCGCACAGGTAATACTACACACATTTAGCACTTGATCAATCCTTGATTATGACTAAAATCAAAGTACATTAATTATCCCTAATTTTAGCCTAATTAATAGGTCTTTTTTTTTTTTTTTTTTTTGAGAATCCAATTATATAGCATTTTTGATGTACAGAAAATACAGATCAAGTTTTACTTGATCCCCATCCCAGCTACAATATTGCGTTCAATAGTAAGACCAAATATTTGGCAGATGAATGGGGGGAGATACAATGGGAGGTTAAGGTTGACCAAGTCATCCAAGATTCAAGATATTGTGTAGGGAAAAATAATAAAATTTAAAAGGTTGTTTTAGTCTCTATCGTTGACTATATGTTGGGGAAATTTCTTTGACTTCTTAACTTTCTATTTCTGAATATATGAATAAGAATAATTCAAATTAGTTAAATATAAGTAAGAATAACCCTTGGGAATTCTGTGCCCTCCATGGGGGTCCATAATCATTATTCACACAGTAAGGTTGGTGACGGATGGTGACGGAATAATGTTCACAAAATATATAAATATAATTTGATAGTTGAGAGAGTATGATTAAAACTTTGGAATATGTTTTCAATCGAGGTAGAAAGTTTTTGGTGATATGATATATTTGTGTTATACATTTTTTTTTTTTTTTTTGAGAAACATATTTGTGTTATACTTGATACTAATAAAAGTGATACAAAAATTCAAGTGATAATATAATGGTAATGACATTTTTTATAGTGCACTATGTTTATAGTTTAAATCTCACATTCTCTATCTCTATGTACTTATAACAAATAAATAAATAAATAAATGTGATATAGTGATGAATTCATCTAATCACAATTTACTACGTTAAAATTGTAAAATATATATATATATATATATATATGAAAATTGTTGTGTGTTTACTATTATTTAGCATTTTTGTACTTTCTCAAACATTCCCTTCGGAACTTTGTATGATGAATAGTTCATGATTGGGCTAGGATGTAGTGAAAATCATTAATTTAGCGAAGTGTGCACTATGGGCTGGGTTAATAGATAAACCATGATCTCTATCTTGGAGAACAGCCTTTACACATTTAAAGCCCATTGGGGGCTTGGCTCGTGTGTGTGTGAGAGAGAGAGACTACGAGTCTATGAGACTTTGAGAGGCGGTTAATTGAGTGGGGAATTTGAACAAGTTGGAGGGTGAGATAATGGGCTGGGTTTGTTTGAATTTTGTTGGATTGTTTGGGTTTCGATTTGAGTTGGGCTCCAAATGTTTCAAATTCAAACACAATTTTTCAAAAAGAAATTTCATTACCAAACAGACCCCAACAACAAAAAAAGGTACCGCACAAAGTTCCAAATAGTTGGCCCTTATACAAATGTGTTTGGAACTTTATTGTGTTAATCTCATAATCTCTAATGGTAGAAATAGATAAATCCCATTACATTAAAAGAAAAGAGCTTCACACTCCCCCCACTCTTTCCATATTGTATGAAGTGACCCCTCTCTCTCTCTCTCTCTCTCTCTCTCTCTCTCGTATATGTAATATGGTCTTTCTTTTTATAATAATAAAAAAAAAAAAGAAAAAAAAAAAAAGAAGAAGAAGAAGAAGAAGCCTTTTATAGCTATTAAAAAAGTGTATGAGAGTGGGTGGTTGTGGAGACTTAACTTATATTTGAACATAATTTTAAATCTAACTAATATTGAATTTAACTTAATTAGGGCAATGGTTCAAATGATGGTCAAGTGATAATGACATTTTTTATGGTACCACATATTTGTGGTACAAACACCATCTCTCCCTCCTCCACAATATATCTAAAAAAAAAATAAAAAATAAAAAACCTTAATTAAGGCTTGAACATTATTGTAATTGTCATATACCTTTTAATTTTATTAATTCAATTCTCATGTATGAGGTCATAGTTTCTACACTGTAATAGTCATTAATTATGAAACAAAAAGAGAGAAAAATATATTAAATAATGAACTTAGTACAGTTATTTAATTAACACTTCTTTTTTTTTTTGTGGAGAAAGATTTGATTAACACTTAATCATAAAACTATTAATTGATAATGCTTCACGAAACACACCACTTAGCACTTACTCATCACTTTGACGAGTGCTTTACACTTTGGATATCCACAAAAGATGTTTTTTTCTTCCATTCCAGGTCATCCATATCCTGTAAATACATGACACATAAACCATATCCCACATAATTTCAAGGTATCAGCTCCAAAAGTATCAAAGCAAATCACATTTTGTAATGATGAGAAACATAAGTTGGTGTCTCTATCATATCAATTACACAACAAAAGTGCTAGAGGAGCGCCTGTGGCCTATGTATTAAACAACTCCATGTCCTTATTTAAGCCACATATATGTTATCTGGGTTCCCATTGTTTTGAGATGACAACATAAAATTAACCTCACTTTTTCAAAAAGAAAAATTGTCACTACTTTTTTTTTTTTTTCCTGCACATAAAAATGGCTTCACAACTTTTGGTCACTGAGCAATACCTAATGGGAAGACTTTTTGTTCTGATGTGACTGACTTTGGCCCTTACAGTTTTGGCTGTATATTGAATTTCTGTGGCCAAAAGGACTCGAACAATAAATGAGAAGCAAAAGAAAGACTATTCAAATTCGAGATGCCTCCTTTCATTGTCTTTTTAGCCAATGAGATGACTCTTCCAAGCAATATTGGCCAAAATTATATCGACAGCATCAAACATGGGGCCTACTTTCATTGATGATTAGCTGTTTGATGTAACAATAGCAGTAAATATCTAGATTACCTAAATTCATATCATTCATGTTTAGCTTCTTCTTTTTTTTGGTTAAAATGTTTAGCTTCATCTGTATGAAGTTGTGATTTTATTTTTTTTTAAATATATTAAAGGTATTATTACTTTCATTATCAAAATTTTATAAGTTAGTGTGATAATTTATGAATGTGGTATCACAATAATTAATTAATAAATTATTTTCATTCATGTTTAAATAGTAAGACATTATTTTATAAGATTTAAGTTGTCAAAAGTTACAATAATTTTTTAAAGTACAGTTTATGACGTGTATTTAAGTTAAAATATCGTTCCATATTTTTTGTATGGGTGTGTTTATTTATCTTCTAAAAAAGAAAAAGAAAAATGACCTAGAATCTTTTTGGTCCTCAATCTCGTTAAATTGTAAGGGGCTAACAATAAAAAGTCTAAAGAAAGCATGCAGTACACACTTTTTCACAATCCAAGTGTGTAGTAACAACTCCGTCCACGCGTTGTCACAACCCAAGTGTGTGTTAGCAACTCGGCTAATGCTTTGTGACTAAGTAGGTTTCCTAAATACCAAAAATGTTGGAAAACAAGGACTCTCCAAGCATATGTATTAAAAAAGAAATTTGTGAAACTTTTACGATACTTTTTTCTTAATAATTACTTCTACGTGACTTAAATTTGAGAGTCAAGCCCCTTCTATAATAATTTTCCAATAGAGTGAAAACTTTAAGACAACGGCATATGTGTGTGTGTATATATATATATATATATATATGAAACTTTCACAAACATAATTAATAATTTTTATGGTCCGTTTGATATGTATGTTTAAACAACAGTTTTCAATTTTAAAAAAAAATATGTATAGATGAAAAAATATATAAAAATACATATAATATCGTTTAAAAATTAAAAATATATATCTAAATTTATGTACCAAATAGTAGGTTCATAGCTTTTGTATCTTCCCAATAGGCATATTCGTTTTTGTTTTGGGCTCTGAACCCATTAGGCACATTCACATTCACATTCACAATAACCTGCAGTATAATTTTCGTCTTATTATGGGCGATATAATTTTCATCGATACGTAGGATTTTTTTTTTTTTTTTTTTGGTTTTTGTGTGGAGAAATGATACAAAGGACGAGAGTGGTCCATTTTAGATAATAATATATATGCACATCAATAACAAGATTAATTATTATTTGAATATGAACTTTTTATTGGTTTTGGCAGTGATCGATGCTTTGTGGTTCTCAAAAAAAAATTGTAAAACTACATTATTGTCATCCTCGTCAGCTTTGTCCCTGAACGACAGGGATTCAGTTTTTGCCAGTCTGAGTCTTTTGTGTTCTTTGTCCTTTTTTATTTTTCTGTTTGGTAATAGATAGAAATCAATAATTTATACCATGTGGGCACGCAATTTTGGATCTAAAAAGTGATTTTCCCGAGACAATAAAAGTTTTTTTTTTTTTTTTTAAAACCAACACTAAAATAGATTAAGTATAAATAAGTCTGTTACAAAATAGTTTAATTTTGTTAAAAGTCAGTAAATCCTCTATCACAGGTGATAGGTTAACAAAATTAACAAAATCCGATGAAATAGTGGCTCCAAACTTAGCCAATACTTCAGTACATTGGTTTACCTTTCTAAAATTGTGATTTACAATATTGTTGAACTCCTAGAAATTGATTAACAGAGCCTAGAAATCAAATCGCTGTTGCACAATTTCTCTTTTGACTATACCCTCCAAGATACAATAGTCTAGGCTGTCTAGTAATTTGTTGTATAGCTCAAACCAACTCAGCACAAGTAGTTAAGGTTGAAGTTTCCCCTTCAAAAGAAACACTATTCTTTGGCCCGAAATATCTGAAGCGTTTAAAAATATTGTCGAACTCACTCATTTTCACACACTACTCACAAATACTATAGAAAAGAGAAAATGAGCTCTTTTGCTTAACTCTTTCTCTTCTCATAACCTACATATTATTTATTAGTTTAGATAACTCATCTTTATTAATTTAATTTAACTTAAATAAAGTTACAATTTCTTTACTTTATTAAATAACTTGATCATCTCTTTTATAAACTTTTGTTAATTAAAATTAAGTTTTAATTTTAAAATGCATTTACATTCACTTCTAATTGCTCTCTCCAAAAAAAAAAAAAAAAAAATTACTCCTCTTTGAACCCAAGGGTGGCAATTCGTGTTCGCGGGTCGGGTTCGTGTTGTGTCGAGCCATGAGTATTTGGCTATATGGGTTGACCCAAATCCAACCTATTTAGTAAACATTTCAAGAATTCTTAAGCCGAACACAACCTGTTTATTAAACAAGTCGACCTGACTTGACACGTTTAACTCGTTTAATTAACAAGTTATATAAATGTCAATACAAATGACCCGTATAATAATCTATTTGATTAATAGGTCTTCCTCAACATATATTATTTTTATCAATTCTTGTATATCTAAAATTAAAATACAATTACGACCATATATATAGTAATAAACATATAAAAACAATAAGAAATTAAACAATAATATCAAAATAACTAATAACTTAATAAGCTAAATGGGTCAGACGGATTTGCACGTTAAATACAAATACAATTCATTTACTAATTAGGTTAGTCGTGTCAACCAGAATATGACCTGAACCCATTTAGTCTCAACCCATAACTTGTTTATAAATGGGTTAGTTGTGTCAAGTTTGTAGATTGTGTCAAATTTTGCCACCCATATTTGAACCCAATAATTTCTATCAACCCACTCTTCAAATCAACAACCCTTAACCCTTCCCTTCTCTTCTTAGCCTAAAATTAAAAATAAAAATTTAAGACCTCATAATTATACTTGTCAATTTTCTAATATATTTTTTTAATTGAGTTTTTCTATATTTAAATTCTCAATTAAAATCTTATCACAAATATAATTTAGTTAATATCTAATTACCACAATTATAATATCTAATAATATATAGTTATTAGTTACCATAATTATATATATTAATATATATAATAAATATCTATTAATATGTAATTAATATATATATTAATTATTGTAGGGACACGGTTCTGTTGAGGCTCAATAAGGATGTTGGGCTCGCACATGAAAGATCCCTCACAATATGATTTGTAGAGAGTGGGCTTGAAAAGCTTGCCTTTGGTCATGGGGCGATGTTCCGGTCTTGATTTTAGAGGGATTCATGTAGAAAAAGGAGTTGGGTTTAAACATTTAAGCCCTTCAGAGTCGCATCCTATGGGATTGGACTCCTCGGACTTGGTCCGAGGATCATTAAGGTCTTACTCCGGTTACCCAACGGTGGGTTTTTTATCTGATGTACATGTATTGTTCCGGTGTTTTCACCCATGGAGTCTTTTTTTGAGGTGGGATGGAGAGAGCCCCCCTTTTCTTGACTCACTTAGTTTTTATTTTATACTAGCCTGCGTTCGCTGTCCTTCGTCCACGTGTAGGGTCAACCTTTACAAGACTGATATTTGTCCCATCAGTCTAATCCCAGAATTGTTGGGGATGGTTGATAAAGCTGAAGAATACGGCTCTGTTAGGTGCAGAGCCTTATCTGGGAAGGGTAGTAAGGATAACTTTCCCAAAATATTTTAGATCTTCTTTCAAGTTTTAGTCCTATACCAGTTTTACCCTTTTTTTTTCCGGTGGGATTTTGGATCTACCGAGGACTGAACTGTCCTCGGCTGTATCCCAAAACTGTTTTGTGCTTTATATTATCGGGCTTGGTCCATAGCTCTCCTCGGCTTGGGCCTTCGGACTCTCCACGAGCAAATGGGCCTGGCCCATAAATTATTGGGCCCCACAATTATAATTACCATAGTTACCATATTATATATATTTAAAAAATTTCATTAGCAAAAGTGTACTTCAATCTTAATTTTTTAGATAAATTAATCTTAATTTATTTTTATCTTAAAATAATAGTGATTTTTTTTCTCCAATCATAAGAGACTATACCCTTTTTTTAAAATAATTTCAACTTATGGTGTTTGTTTCTGATAATAGCTATTTATTATTAAATCAAGACATTAATTGGTTTTTGGTGTAGGTAGGCAGGGACGGACCCAAATCTTGAGATTAGGAAGGGCGGCTTTGTTGTTGGTTGTGTGTGGTGAGCCTTTGGCTCTGTTGCTTAACAGCTAATAGTTAGTTATTTATTTATTTGTGTTTTTTATGTGTGTCGTGTGAGTCTAGGTATGAACAAAATTATTTTGTTTAAATTTTTTTAAAGGGCTAGGTTGTTTGTTTTTGGTAAAATTGGTTGATTGGACTTAATTGTTTTTAGCTTTGTTATTGGTAATTTTTGTTATTGTGTAATTTTTTGGGTTTGCTTATTTTGTTTTAGATTTTAGATCTAACCTTTAAAAGAAGGAAAATGCTATAGTTACAATTTTTTTTACAAATTGTCAATGTGGTTAGTGGTTATTAGTAAGTAAAAATGTTATGTAAGTGATTGGTCCAGATGTAAACCAATAATAATTTACTACCTCAAAAATTTGTAAAAATATTATAGAAAAGTTTGTAGGTATAATAGTACTCTTAAAAAAAACAGTGATATTGTTAAGGGGAGTAAAGTATAATTTTATAGAACAAAATTGCTAAAATTAGTACTGTGGGACCAGGGAACTTATGGTCTGGCCCACGCTTTACTAGGGCCCAAGGCCCGTGCCGACTAGGGCATTTGCCGAGGACGAATGGGGAAAGGCCGAAATGCTGGGGGCACAGCCGAGGATGACCTTGTCCTCGGCACTCCAAGACTTCGAAGGGAAGATCAACATCTCGTTGAGGGCTGCCCCCCAAAAAGCCCCCTGAAGGAGATGCGAGTAGAATGAGACCCACGTGGGGGTACGGTGCGAAACTGGTTTAGGACAAATGTGTCCACTCCGCATTAAATGCACCAACCAATGTCCTAACCATGTTAATGAGAAAAGACGTCTGGACATGGTGACTTCGATCATCGCAACTAACAAAAAGTAAGGAGGGACAGCTGATGGGACGGGTACTGAAGTAGGTACCTGCCTGATCAACAAGTGGAGGGCCAAGATCAACCAAGAAGGGCTATATAATGTGGAGGTTGACACACCAAGAGGGGGGCTGGAAAAAAAAAGTCAAGAACTAGAGCCTCCCAGACCTCCTCAAGGAGAAAGATTCCTCGAGCAAACACTGCCTAATTCTGTACGAACAAGATATCTAACCCTTGCCTGGTGACCAAGGCCTAACCTTTCAAACCCACACTCTATAAGTGATATTGTATGAGCCTTTTTACATGCGAACCCAATACTATTATGGGTTGTTACAAATTGTCCTTACAAGCACCTATATATATATATATATATCTATATCTATATCTATATATATATATATATATTAATATTTAAAAAAAAAATTGGGGGGTGGGGGCATTGTGCCCCCCTTGTTCAAGTCTCCCTTCGTTTTTGTAGGCGGGGATTGAACGTCAGATCTCTTATTCAACTATCAGAAATTTTATCAGTTGAGTTAACTGAAACTCACAAATAATTGAGATTTTTGAAGTATCACATTTTTAAGATATGTTACAAATTTGCGCTGAAAATAAAATGAATTGATGAAAATAATCTCATTGATCAATCCCAAATGAAGACCAAGTAAATGAGCATTACAAATTTACAATCTATCAAAAGACTTTGGCAAATAGCCAAGTGATATTAAATCTACAAAATAGAATATTTTTTTGAAGCCACAAAATAGAATATTTTAGAAATAGAGAAAATGAACCGTACATACACATAAGTAAACTAATCCAAACTCCAAAGGAAAGTATTATGAGTTACGACCAGACCAAGTAGCGAAGCGAAATCTATATATCTATATAAAATTGAAACTTCTAAAATTTTCACAATTTTCCACGTCAGCATAATATTTAAATAAAATTATAATTTTATTTAAATATTAACAAGGATTAAAACTCTATTTCATTAACAAGTCCAAGTTAAACTCAAACTCAAACGTTGATAATCTATATAAATTTTTTTTTTGATAGGACTAAAAAAAGAAAAAAAGGAGACTCACGTTGAAAATAGGACTCAAAAAAGAAAAAAGAAAAAATAGAGACTCACATTGAAAAAAGAAGAAGAAAAAACTCACGTTAGATTAAGAAGAAGAGAAAAAGAGAGAGAGACTTCTGTTAGGACTCTCTCTCCCTTCCTCAAAGTCCTAACAATTACCACCTTAAAACCCTAAACTTAACTTCACTTTAAGATTAAAAAAAAAAAAAAGACTCACATAACAAAAAAGAAGAAGTTAGGATTAAGAAAAAAGAAAAGAAAAGAGAAGGACTCTTGTTAGGAGTCTCTTTTCCCACCTCAAAACCTTATCAATTATCACCTCAAAACTCTAAACTTAACTTCGCTTTAGGATTAAAATAATAATAATAATAATAATAATAAAGACTAACGTAAAAAAAATTATATAAAAAAAAACGCTAGCAATCTGAATCAAATTTCTTCTTTGATTAATGAATTTTATGTCAAATTTGTTTATATTGTTATTATTAATAAAATTTCAATTCAACATATGTGGATATTTGTTTATGTTGTTATTAATGAATTTGATCTTTTATGTCGAATTTTTTATTTGCTTTCACATGTGCCTGAGATTTTCTTTCTATCTTATTCTTTTGTTATATTTAGAATTGATTTTCTTTTGAGTATTTGGGTTAATTTTCATATTTATATTGACATTTTTTTCGTGGGTTTGGTTTTTGGATTGAAATTTCTACTAATTATTATTTTTTATTGTACATGGCATATAAAACATCTCTATTTTTTTGGAGAAAAATCAAAGCTGTAACCTATATTTTCCTGCCTAGGAACGATAAATTTTTATTTGGTATGTTATATATAAATTTGTTGAATTTGGTTTGGTTTTGAAGTAAAATTTAGGGATTCTATAAATTTTTGAAATTTTAAGTCTTGGAGTTTTTGGTATTTGCGTCTCAGTAGGTTGATCTTAATTCTTCACCTTAAATGCTTTTTATTTTGGTTTATGTGATTTTTTGTTTTCTTATTAAAAGCTATGATTTTTGGTTGATTAATTATTTGTTTGGATTCAACATAATAGATAATGAAATTAGGTATTATAATTTTGATATTGTTTCATGTTTTGAATTGTCTATATTGTTATTAAAAGCTATGATTTTTGGTTGATTAATTATTTGTTTGGATTCAACATAATAGATAATGAAATTAGGTATTATAATTTTGATATTGTTTCATGTTTTGAATTGTCTATATTGTTATTACTACGAGAAAGTCATATTGCTGCTACTCAAATTTGAAATTTGGTATGTCTTCCTCATATCATGGTCTTTGTTTATATATATATTGTAAGGACACAATTCTCTGGCGGCCCAATAAGGATGTTGGGCTCGCGCATGAAAGATCCCTCACATTATGATTTGTAGAGAGTGGGCTTGAAAAGCTAGCCGCTGGTCACGGGGCGGTGCCCGATCCTGGTTTTAGAGGAATTCAGGTAGAAAAAAGGAGTTGGGCTTGAACGTTTAAGCCCTAAGACGTCGCACCCTATGGGATGGGACTCCTCGGAGTTGATCCGAGGACCATTGAGGCCTTACCCCGGTTATCCAACGACGGACTTTCTTCAGTGAAGTCCGGTGTTGTTGAGATGTTCTCACCCAGATCGTCTCCCTTTTTTGGAGGTGGACTGGGAGTCCCCCCATAGAGTTACTTACTTTCTTCTTTTATACTTGTCTGCGTTAACTCTCCTTCGTCCACGTGTAGGGTCAATCTTTATAAGACTGATATTTGTCCCATCAGTCTAATCCCAGAATTGCTGGGGATGGTTGATAAGGCTGCAGAGTACGGCCCTGTCATGTGTTGGGTCTTATCTGGAAGGGTAGTAAGGGTAACTTCCCCAAGATATTTTGGATCTCCTTACAAATTCGTCCCTATACCAGTTTTACCCCTTCATTCCGGTGGGATTCAGGATCTGCCGAGGACTGAATTGTCCTCGGCTGCCTCCCAAAATTATTTTGTGTTCTGTATTGTAGAGTTTGGGCCACAGCTCTCCTCGGATTGGACCTTCGGATTTTCCAAGAGCAATTGGGCTTGGCCCTTAAATTATTGGGCCCCACATATATATATATATATATAGAGTTTATATTAGTTTTAAGTGTGTGTATATATAATTATTGAGAGTTTTACTTTCTTAATTTAAGAATTGTAAATTACTCTATAGGTTTCGATAATTATGTACTTGCAACTCAATAATGTTTAATGTTAGGTAACACTTTAAAACTATGGAAAAGTATAGAAGTTAAATATTCCTTCATTTTAAAAAAAAATAACTAGCAAAATGTCTATTTACTCATTGTTGTTGTAAGGACACAATTCTCTGGCGGCCCAATAAGGATGTTGGGCTCGCGTACGAAAGATCCCTCACAATATGATTTGTAGAGAGTGGGCTTAAAAAGCTAGCCGCTGGTCACGGGGCGATGTCCGATCCTGGTTTTAGAAGAGTTCAGGTAGAAAAAGGAGTTGGACTTTGAACATTTAAGCCCTAAGACGTCGTACCCTATGGGATGGGACTCCTCGGAGTTGATCCGAGGACCATTGAGGCCTTTCCCCGGTTCTCCAACGACGAACTTTCTTCAGTGAAGTCCGGTGTTGTTGAGATGTTCTCCCCCATGTGATCCTTCTCTTTTTGGGGGTGGGCTGGGATCCCCTTTAGATTTACTTACTTTCTTCTTTTATACTCGTCCGTGTTGATTGTCCTTCGTCCACATATAGGGTCAATCTATACAAGACTGATATTTGTCCCATCAGTCTAATCCCAGAATTGTTGGGTATGGTTGATAAGGCTGCAGAGTACGGCTCTGTCATGTGTTGGGTCTTATCTAGAAGGGTAGTAAGGATAACTTCCCCAAGATATTTTGGATCTCCTCACGAATTCGTCCCTATACCTGTTTTACCCCTTTATTTCGGTGGGATTCAGGATCTGCCGAGGACTGAACCGTCCTCGGCTACCTCCCAAAAATTTTTTTGTGCTCTGTATTGTAGAGCTTGGGCCACAGCTCTCCTCGGATTGGGCCTTCGGACTTCCCAGGAGCAATTGGGCTTGGCCCTTAAATTATTGGGCCCCACAGTTGTATTTTTTTTTTCAGAGTCAATAGTTTTTTTGTGCATCGTACAGATTAGCGACTAGTTCTAACTAATTCTTATCCAACATGTTATTAGCTTATTATAGAAAAATTAAAAATAAATAATAATTATGGGATGATAACAGTGACTAAAAAAAAACAAGGAAGCACACGAAAAAATCTCATAAGAAAAAAAAAACTTGAAAGCGAGAAAGTCACGGATTTTTATTAAAATTATCAAATTAACTTCTCTTTATTGTATCTTTTCTGTTTCCAGAAACATAAGGCCACATAGGAAAAGGCAAGCCTAATTTCATTCATACCCAAGATTAGAGATGGCACACTCTTGTCACAATTTTGGTCATAATTTATACACGTGTCAATATATGATTAGATTACATTATTGACACATAGTTGACCTTAATTTGACACATGTCTACTCCAACAAAAAAAAACAATCAGAACATGTGCAAGTTGTAACAAAATGCGTGACAAATGTGTGTCATGCTTGCCTTTCTATATTAAGATCTTTAAACTACTAATAAATACTACCAAGTACCAACCTCACTCGCTCGCTCCTCCATCAAATACCACACACTCTTGTTCTAAAATTAAAAAAAGAAAAAGAAAAACCACACACTCTCTCTCTTCATGCGAAATAGAGAGATGGTCACTAAGGAGAAGATTTTGCTGTTTTCTCTGGCTGTTTTAGGACAGCTGACCGTTTCATTTGCAGTCAAAGAAGACAGACTTTTGAATCCAGCCAAGTTGAAAATGTTTGTGGATGAGCTTCCAGACATGCCCAAAATCCATGGCTTTGATATGGTTTCTGGGGTTCCCAAATCCAAGTCACTCAAGATTGGCATGTTCAAGAAGAAGTGGGTCAGTTTTTCTCTCTATTTTCTCTTTTTGTCACCAGTACTTTTAAAACCATAATCATATTTGGAAAGCTGGTTTTCTTTTCCTGCTCTCTGGGATTTAGACAATTTTTTTTTTATAAGATAAGATTTGAAATTTTATACTTTTTTTTTTTTTTTGATGTACTATTTTACACTTCCATTCTATACTAATTTCTGATCGATCGATTGATTGACTGATTTTTTTTTTTTTGAGGCAGTACTCACTTATAGATTTTATCAGCTAACTCTAATGTTTAAGACAGTGTTCCATGTCCTTGATTTTGATTGGTTTCTTGCTTCATGAAAATTTATGTTGTCCCTTCTGACTCTTTTCAGCTTTTTGATTGAATTATGTGAAGCCACAGAAGTAGTAACCGTTGCTCACATACTGCGAGTATTCGGTTTCGAACATTAAAAGCAACCTCTATGAGCATTTAAGAGAGATAATAGCTCCTATAAAAAAAAAAAAAAAAAAAAAAAAAAAAGAGAGATAATAGCTATGCTGCATTTTAAAACTTCAATTCTACATCTTTTTTGAATAGCTCCCCTACTGTCTAAAACTCAGAGAGAGAGAGAGAGAGAGAGAGAGAGAGAGAATGGAAGCATTTGTAATAGTGCTTCGCTTTTGCCAGATTCCCTCACCACCTTTGCCAATTTATCAATTAGAACTACTAAGCCATGCCATTGGAAGCATGTGTAAAAGTGCTTCACTTTTGCTAGATTCCCCCACCACCTTTGCCAATTTATCAATTAGAACTACTAAGCCATGCCATTGGCATCATGGCATGTGCCACTGCCCCCCCCACCCTTCTTTTGCAGTCTCTTTGCCGCTTTTACAATAATTCACTTGATTTATTAATACAAAATTAATTTTTCACTTTACTCAAAAGATAACTTTTAATTCTTTTTTATTTTTTTTCAATATATTTAGAATTGGGTATAATAAAGTGAGGATAATAGTGATTCAGTATAAACATAAGGTTGCTCTAATCAAAACTTATTGCCAACATAGTAGTAAAAGCTATTGTAAATGGATTGGTGTCACTTATTAGAAATACTTGTAACTAAAAAATATTTAGTCTTGGATCAAGAATTGGACTGTGATATTTTGTTCTTGATGCATCAATTCAATCGATAATTCATTTATTAGCAAAATTGTAAAGAATTCAAAATCCGATGGTCCGTAATGATAAGCTACCCTTAAGTCCTTCTGCTTAACAGCACCTTGTTTTGTTTTCTTATAAAATTTTTATTAAGGGCATATGTTAGGAAATTTCTATTATTATAAGATCATGTTAACTGATGGTTTTTAAGACAATTGCTAATAAATCATGATAAGAAGATTTTGACATTATTTTCATAAAAAATTATCAATAATATTTATTACTTTTATCATTCTCATACTCACAATAAAATATTTCTAAAAACGATTGTTAAATATTTCCCATTATTATATACTCTTAATTGTATAAATTATTATGCTTCGTTTAGCTGAGCAGTCTATTTCCTAGGACTATTAATAGCACTTTGATTTATTCAAAGCATTTAGTGTAACTATCACTAGCTATCATGATTAAAAAAATCTCTTAGGAACTGACCCTATAACTTTCTGAACACACAAACTTAAACCAATTTTTTGATTAATTCAACTTAATTCAGTTATAAATAGGAAAATATTAACTAATATCTTTAGGACATTAGTTAAAAATTTAATTAAAGAAAATTTTTACTGGAAAAGAAAAAAATAATATTTTAATAATTTTTTTTATTTCCTATAAAAATGATGTCAAAATTTTTCTAAAATAAATTGTTAACGAATGTACTACATCAACTAAGTTTTTCAAATATCTTTGCCGTGCCTCGTTTTTCAAAGAACACATCAGACTAAGTTTAATTCTCTTGACAAAAAAGTCATTCTAATGAGGTAATCAATAGTTGTAATTTTTTTTTTTGGGCAGAAATTCCACAAAGATCTTCCACCAACACCGGTGTTTGCCTATGGTACATCCAAGCACACGGCAACAGTTCCTGGTCCAACAATCGAGGCCCTTCATGGAGTTGACACTTATGTGACGTGGCGAAATCACCTCCCTAAAAAGCACATACTGCCTTGGGACCCCACGATCCCCACTGCCATGCCAGAGAAGGGCATTCCTACGGTGGTTCACCTTCACGGTGGAATCGATGAACCCGAGAGTGATGGGAACTCAAATGCATGGTTCACTGCTAAATTTAAATCAAGAGGGCCCATGTGGACGAAGAAAAAATATCATTATCACAATAATCAGCACCCGGGAAATTTATGGTACCATGATCATGCCATGGGATTAACTAGAGTCAATCTTCTAGCTGGCTTAATTGGGGCCTACATAATTCGTCAACCTAATGTTGAGGCCCCACTTGGACTCCCATATGGCAGTGAGTTTGATCGACCGTTGCTTGTATTTGATCGTGGCTTTCATACTGATGGTTCCATATACATGAATTCCACTGGAAATAATCCCTCCATTCACCCCCAATGGCAACCTGAATATTTTGGTGACGCTATCATAGTAAATGGCAAAGCTTGGCCACGTATGACGGTACGACGCCGTAAGTATAGATTTCGTATTATCAATGCAAGCAATGCTAGATTTTTTAGGTTCTTTTTTACCAACGGCTTGAGATTCATCCTCGTGGGATCTGATTCTGCTTATCTTAATAAACCCGTGGTGACCAATGATATTTTATTGGCTCCCTCTGAGATTGCTGACGTGGTTGTTGACTTTTCAAAGTCAAAGAATGAAACTGTAATTCTAGCCAATGATGCACCCTATCCTTACCCATCTGGTGACCCAGTCAACGAAGCTAATAGCAAGGTTTTGAAGTTTATCATCAATGGGCACCACGAGCTTGACACGTGGCGAGTACCCAAGAAGTTGATGAAATACCCAAGTCCTGATCTATCTAGTGTGTCGCACACACGATACATTGCTATGTACGAGTACACAAGTGACATTGATGAGCCAACTCATCTATATTTGAATGGGAAACCTTATGAGGCCCCAGTGAGTGAGACACCTAAAGTGGGGGCCACAGAGATTTGGAATATAATCAATCTAACGGAGGATAATCATCCTTTGCATATTCATCTAGGGTTGTTTAAGACGTTGGATCAAACGGCGTTGGTGAAAGAGGAAGAGTTCAAAAATTGCATGACGAAAATCAACGATGCGATCAAGTGCCAAATAAGCAAGCATGCACGTGGCAAAAAGATAGAGGTGCCGGCCTATGAGAAGGGGTGGAAGAACGTGTACAAGATGAAAAACGGAACTGTGACAAAGATTCTAGTGAGGTTTTCTTACATACACTCAAATGAATCATATGCTTTTGATGCAACTTCAGAGCCTGGCTACGTATATCATTGCCATGTGAGTATACCTCTCTCTCTTTTTTTTTTTTTTTTTTTAATAAATTTTATAAATTTAATCTTTTTAGAATTAGTAAATACAAATCTCCTTCATCTAAACAATGAATTCAAGCCGGAATTAGTATTACAAAATCGGGTTAAATAAAAAAATTATAATTAAATATTTTAGGATTTATATATTTAATGTACGATTTTTTTGAATGATCTTATTATTTTACATCTGTCTAACTTTAAATTCGTAAAAATATTCTGTGTAGGTGGTATATAACCTCTCTCTCTTTCTCACATTAAGTTTATTTGTGTCTAAACTTAAATAAAGTGGGTTTTAATTATTAATTCTATTAGAATATAGGTTTGGAACTTTTAATTATTGAAAGTTATAGCTGTTTTACGTACTTATGCCAGCTTACTTTTATAGTTTTGAGTACATTTCAGGCCAATGTTACTAGCTTTCAAACAATTTAAATGAAGTGGTACCATATTCCCTTCTCATTTAACGAAAATTTGGCTCTTCAAATAAACTTGCAGATCTTGGATCATGAAGACAATGCGATGATGAGGCCCTTGAAATTCTTCAAATAAACTTGCAGAACTTGGGTTATGAAGACAATGTGAGAATTTGCTATGACATATCAAGAGTTTTGTATATTATAGCTCAATTGATATTTTTTGATGTTTCTAACGGAAATGTTTAGTGTTTAAATCCTCTCAGCTAGCTATTGATTTTTTTTTTTTTTAAAAAATTCATTGATATCTTTTAATTCTTTTAATTCGAGTTTTAAATCCTCTCTATATATGCAGGATTATAATTCACGGCTGTGAAGTGTGAATAATCAATGTATAACTAATCCCGTTTCATGGTTGTGACGCTTGAGAAGATTAGAAAAAAAAATAGGGGTTCATAATTGGTTTTGCTCGGGAATTATTTGTATATGCATAATCTTTTTATGAAAGGGAATTATTTGTATTGATTACCAAACATTTTTAGGAAATAGAAGATAGTGAAGCTTAAATTGGGAACCTTTGCTGTCTATACTATGGAATATGTACCTTCTAAAATTAAAAAAACAGTAATCTGGAATTTGAAAATATGTTTATAACATTGATGTCAGGCCCATTTGTCTTTTTATTTTGTATGAGAAGAGGGTAGCACCAAGCCGCCAACTGAAAATTAAAAAAAAAAAAAAAAATTATTGTTCACCCTAAAGGGTATTTTGGATTAAAATTTCATCCAAATTAATGCTTAATTCTTTCTATTTTAGGGCATTTTTATTTTGATCTCTCCCACATTGAAATTTTGTTATTATTTTTTTTTCATCCCTCACATTTGAGATTAGTTTCAAAGTATTCATCTTGTCTATTTTTCTGTGAGCAACGTGATCGTAGTTTTAATGATGCACCCTAACTATAGGATTTAATTCTCTTGCTTGAGTTGTCATTGCTTGAGCACAAACTCAATGGCACAACATCTGGAACTGAAGGACGAAGTTGAATTGCCTCCAACCATCATCCCTTATTTGAGTAGGTTAAAAGTGCACCGGTAGCCATCAGTTTTCTTTCGACTGATGTCAAGTTTCAGATTTGATTCTTGAAAACAAACTTGGGCCTAAAGCCGGCTCCAATGGTTGACATGGCATGCAAAAATTATTTGGCATGTACGCAGTAATGGAATGTGAAATTGCTTATCCAACTTAGGCTAGGCCTGACAAACTTTGATGCCTGAGGCAATATATTTAAATGAAGTTTTTTTTTTTTTGTTATTACTCAAATAATATTTAACTAGTTTTTAATATCATAATTTTTTTTTATATAAAAAATCCATTCTTTTTATGTTGTAATATGCTTTTTGTTGTTGTTGTTGTTGATGAAATGTTAAGGCTATAACAAATTTGACTAAGAACTAAGAACTTAAAAGACGTTTCTCTCTGCCTAAGAAGCTAGTGCCTTGGTCTAACTTCTTTGGCTTTGTAGAATTGGAGTGTCACTTCACTGGAGGTGTGGATTGTATCCTTGGGATAGTAAGGCTATCTCTAGGTTTGTTGGGTTCTCTTTCAGGGGATTGGGAAACAGTTTGTGGGGTAAGTGATCATGGATGAGCTAGCAAACTCTTGGAACCGCCTTACCCTCTCCGAGAGAGAAGGGCCAGGGTGTAGTCTCACTCACGAGGAAACTGTTAAGGAATTCTCCATTGCTGCGAAATTCTTGACAAGGAGTGCTCTCAATGTGGATGTAATAGCTAAAACTTTTACACCATTGTGGAGAGCTAGGAGTGGTTTCAAGATTCAGAAGTTTGAGGACCATAAAATTTTATTCACCTTTGATAACGAAGAGGATGTGGAAAGAATTCTTAGTAGCGAACCATGGAGTTTTGATAAACACCTGGTAGTAATGGAGTGTTATGAAGGTGATAAACCTTTGAATGAGATCAGGTTCGAGAGGACGATCTTATGGGTGCAAGTGCATGGACTTCCTGTCAAGTACATGAGTGTGGAAGCGGGGATAAAGATATGTGAGGTTATAGGTCAGGTGTTTCGGCCAAAGGAAAATAGGGTGTTTGATGCTGGTCACTTCATCCGTCTATAGGTATCCATTGATTTATCTCTACCATTGTGTCGTGGTCGCCTTATATCATTGCATGATGGAAAAGAGATTTGGGTGTCCTTCAAATATGAAAGATTGCCCAATATTTGCTATTGGTGTGGCCGGTTAACTCATGATGATCGAGATTACGATCTCTGGATTGAGAGTGAAGGGACTCTGAGCATTGATCAAAGGGAGTTTGGTCCACAGCTGAGAGCTCCACCGTTTATTCCATCAAAGAGGAATGTTATTAAGGTTCCTGGGTATTATGCTGAAAAAAAGAGAGGAAGCACGACCACCATGGCAGGCCAAGCTTCAGGCAAGCCGTCACAGCAGGGGAGGGGAAGAGGGCTGGAACGTGCGTGCAGTGAGGATGAACGTTACGTGGGAGACATTAATTCACCATTAAAGTGCAACGGATTCTCTGGAGTAAACACCTCGGCTGAAACTGAAAATCAGCAATCATGTCCAGTTAATACCGTGATTGAAGGAGCATTTAAGGGACCTAATGAAGTCCAGCCGGTGCAGAATAATATTGATGATGATTTCGCTGAAGAGTTATGTTTGGAAAAGGAGTGTGACTCAGCAGCTGAAGTAATAAAGGACTCTAGCTCACGTGAATTTTTAAAAGACACCAACTAGCAACTAAGAACCTCACGTGCTGATCAGGATTCATCTACGGCTTCACCATCAATTGTGAAAGCACGCAGCCCTCATTGCTGGACACGAAAGAACAGACCGATTAGCTCAGTGGGGCCAATTACAGAGCAGAAAGTCTCAGGGCAAAAAAGAACAAATGTTGAAGCAGAATGTCAGTTTGAAGTGCCTTCGAAACGCATTCAAGTATCGAATATTGATGAGTAATCAACTTCTTTATTGGTGGAGGCTGATAGTCAGCCCCGCCAACAACAATGAGTTGCCTAGTATGGAACTGTCGTGGGCTTGGGAACCTACGTACAGGAAGAGAGCTCGTGGAATTAATTCGGGTAAAAGATCCCTCTGTAGTGTTTTTAGCCGAAACACTTACAGACGAAGCAAGGCTAGAGTTCATTCAAAATAGTATCAATTTTGATCATCGATGGGTAGTTCCAAAAGTGGGGTGCAGTGGTGGGCTGGTTCTCTACTGGAGATCATCAATTAATTTGACTATAGAAGGATCAGAAAAAAATTTTATTCATGCTGTTATTGACAAAGGTTTGGAAAGTGAATGGTTTTTTACAGGATTTTATGGTGAACCTGAAACAGGAAGATGGTTTGAAGCTTGGGAGAAACTTAGGAGATTGAATTCAAGTCCAGAGAGGCCATGGTTGTGTTGTGGCGATTTCAATGAAATAGTTCGTTAGGATGAAAAGTTGGGAGGAGCAATTCGGTCCCATAACCAGATGCAACAGTTCAGAGATGTGATTGATGAGTGCGGTTTTATGGATTTGGGCTTTGTGGGTCCAAAATATACTTGGAGTAGACATTTCGAGAATGGTAATTCAATATGGGAAAGATTAGATAGATGTTTGGCAACTAATAGCTGGTTTTTGAGGTTTCCAGGAACAAAAGTATATCATCTCAGATGTGACTTCTCAGATCATATCCCTCTCCATATTGTTTTTTCAGGAATTGATCCTCCTTCCCGGAAAAAATTGTTTCGATTTGAAGAGATGTGGCTGTCACACACGGGATGTGAAGAGGTGGTGCAGGCTGCATGGACTAGTGTTGGTGATTTCGGGTTCGAAGGATCTATTCTAGCAAAGGTTGAAAAATGTGGAAAAGATTTGTGTTGGTGGAATAAAAATGTCTTTGGTAGTGTGAGGAAGGATTTGGACTAATTGAAGAAAAACTTAGCAAAGGCCGAAGTTGAAGCTATGGCTAGTGGCAACAACAATCAAGTGAGGCAGTTAAAAAGGGAGATTGAGGTGCTGTTGGAGAGATAAGCCATTATGTGGGCCCAAAGATCAAGGGTACTATGGGCAAGGCAAGGGGATAGAAATACCAAATATTTCCATAGTTGTGCTACAAGGAGATATAGGAAAAATCTGATTGAAGGAATTAGAGATGAGGAGGATAGATGGAGAGACCAACCGACTGATATCGCCACAATTCTGGTAAATTATTTCCAGAATCTTTTTACCTCAACTGAGCACACTATGCCCCAACATGTATTATCATGTGTAAACCCTATCATTGATGATGAGATAAATGCCGCCCTAAGCCAAGAATTTGATGAGAAAGAAGTGGAGGAAGCTCTACACCAAATGGCACCACTTAAAGCTCCTGGGCCCGATGGAATGCCACCCCTTTTTTACCAGCATTTTTGGGGCACAGTAAGGGAGGATGTCACCTCCTCCATCCTGGCATGGTTGAATTCAGGTACTCTACCATCCCCCCTCAACCATACGTTTATCACTCTCATACCCAAAATAAATAAGCCTGAATATGCTCATCAATTCCGCCCTATTAGTCTTTGTAATGTACTTTACAAAGTATATTCCAAAATATTGGCCAACCGTTTGAAAAAATTATTACCATCTATTATCACTGAACACCAATCAGCTTTTACAAAAGATAGATTAATTTCTGATAATATCCTTATTGCATTTGAGACCCTTCATAGTTTGCAAAATTTCAAGTCTAGTACTCATGGTTTTATGGCTATTAAATTGGATATGAGTAAGGCTTACGATCGGGTTGATTGGAATTTTTTGGAAAAACTGATGAGACAAATGGGTTTTAATGAAAGGTGGATTCAACTGATAATGGGGTGTGTTAAAACTGTTTCATATTCGGTTTTGGTCAATGGGGAGCCTTGTGGTATGATCCAGCCTACTCGTGGGATAAGACAAGGCGATCCCTTATCACCTTTTCTTTTCTTGCTTTGTACTAAAGGCCTAAATGGGCTAATCAAGAAAGCAGAAAATAATGGAGAAATACACGGTTTTTCACTGTGTAGGAGAGGGCCCAAACTAACCCATCTGCTTTTTGCAGATGATAGTCTTCTTTTTTGCAGGGCAACCATAGAAGAATGTGAAAAGGTGTTGGAGGTCTTGAATATGTATGAGGAGGCATCGGGGCAAAAATTCAATAAAAACAAAACGGCATTATTTTTTAGCAAATGTACTCCAAGTGATGTGAGGCATGAAATAAAGGTGGCTTTTGGTGTTCCGAAGATCATGCAATATGAGAGGTATTTGGGGCTACCTTCCTTTGTGGGTAAAAGGAAAAAAGCAAGTTTCAACTACATCAAAGAGAAAATATGGAGGAAGTTACAAGGTTGGGAAGGTAAATTGCTCTCGCAAGCAGGTAGGGAGGTGCTACTAAAATCAATCATACAAGCTATCCCCACCTACACAATGGGTTGTTTTAAATTACCCATTGGATTGTGTCATGAAATTGAAGCTCTAATTAAAAAATTTTGGTGGGGGCAACGTGGTGATCGTAGAAAGATTCATTGGGTGAATTGGGAGGAAATGACAAAATCCAAATCAGTGGGTGGAATGGGCTTCCGGGGTCTAACTATGTACAATGACTCACTACTAGCAAAGCAAGCATGACGACTTTTGCACAATAAAACTTCTCTTTTCTACAAGGTCTTCAAGGCCTGATTTTTCCCAAATACTACAATCATGGAAGCTGTTGACTCAAGAATGGGTTCGTATGCATGGAAGAGTATTCTTAGAGGAAGGGATGTTATTCAAAGGGGAGCTACATGGAGGGTTGGAAATGGGGAGAAAATCAACATATGGCAGCAAAGGTGGCTGCCAAGGAAACATCCTCCATATCTACCTATTTGCCCTATACAGGACTTTGAAAACTCCTCGGTGTCTTGCTTGATTGATCAATCCACGCGGCAATGGAAGGCAGACTTGGTGGATGGGCTATTCAATGAAGAAGATGCTGAGCTAGTTAAGTCAATTCCACTGAGCCAAGGTGAAGCAGAGGACGTCCTGTTCTGGCTGTACACAAAGAATGGAGTTTATACATGCAAATCCAGCTACCGTTTCCTCAAGGAAGAAGCTGAAAGGGAAGTCACAAATCAGGTTCCACCTCTTCGAGATAAAAATATGTGGAAAGCAATCTGGTCGATGCAAGTTCCGCAGAAGGTTAAAATGTTTATATGGAGGGCTTGTCGAAATGCAATGCAGACAAAACACGCGTTGATGAGGCGCACCATCACTGAAGACTCCACATGTGAACGCTGCCAAACTGATGTCGAAGACCCTCTTCATGCATTATGGACTTGCACCAAGCTCGATGTCGTCTGGAATGACCACGCAGAATGGGATTTCAGAAACTCTACTGGTTTTCTGGACTTCAAACAACTGGTTTCTTGGTTAATCACGGAAGGGAAGAACTTGAATCTTTTTGCACTCACGGCTTGGTCAGTTTGGAACCAATGGAATCGGGCTCGGATACAAGAACCTGCCACTGATCTTCAGCAGATAGCAGTTGCTGCAAAATCCAGGCTGGATGATTTTCACAGGTCAATATAGAGGAGGGATTCTCAGGGGCGACGGGCTACTCATACAGCCCAAAGCCACTGGCGTCCTCCTCCAAGGGAAGTGGTTAAAGGAAATTTTGATGGGGCGACTTGTTCACAGGAGAAAACGTCTGGAGTCGGAGTGGTTGTTCGAGACATGAACGGTTTGGTTCTAGCTTCATGTGCGAAGAGAATACATCAATCCGTTAAGGCAGTGGAGATAGAGGCTATGGCAGCTGCTACGGCTCTAACATTTGCAAAAGATCTTGGCTTTCAGCGCCTTATACTGGAGGGTGACTCACTGGAAGTGATACAAGCACTATTGGAAAGAACAGAGACATTAACACCTACAAGTTTACTGCTTGAGGATGTCAGAAGTTTGTCCCAAAATTTTGATTTATTGCTATATTCTCATACAAAAAAAGATGGCAATGCTGTAGCTCATAGTCTGGCAAAATATGCTCTACATACTAGATTTTTTAGCTTGGATGGAGGATGTTCCAACGCACATTCAATCTATTATACAAGCTGATTTGGCTCTTTTACATTAATAAAGTTTCAGCTATTTTCCCCCTCAAAAAAAAAAAAAAAAACAAATTTGACTACAAAAAACTTATGAACGATGTATTAATGAATGTGATTAATGATACTTCAAGAAAATTATAAATAAGTATTTGAATGAATGATATTAGAGATATTATAAATTTTACAATATGAGGCTTATAAAGATGTATCACTAATCACAAAAAGTAATTTAAAAATACATTTAATAGGTTTTTGACGTTCACAAATCATATTAATTGTCACATCAATTTGTAAAGGTTTTGAAGTAAAATTTATAGTATTTTTAGTATTTTCCTATCTGAATTATTTTTTATGCTTTGTGACACATATTTATAAGCCCTATGTATTTAAAATTGTATTATCTCTAGCATTACTAAATTCTTTGGGACTTCTTAAAAGTAGAGGAAAAATGTAAAACTAATTTTTTTCCTATATCTTAAAAAAAAAACATTTTAAAATATGTTTCAATTTTTGCCCTAAAATTTGAAGGCCTTTCTCTAGTAGGGGGTCCTAGGCGATGGCCTAAGTGGGCCTAGGCTCTGAACTTAGAATCAATGATTCTAATATTTGGTACGTATGCAGTGACGTTGTTCTATAACCTCACTTTTATATTCTCTTTCAATATTGAAAAAGAAAACCTACTTAGGGAGTATTTGGTAGTGTGTTTTGAATAACAGTTTTCGGTGTTTAAGCAACATTACACGTATTTTTACACACTTTTTCACCCACACATATTTCCAAAAAATACCAACAACGTTATTAGGACGATATTGTCAAACCGGCCTTAAAGTCTTTGTTTTTGATCTCAAACTATGTCTAGCTAGCTGTGCTGAACATGCCCTAATCAATAACCTTATAGGTCTTTCACTTTGTGGCATTTAGAGCAGGACCACTGTTTGTGCTAGAAATTCTTTTCAATGTGATGGATCAAAGATTATTACTTTAGCTTAGTAGTTTGTAAATGTCACTTTATTTTTAGTCTATGGAACATATTTTAATGGGACCAATGGAATCAAAGAGGAATTAGCCTACGACAACTTAGCACAAATGCACAATGCTTCACCTAACTTGGTACCTTCTACCTAGTTTCTGACTCACTGGTAGTGCTAGTTTGAACTGGAGATCCAGAAAGGTATTTATTATTTATTCTCAGTTCTCACACATGACACACCAGATGCACCTGCCCATGAAGCAGGTTGAACCAGATCGAGCCTCTAAAGAGAGTAAAAAGAGACCTAAAAGACCCAATTGGTTGTTCTAAAAAGTATGTGATAATTATCCATTCCTCATACTGTTTTTAGTTTTCCTTTCAATATTCATGACACTTTTTGAACTTAAGATATAGAATTGGTGGGCCTCTATGGTCATAATGATGCAAGAAGTTGCAAATTCAATTAAGACAGCAAAATTTCCTTTGCTATATATTTATGACCAGTAAGTTAGCTAGCTTTCTGTGACTAGAGCTTCTATATATATATATATATATATATATATATATATATATATAGTCAAAATTTGGAGGAAGTCCAATTAGATTTCAATTGGATTCTTAAATTTGTGCTATGTGTCCTATTTAAAATTTTTAATTTTTATGCTAAATAAATTATTAATGTAAAACCCAAAGAGTTTATATAAAACACTATACAAGTGCTATGCAAAATACTAAGAGTTTATATGACAAACTACATAAATGCTCCAATGGAGAAATTGGACTGTCACAAAAGCTAAACTCTTTGAATTCTCTCTCTTTAATGGAAACAAGTATACTGTTTTCACTGCGCCATCATTCTCTACCTTAAATCCCTTCCGTTTCTCTCTAAGTAAATATTTCTTTATGTTCAATTATTTTTTCTTAATTTGTTTGTTTGTTTCTTTAATTTTTTTTTGTCATTCTCACTATGGTTCATATCTCTCTTTCTCTCTCCCTCTCCAAATTTCCTATTTAGTGTTGATTATCTTATTTGGAATACTTATGGGTTTCTGCTAATTTAGGAATTTTTCAACTTCAATAGTTTAATTTTTATTGATTTTCATTCATTTTTATCATCGTTGTTTAATGTTCTTGTGCGTAAGCTCAGGTTACAAGTTAGTATAGTTTAAAAAAATTATTCACATTTTTTTTTTAAATTTATAGATTAATCTCTCCCCTCCTGACTGTAATTAGTAGGAAAAAAGAAAATATTTTTAATAAATGAATTTATTCAAATAGAAATCTTCTATATTACTTTTTTGTGTTCTATTTTATACTTCACTAATTATGTTATATTGTGTGTTTGATTTTTATTTTTTCCATTTTAAATTTTGATTATTTTATAAGAAACAAAATGTAACAAGTTATAACTAGTGAAGTATAAAGTGGAATCAGGACAATAAGATAGATGATTTGTATTTTATGTCTTCGTCGTATACTTGTTAGCTCAACAAAAATGGAATAGTCTTACCTTTAGACTCTCTTAATCAGTTTAGTGATTTAATGCCATTTTAATTTATTTCCTTAAAATTAATTAAAGGAGCCCAACGTTAGGTCTTAGAGAATAGGGCAGTAAATGAGCCGAGTTTTGTCGAGTAGTGCATGTTAAACTTGGCTCGTCAGGAAAAATCAAAAGCTCAAACTTGGCTCGAGCTGGTGATGAGTCTAAAAATAGTGTTTGAGTTTGAACTCGTGGGAAAGTCAAAAAGTTTGAATTTGGTTTGGTTTGGCTTGGCTTGACTTGATTAACTAATCAAGCCAAGTTCAAGCTTAATATCAAGCTCAAACTCAAGCTCAGGTCAAACTTTTGAGCTTGAGATTAAAAAAAAAAAAATTTATCAAATGCTTAAATCTCTAAAATTAAGAAAAAAGAAAAAGAAAATAGTATACTCATTTTATCATGCATTTAGTCCTACTTATGATTAGCCATTATTCAAATTAAATATTTACATAATTAAATTCATTTATTCATCATTCCTTGTCTATAGTTTCAACAGTTGTTCAAAATACAATTTTTACATTTACTTTAGATGGTGAAGAATTAGAAAAATACTTGTTTGTAACTATAATAAATAGGAAAATATTAACATGTTTCATAACTTTACTTTAGATGATTGATAAGGAATGATCATATGTGGCCCACTTAATTAATTAATTTATTTTTAAATGTAACTATAGTCTAAAGTGATTCTTAATCAGTTTAGAGAGAAGGAAAAAATTAAGGTAATGGATAGTGGTCCCATGTTAGTCATGTCATTATTAAGATATATGTAATGAGTACATTTAGCTAACACATATAAACTTATAAATTAGTTTATACTTGAATTGTTTTGTATTAAGCATAATAACTCATGAGCTTGTTCGTGAACAATTTTTTTTGCTTGGGCTCAGTTTGTTTATTAAACAAGCCTAAAACTAAGGCTCAAGCTTAACTTATTTATAAACAAACAAGAATGAACGAGTTTTTTATTGAGCGGAATCTGAATTATTCATGATCGGCTTGGTTCATTTACAGCCCTATCTCAAACTCTCAATTCTCAAAGCCCAGTAAAAATAGCTTACAACATTGTTGACACAAAGAGAAATATCAAATTTCCAAATAATATTAACCGTCTAGTTTTGAACCATGTTGGAAAAAATTCTTGATGATGACATTTTGCATACTTTTTTCCATATCATATGGCCTTCCTCTTAAAAAAAATAATGTCAAAATACATGGATGGAGCCAAGACTTGGAGTTAGGGGGAAGCCATGTTGCTTGCTGTGCGTGGCGGCTCCGGCTTTTGATTTTAGTGCTTTATCAATAAGGATTTTTGTTTAAAACTATATAAAAGGCCAAGTTGTTTGTTTTGGGCAAAATAAGTTGATTAGGCTTAATTTTTTTTTTGGTTTTATTATTTGTAATTTTTGTCGTTGGGCTAATTTTTTTGGGCTTATATATTTTGTTTTAGATTTAATTTATTAATTTTTTATGGCCTTTAAAAGGTGGAAAATGCTAAAACTACAATTTTTTTACAAATTGTTAATGTGGTGAGTGGTTATTAGTAAGTAAAAAGTGATGTAAATATGTGAACTAATAAGAATTTGCTATCTCAATAGTTTGTAAAAATGTTACAAAAAGGTTTGTAGTTATAGCATTACTCTTAAAAGAACTGATATTATTATTAAGTGGGGGGAAAAGTGTAATTTTATTTTAAAAAATTGCTAAAATTAGTATATATTAACATACTAATATTAAAAAAAAAAAAATTAGGGGGCAATCCATCCATGAGGCAAATAACATCTATCACAACTTTTAAGTATCGACTGTAAGTGATAAAGAAAAAATGATAAATTTATATAAATTTATAAAGTAATCATCCACCATGCACAATCGATTGCTTCTTTTAAGTTGTGGTTGTAGAAGATAATTGGAGTTCTTGCTTGCACGCCTTCATTGGATTACCCTAATTCTAGCTACCAATCAAACGTTAAAAAACATACATCTATCCCTGGAAAAAAGGCGGAAGAACATGATAACTCTCAAGCCAAAAAGCATTGTCCGATGAGGCTGGATTAGTATTTACTATTTAGCTTAAGGTGGTTTACGGTTTACCAAAATATGCCAAATTGCCAACCACATATATAAAAGTCCATAACTAAAACGACAAACTGGTGGCTAAGTGGCTTTCCAATTTCTATAGTGATTAATAGTGAATAAATTAAGTATTTTGTTTTTTTTGATTGATTCAAATTCCGCACCAATTAAAATAATTTATAACATAAATTCTTTTTTTTTTTTAGTTACGCCAGATTTGACGATTTCCATGGTTCTTGACTTCTTGCTGCTTAATAGTGAATAATTAAAGTATTTTGTTTGTCTGATTGCTTCCAATTCCGGACCAACTAAAATAATTTATGACATAAAATTCTTATATTATTTTAGTTACTTACCTACCAGATTTGACATTTAGTCATTTATTGATTTCTTGTTAAGCTAATTTAGGGTGTTTTGCGAGGAAAATTTTCCTTAGTGAATTGAAATTTGAATCTTTCTCCTTAAAAAAAAAAAAAATAAAGCGTGTGCCAGCAAAACGACCTTGAATACAATAAGTTTGATAATATGCTTTAAAAATTTTAGAATACTATACTGTAATTTTCAAGTTGTTAATTAAAAATGGAATGTCACTTGTCAACATTATGCCGATAGTACTGATTAATATATTAACACGAAATCCAAATTTTGATTTGTCAAACTTGCAAACGCAATGTTATTAAATTAAAAAGTCATCAACATTAGACTTTGTTCTGATAGGCAAGTCTATCAAATGATGAATTCAATACAAGGTGAAGTCAATTCAAAATGATGGAGCTTTTCTTATTTTCAAATGGGTTCCCCTATATATATTAATCTGCCTAGATGATGCCTCTACCAGTTGCCTCTACTAGTTGTGTTAAACTTTAATGTACAGATCAAGTTTATAGATGGAACATGTAGGAAAGCCTTTAATTTAAAAATGAAGGATTCGTACATGTAGGAAATGAAGACTTGGTTTAACATGTTCTGGCCTTCTAGATGGTGATCTAGAGCTTATGGATGTAGCTAGTGCTTGGAACATGTCCTAATTATTTGCCATATGACTCGTTGCTGTAGGTTGCGGAGGGTGTTAGTACCATTGAGTTATCACTGAAAACCTTGAAAACTAGTTTCACTAATCAAATAAACCGTTTTAGGAACATGGATATTGTTAAATTATTAATGTTAGGAAAAAAATTTAGATATGATTCCTTCAGTCTCGTGCGTCTAAGTTCCCAAATTGAAATCAACCATACACAACGATATTAACTAATGTAGTAAAAATAAAATCATGTTTTTTAAAGACAAATTAATTTCAATCACAATGCAACCACGTGTAGATTTTAAGTAAAGAACCTAAGATTTTCCCTTAATATTAAAATTTTAATTTCATATTCATTTGATTTTTATTAACATCATAATTGAATTTATTTATTATAATATATTCTACTATTTGATTTAATATAATTTTTATTTTTATTTAAAATAATAGTAATGACTAATGAGAAAGAAAAGAAATTATTCGTCTAAGATCTGGAGGGGTGTTATTGGAATATGCGTGATGTATTATGTATAGTTCAAGAAATACTGCTAAATATTTAAAATAAAATTATGAATTATGATGTACAGTTTATATACATACATTAGTCAATAATTTACAGGTAAGTGTATATAGATTTTAATATATTTTCTTGATATCACGTCCAAATAAGTCCAATTAAAAATTATTTCTTGAAACTCATATATAATATATAATAGAGTAAAAAATATTCACATGACTTGTGACTATATAAAGCAGTCCTTAGAGCTTTAATTGAAAAATGACTGTTACATACCAGAGAGGTGTGCAAATAAGTAAAAAATTACGAGAGGAGAAAATATATTTTATATATCAAATACATTTTTTTTTTGGGAAGTGTATATATCAAATACATGTATCATTCGGTACTTTCCTAAGCCTTAAAGGTTTGAAGGGTTCATAGACCCAGGTTTAAGTGGTAGCAAGGTTAGGTTATACTGTCGATTGTCAAAAAAATACTAGTATCATTATCTCATAGTATATAAATCTTACATAATATAGATAGATAAAATAAAAAATAAAATTCGAAGTGAAAATAATTCATGCATGCGTAGCATCGCAGGAATTTTTTTTTGATAGAGTAGCAGCCCAGGAATTGGACATGTCTTCAAATAGTATTATCACTATTATTAATTATGGAAAAATAAGGTTATTTTACAATCTCGCCAAGGATTCTTTTCACAAAGCAATATCTAATATCGTCTATCAACTTATCAAAAAAAAAAAATATCGTCTATCAAACGCCCTCATCCTTCCTATAAATACCCATATCTTCCTCTCATTCTGTATATGCTTGCGTGGAACCAGTGATAAAGACCATGGAGAGAGTTTTGCTGCTTGGTTCCTTTTCTTTAGCTTTGTTAGGAGTGTTCACCACATCATTAGCCCAAGATACTAGTCCTCTTCTAAATTCATCCAAGTTGGAAATGTTTGTGGATGAGCTTCTAGATATGCCCCAAATCCTAGGCTTTGATTCTGTGTATGGTGTTCCCAGATCTAAGTCACTGGAGATTGGCATGTACAGTAAAAAATGGGTAAGTGGATTTTGTTTTTTCCTTCTAAATACAGTCTTATTGCTTTACACTTCTTACATGTGTTTTGTATATATAGTTCCTGCTATCCGACTTTCGATTACTTAAGTCAGTAATTAACGACCTTACCACAATCATCCATATTGCACTTCTGGGCTTTACTGTTAGTTCATCGAAAGAAAGGCACAGGTGACTTAAGTTCTTGCATATGGAGTAAGTATGCCATGCATGGGATATACGTATATTCTCTGTCAGAGCATGTGAGTCTTATATGACTATAAGAGAGAGGATACTTAAATCCGATGTATGGGATATTTATTTCTTGTTTATGTTTTAATCTTTTATACATATAAAGATATGATTCCAATTGTGTTGCCCATATTCTTGCTACATGGGTTTCTTTTTAACGTAATAGTGGCGTCTTTCTCATCTCCAATATACTAGTTCATGTTTTGCTATTGAGATGGTAGATGGCCCAGGCCCTAGTCCTCTTTCGCATCAACAACATATTTCATTCAGCCAAAAAAAGAAAAAAAATAGACAGGATTTTGAAGAGAGAGAGAGAGAGAAAAAAAAAAAAAAACATACAAATAGTATGCAGAAGCAGAAGCACATGAATGAAATCCAAATAAGATGTTGGGGTGTTCCCTTGTTCATATTATGTTCAGGGCTGGAATTACAATCCTAGAATGGCTAGACAGTTTTATGTTACAAAGATTTCAAGTCAACTTCAAGACTTTTGAAACCAAGGAAAATTGATTTTTACCAATTGGTACTTGTTATAAATGATAACCAAAATGGCTAGTTTTGTGCCTAATAAGGGGATTAAGGAATTGGAACCACTTAGGCCTTAGCTCCTTACGATGCCTTGTACGGTTGCACCCTCGTGTTTTGCTATCAATATTTTATTTAATTTTCTTAGGTATGGTAAGATTCTTCGCTAGTTCGCAAAACATATCTAGTTACGTACTATTTTTTTTTTCCTTGGAACTTTTCTTTAGTCATTACATAGCTGATCAATGCCTTATTTAATATTCTTGAATAATAAGATTTTGTATGATTAAAGTATCAAACACCCCGTTTGTCTAATCATGTCATTACCGCAAAAGACAAGCATAATGTCCTAGTAGAAGCCTTCCCTCGGTCTTGGTAAATTTAGAAGGACAAAATTTTCCTTAAATTCACTACGTGCTGGTTCAAACTAATACTTACGTAAATTTTTGGTTATATGATTTATTCAATTGTTATGTAACTTGTCCAAATAATTTAATATACATGAGTGGTTTTATAAATTGCCCTAATGAGTTAGAGAAAATTTCTTTAATCCGGTTTCGAAGAAAATTTTGTCTAATATCAAATGTGCGATGAAACCCCTAGCAAATTAGTTGTAATTTCATTTGCTTTTCTTCACAGAAATTCCACAGAGATCTCCCTCCTACGACCGTATATGCCTATGGTGTATCTAAAGAAGCTGCAACTATTCCAGGTCCAACAATCAGGGCCCTTCATGGAATTTACACCAACGTGACATGGAAAAATTATCTCCCTCCAAATCACATATTGCCTTGGGACACAACCATCACAATTGCTGAACCGGCTGACAAGATAGGGATCCCTACGGTAGTCCATCTCCATGGTTCAATTGGAGAGCCCGAGAGTGATGGAAACCCAAAATCATGGTTCACCGCTGGATTCAAAGAAAAGGGACCTGCATGGACCAAAGAAACATACAGCTACAACAACAACCAACAACCTGGAAATTTATGGTAATGATGATAATAATTCTTTCAAAGGTTTAAATTGTTAAGAAATAATGGACCTTCTCAATGTGGGCCAATCTCTCCCTTAATATGTTAGATTTTAATTAAATATCAAAAATGATAAAACATTTACAAAGTGATAAATTTAATCAATTAACCAATATTTTATTGTAACAGGTACCATGATCATGCCATGGGATTGACTAGAGTCAACCTCCTAGCTGGATTGATTGGGGCCTACCATATCAACCACCCCGAATTGGAGGCTCCACTTGGACTCCCTAGTGGTGATGAATTTGATCGTACATTGATCGTATTTGATCGTAGCTTTCGTACTGATGGTTCCATATACATGAATTCCACAGGAGATAATCCCTCCATACACCCCCATTGGCAACCGGAATATTTTGGTGATGCTATTATAGTGAATGGCAAAGCTTGGCCTCGTATGACAGTACGACGTCGTATGTACCGATTTCGTATTATAAATGCTAGTAACGCTAGATTCTTTCGGTTCTTTTTCACCAACGGTCTAGGATTCATCCACGTGGGATCTGATTCAGCTTACCTTAATGAAGCAGTGATGACCAATGAGTTTTTACTGGGCCCATCTGAGATTGCTGACGTGGTTGTTGACTTTTCCAAGTCAAAGAATGATAGTGCTATTCTAGCAAATGATGCACCATATCCCTACCCAACTGGGGACCCAGTTGATGAAGAGAATGGCAGAGTCATGAAGTTTATCATCTTGACACATCCAGAGAATGACACGGGTCGAACACCCAATAAGTTGATCCAATACCCAGGCCCCAATTTATCTAGTGTGACGCAGACACGATATATAACTATGTACGAGTACGAGAGTTCCACTGGTAACCCAACTCATTTATATTTGAATGGGATATCATTTAACTCACCAATCACTGAGACACCTAAAGTGGGGGCCACTGAAGTGTGGAATGTGATCAATCTAACGGAGGATAATCACCCATTACACATTCATTTGGGGCTCTTCGTAGCATTGGATCAGACTGCGTTAGTGAACGAGACAGAGTTTAAAAATTGCATGATGAAAATGAACGATGCGATTAAGTGCCAAATAAGCAAGTATGCAATTGGGAAAAGTGTAGAGGTGCCTGCTGAGGAGAAAGGGTGGAAGAATGTTTTCAAAATGAGACCTGGATATGTGACAAAGATTTTAGTGAAATTTTCTTTCATAAATTCAAATGAATCGTATCCGTTTGATGCAACTGCGAAGCCAGGCTACGTATACCATTGCCATGTAAGTATTTTCATTCTCTACTTTTTACTATGTTTTATTTTTTGTTCAAAGAATGACAATAATTGTAGAAAAAAAAGTTATATAATGGGTTAAGGCTCGGGCCTATTTAACATAAGTGATACAATAAACCTAATTTTGTTTAGTAGAAAAAGTAAACTAAAAGAAATATAAATTGCAAAAAACAAAATGATGAAATGACATCAATGGTAAATCTAAGGAGATGCATATTTTTAATATGCATGATAGAATTACGAATAAAAATTGTCATTTTCTCACTTTAATATGCTAGATAAGAGTGGATATGAACCAATTGCCATAATTTTATGGTGAAAAATAGTGTCTATGGACGTACTCTAATTTGCTTTTTAACGCATACAGATCTTGGATCACGAAGACAACGAGATGATGAGGCCCTTCAAGCTCATCAAATAAGATTGGGCATGAGAAAGATATACGAGGATCCTAAATAAAGTTTGTCACTCTGAGCCACAATCTTTTTTTACTTATCAGTTTGATCCATATATGCCCGAAATTTTGAAAATTCTCTCTCTCTGAATGCAGGATCTTACTTGTTCTCATGCACAAACTTGAATAATTAAGAAAGAATCCCTCGTCTTAGAAATTGTAGTACTAGTATTTGTATCAAAAAAGGGAAATAAAGGAAAACAATTGTACAATTGATTGGTAAGAATGGAAAACAAGTGTACAATTTATTGTGTTTTACAAGACGTTTAAAATAACTAGCTCAATTGTGGGCGTTTGGTTTCAATGTTTAGTTTTAGATAGACCACTCTACGCAACTTTATGTTGAGGGGTATATATGTACCAAAACAAAAGGGCAAGCCCCTAAAACCTAAAAACTTTATTTTATCCAACAACCAAAAATAAAATAAAATAAAAGAACAAAAAAATTGAACAATGCTCATATGAAAACCATATAAATTGCAATTATATTTAAGATATACAAATTTGGATAATTTATTTATGTAAATCTTATATGGGATTCATGCTAAGAGTCTTGTATCTCAACACATCTCTTTTCAAGTATTTTCAATAGAAATGTCCAGGATTGAATTTCCTCATTATTAAAAAAATTAAAAAATGAAAAAGAGGGAAAACAAAGGGAATTGTGTAAAACCTACATAAGCCCCACATACTAGTGGTCTAACAAGTGATTTGCAAGAAGTTTGGAACTCAAATTGCAAAGAATGATATGTTTCTATTAATTATATATATATATATATATATATATGAAAGGGGTTATTTGGTATTGTGAGAGACCGCGCCCCTAGCACAAACCTTTCAATGGTTTTGGCTCATAACCCACATGAATAGTGTGGAGTCATATTTGTTTCTTTCAAGAGAAAATGGAGGTTCTACTAATGTTATTATCCCTTTTTAGTTTTACAATAGAATCACCACTTATTTTAATACAGAAAATAAGAAACAAAAAGAATTGAAAAATATGTCGTCGTTATTGATGATTTGATATTGAAATCGTACAACTCTTTGATAATAACTAAAGATCACATCACTTTGGTCCTATATACAATCTAAGGCTGTGTTTGGTTTATGTAAAATATTTTCCAGAAAATAAATATTTTCGGGAAATGCTATTTTCGGGAAAGGAAAATATTTTCAAGTGTTTGGTTGCATTCCAAAAAATGCTTTGGAAAATATTTTCTAGTGTTTGGTTGTGTTGCTGAAAATAATATAGAAAACACATTTTCTTCTTGTTCCTCACATTTTCTCAGCTTCCAAACAAATATATAATACCATTTCTCAATAGATAAACATAGAAACAAAACCCAACTAAAAAAAATTCATCAAAACCCAACCATTTCTCAATTGCGATATCAGTGCGATCGGTGCCGTCTTGATGCGATCTTGGGGTGCGATCTTGGCAAAGTCGAATGCGTGATTTGGGCTCTGGGTTCGCCGGCGAAGTCGAAGGGTGCGATCTGGGTGCGATTCGAAGTCGAAGTCGAACGGCGAAGTCGAAGGGTGCGATTCGAAGTCGAAGTCGAACGGCGAAGTCGAAGGGTGCGATTCGAAGTCGAAGTCGAAGGGTGCGAAGTCAAAGGGCTCTGGGTTCGATCTCTCTCTGGGTGCGATCTCTCTGGCTGGAGCTTGGCTGGTCAGAGGGGTGTGCTCTCTCCCTCTCTCTCTCTCTTTGTCTGTGTTTTTCGGAATCCATTTGAAGGTAAAATAGCAACTGAAATTGATTTCCGGTTTGAGAGGGGAATTTTCGGTCAAAGCTGAAATTAATTTCCGTTGACCCTATTTTCCTGTGCTTACCAAACACACATTTTTACAGAAAACCATTTCCGGAAGTGGTTTGAAGCCAAAACAAACGCAGCCTAAAACAAAATACAACACTTTAATTTCTAATTACAATTACAATCTAGAGAAATCTCGATTTGGTAAGAAGTTGTTTTGAGTTTCTGAGATACTTGGTGTATTTTTGGATTGAAGGTGGAGAGGAGATTTATACTAGATGTAAGGGAGTTAGAGTTTAGTCTCCAAGCAATATGGGACTCTTATAAAATTAGGTTTTCTAAAGAAAAAACGTAAGAATCAAGGTCAAACTGAGTGGGGAGTAAGCCAAACTGAAAAAGGAAGATAATCTGGAGAATGTGGTCCAAGTATCGATAAAAAATTGGTCCAAATCCTCCTGGATCTTTTCCTTTTTTCGGGTCTATCTATTTCATTTTTAATTATGATATGATTTCCTCTGAATTTTGACTTCCTATTTTTGATTTTCTTGACTAAAAGTAGACTGGTTATGATTAAGAAATCATAATCACCTATGGTTGGAATTGGTTTCATATAAGTGCACTTTACTGTTAAAAAGTGTTTATTTGATATCTTTTAATTTTGAGGCTTGATTAATGCTCATGAACCGTTGTGTTTGGCCATTATGACCAAAACGTTTGTTTTAAAAAAAATATTTAGAGATCAAACGGTTAAAATTACAATCTTGCCCTAGAGACCAAGGTTTTCAGACCCGGACCGTTCATTGAACCGTAAAAGAGAGAGGTTCAAGGGTTTTAAGGTCGAACCGAGATCGAACCGGGGTTGAACCGTGATGACGTCATAATTAATTTAATAATTATTTTAAATATATATAAAAACATTAAATTAATAAAAAAAAAAAAATTAACTAGAATAGTCTAATTCATTTAGAAAATGAAAATGTTCACATTCCCCTATATTTCAGTTGTATGCCCTGCAATTTTAACAACCAAGAAACCAACCCACAGCCCCGTTGCTTTGTTCAGCACTGATAAAATAACCTATAACTGAACGGGATCAACAAAAAGAAACAAAACCCAGATCACAACCTTCAACTGAAATTTTAATAGGTAATTGCAATATTTGATTAATGAAAACCAATCCCAAAATTCATGTCTCATAAACATAAACCAATTTCAACTGACTAAACATGACTCCATTTCAAAAATCAATATTTCTCAGCAAAGTTCTCAGAAAACAAAAGGCAATCATTTGATTTGACATTAGCCTAATCCCAAATTCCAAATTTAGCCATGATGACTAACACCATTTCAAATAAACAAAACCAATACAAAATTTTAAAAAATATATTTCCCAAACCAAGAGAAAATTAATTTGATTGGGCTGATCCAATCTCAAATTTCAAGCCTAATAAACACATACCATCTTATAAAACAAATGTAAGATCAAAATTCTATGAAAAATCCATAAAAACAAAATAGCTGATCTATCTGATTAACATAATCCTATATCAAGTCTTGCAAACTTAAACCCACCCCAAATACACGCACACCACACATATACAATCAATAATCCCAATAAAGTTTCACTTACAAATCTACTGGAACAAAAAAAAAAGTAACCAATTAAGAAACCCATCAAATTTCTAATCAAATAAAGTCAAGATCACCTCACAATTGAAAACCCACCTCAATTCCAATTCAAAGAATTCTAAAAGATGAAAAAGACAGCAACTTTCTTAATAACCAAAAAAAAAAAAGTATCTTCACAAGAGCAGCTACTACTACTGAATATATCACCCAAAACAGCCCCCATGAACCCAGAATTTTCACAACCAATCACCCAAAACAGCCCCCTTGAACCCAGAAAAATTCACAACCAAAATCCCAGCAAAACCCACTGAATATATCACCCAAAACAGCCCCCATGAACCCAGAATTTTCACAACCAATCACCCAAAACAGCCCCCTTGAACCCAGAAAAATTCACAACCAAAATCCCAGCAAAACCCACTGAATATATCACCCAAAACAGCCCCCATGAACCCAGAATTTTCACAACCAATCACCCAAAACAGCCCCCATGAACCCAGAAAAATTCACAACCAAAATCCCAGCAAAACCCACTGAATATATCACCAAAAACAGCCCCTATGAACCTAGAATTTTCACAACCAATCACCCAAAATGAACCTAGAAAAATTCAATTAAAACCTCATTGCGAACATAACACAGGACATGAAATTCTTAGCCAAACACCATAGGAAATCAACCAAAAAAAATTCTCATAATACAACCACACATTGTGTACAACCTTGTTTCTCATAATAATGTTTTCCAAGTTATAGTACACAAACATAATACAAAATATAAAATACATAGAAATTATCTCTAAAATGTTACAGTACACAAACAGAATACATAGAAATGTTTTCCAACCTTCTTACAAAGAGACATAGAAATTATCTCTAAAACACAAAACATAACTTCAAAGTTCAAACATAATTATCATAAATCATAAATCATCAATGTCCAAATCATCATGCTCATCATCATTCCCTGGAAATCCAGGAGGAGGGCCAACAGGTTGTCCAAATGTTCCCAAATCAATTCCTTCAACCTCACTGCTATCATCTACAGATTCTATACACAAGGTTGAACAAAATAAAAAGAAAAATCATAATAATGTTTGCACAAACTTAAAAAAATAAAAGAAAAATCAATATAAGTTATTATATTTTTTTGCATATAAACTAACCTTCCATATTAGAAGAAGGCCCTTCACTTGCTGGATATGCACCCTCTTCATAAATTGCATTCTCCAACTCTTCATAATTAAGATATGGGTCCTCCTCTTCCACAAATACCCAAAAATTGGTTTTGTCGATACTTGCATAATCAATGGGGTCAAAATTAAACTTTTTGTTGTAAAGCCTGCATCATAAAATGTCATGCTCATTATTGGAATTTGAACATAATTAGTAACTAACAATTACATTATATAAATGACTTTTTAAAAATTAATATAATGATAAGATATAGCATTTAGTTACCTATGTTTCAATCGCAAGTTATGATGAACAAACACAAGATCATTGAGCCTTTGATGCTCCAATCTATTTCTCCTCTTAGAGTGTATTTGGTCAAATAAACTCCAACAACGCTCACATCCAGAAGAAGCGGAAGTTTGGCTAAGGATTCTAATTGCCAATTTTTGCAAGTTTGGAGCATCAGCACCCCACAACTTCCACCATTCATCTAATTTTCATAACACAACATAATCTAATATTAATTAACATAAACATATAGTCCAAGACTAGATTCTCAACATATAGTATTAAAGTAATTAAATTCCCAACTACATTACTTGAATGCAACACTAATTACTTGAATGCACACTATATCTTTTAGTAAACATATGGTATTAAAGTAAACTGATTACTTCACCTGGATGAGTGGTTGTGCTTGTTGACAATGCAAGCTCTCTATCAAAGCTCCCAATGCGGTCTCGAAAATATTGGGTTTCCTTAATAACCTTCTCTTTGTCACCATCATATTTTGTCCCAATATAGTCCAAAACAGCCATATGTACTGCTGGTTTCCGGCAAAAATTCTCCTCATCATACTGAAAAGCGGGATTTAACCAATATGCAGCAGCATGAAGATCTTTACGCAAATGTTTGTCCCAACGAATTTTTATAATTGAAGTGTATGGCTTGTACAAGTGCTTCTTCATTCGGAAGATCTTCTTGATTCCCAACCGTGCTCTATGCATGCCCTCATACACATATCCTATTGCAGGCCTTTGATCAGAATTAACAATCCGTAACAAACGAATGAGCGGCGATGAAATCTTGACAAGAACATTAATATCATCCCAAAAAGTATTATCTAAAATGATAGAAACTACTTCTTTTGCCTTTGACTCTCTTGCCAATCTATTGTCCACAAAAAACTTGCTAGTCACTAAGGCTTGCAAGTCATGCTTATGCACATGAAGACTTCCAAATGAAAGAAAAGTAGTAGCAAATCTTGTTGCTCCTACACGTACAATATCTGTCCAACTAGGTCTCTTCCTCAACCAAGCAATCAAAGCTACATGATTATAAATAAAAACTGTAACTTTGGATGCACGTTTTTTAAGTCTCTCCACATGAGGCATTTCTCCCATATCCTGCAACACAAGATTCAGGCAATGTGCTGCGCAAGGAGACCAACTAATGGTCTTATACTTTTCACACAACAATTTACCAGCAGATACATAATTGGAAGCATTGTCGGTAACCATGTGAACTATGTTTTTTGGACCAACCCATGTAACTACTTCATCAAACAATTTATATAAGTTTCTAGTACTCTTCACAATATCAGAGGCATCAACTGATTTTACAAATACCATTCCCCTAGGACAATAGACAAGGAAATTAATCAATGACCTATGTCTAGTATCCGTCCAACCATCAGCCATAAGTGTACATCCAACTTCTGCCCAATGCCTACGTTGTGACTCAACCAACAACTGTACCTCTTTCTTTTGATCCCTCAACAAAGGGACCCGTACAGCATGATAAGATGGAGCTTTGTAGCCAGGACCAGCAGCAGCTACAGCATCAATCATCTTTTGGTAGTACACTGAATTGACTACATTAAAAGGTATGCAATTGTCATACAAGAACCTTGCAATAGCCATATCAGCTTGCCTCACCCTTTCTTTACTTTGAAACACACTTTTAAGACCAGGTTGAGCTCCTGGAGTAGTTCTTGGAGCAAAATAATTATCCCCCGGATTTGTACCCTTTCTTTTACCTAAAACAAGTTTTTTAGGCAACCCACTACTATACACCTCTTGAACATCTTCATCTTCTTGTATATCACTATTTGTGGAAGGCACACTAAACATTTCTGCTTGACGTTGTTTTTCAACTTTTTTCTTCAACTCAAACTCCTTCACATATTCCAACATTTGGTATCTCACATCATGAGAAACCTTTTTACATGATCCAATATCACCTTTTATCCCCGCAAGGTGTTTTTTCATCCTATTAATACCCCCACCTTTATATGTTTGCCTACAATACATACATGTGAAAGTATTTCGTCCCTTCTCATCCGACCCAAGGCTAAAATGTTCCCAAGCCGGATCAACCTTTTCCCTTACTCTAGAGCTAGACTCCATTACATTGGAATCAGCTTCATGTGATGGAGTAGACCCGGTCTCTGTTTCCATTTTAATCTAAAAAACTAAACAACCAATCAAACACGCATAGACCCATCAATTTTTGAAATACAAATAGTCAAAGAATCACAACTTCATACACAAAGTCAAATTAACAAACTAACATACACCAAGTCATAGAGTCAAAGAATCACAAATTGATCTATAGGTGCTAATATAGAAAGAATCATAAACTAAGCCAAATTGTTGTACCAAGCACAAAATAAAATGAAATGAGAATCCAAACTTTAAGCCTCTCTCTAGCTCTCAAATTCCCCGATCAACCAAATGTGGGATATAAACCCATTAACTTAGTCCACATATAAGTTCTAGAGAATTACTACAATAAGTAAACCATTTAGCAAAACATTCCACATCATATAATCTTTTCGAGGCATTTTATCAAACACACATCATGCATTATTGTTGCAACCACTGTTGCATATATAATCTTATAAAAGAACTACCCACAAATACATTCAACTCAAAACCCAGCATCAAAATCCTTTGATAGACTAAGTTCTCCAAACTCTTTAACAATACCCAACTCCAAAATTTTCCTAGAAACAGCATTAGCATTAGCATTAGCTTAGCTGTTCCCATATTCTAATCACAAGTGAATCAGCGCCCACTTCATGATTATTTCCTAAGTTATGCATGTTTCATATATGATTCCCTAAGTGAGCAGTGAACACACACTTACATGCATCATATTGCACATCAATAGCTATAAACAAATTTCTCTTTCAATGCCGTAGAGGACACCGTCGCACTATTAGGAGAGGAGAGGAAGTGAGAATTGGTGAGAGACGTTTGTGGGTCAAGTTTGATGTTCAAAATAAACCATATTGCGACGGCGAAATCAACAATCAAGTTTGATGTTCAGCAAAAAAAAATCAACAATCATCATCCACATTTTCAATTGACCCAAATCATCAACAATCAACTTGCAAAAATTAACAAAGAAAAAACAGATTAGGGGTAATAAAATACCAAACGACGGCGACGGCGACGAGGCAAAGAGTGAGTTGCGACGGCGACGAGGGAGAGAGGCAGAGATGAGCTGCGATCTGGGCTGAACTGCGACGGTGAGAGAGTGACTGAGCTGCGATCTGGGCTGACTGCGATTTGGGCTGAACTGCGACGGCGAGAGAGTGATCGAACAAAGGTGGAACGACGGCGATCTGGGCTGAGCAAGAACGACAGTGGAACGGCGGTAGGATTTTAGATTTAGGGCGATCTGGGCTGAGCCAAAAGAAGGGTGGAACGGCGGTGGAGCAAGGGAGGAACGGCGGCAGGATTTATGGTGGAACGGCGGTGGAGCAAGGGAGGAACGGCGACGACGAGGGATAGAGGCAGAGACGAGAGGGTGAATGAGAGAAGTGAGGTTTCGTGTGATCTCAAATGATGTGAGGGTTTCAGAGTGTTCTGGAGACTGGAGAGAGGGTTAAAACATAGTAACGGTTGAACGACGCCGTATAGGAACTAGGAAGGAAAAAAAAAAAGGTGCTGGAACGACGTCGTTTTAAGGCAGAAGTAATGCACCCGTTCAACCCGTTTGAACCGCTCACGGTTAACAGAACCGGACGGTCGGACCGCGGTTCAGACGGGTTCATGCTTTTTTCGCATAGAACGGTTCCTTACCTTAAACGGACCGTGAATCTGAACGGTTCCCGGGTTTTACGGTCGAACCGGACGGTCCGGTCCGGGTTTAACAACCTTGCTAGAGACATGAGATGCTGATGATATGCAATACAATACAAGTAAGGTTAAATGGAAGGTGCAAAATAGAGTGTCTACTAATATAGATTCCTTATTTTTAAAACCAATAAAAATATTGTTTTGTGCTTTGTGTTCTCTAAACTTATTTTTTTTAGTGTTTTTCTCGCCCTTCAAAAACTTGTTTGGCAATATTTTTGGGTTTTTGACTTTTTGTTTTTCAACCCATCCCATCCTTAAAGAACTTGCATTAGTCAACGCAAAATGGACTACTGTAAAGCTACTTAGTTATAGTAGTCGTACAAATTTACACAACTATTGTAGTTGTGTATATGCATTTTTTATTCATGCTTTGTGTTTCTCAAAGTTGAAAAATAAGAGTGAATAGTAGTTGTGATGTGTGAAGAGAGAAAAAATTGAAAAACCAAGAAAATTTTATATTTTAATAAAATAGACAGTATATAATTAGATGTGGGTGTTTTTGAAAATTGGTTATGCAAAATAGAAAAAGTAGATTTTATGCTAAAATAGACAAAATATTTTGCATGAGTAGATGCAAATGCTCTTAATCCACAACCGACATGCTTATATTAAAGCCCATCCCCACCCCAATAACACCCAATCAACTAAATTCATCCACACTCATGTGAGACTGACATGTGGGCCCTACAACTAACCACCAACCAAACCATCAAATGCAACACCGACTAACATTTAACATGGAAATCAAACCCACACTCACAGTAAAGGATGAAAAACCCATATTTGCTACATTAATTTTGAGAACAAAAGTTGAAGAGAAAACTCCTTTGGGTTGTTTTCAAATAACTATTTTGTACAATACAATTAGAAATAATTTTCCTATGAGCGTGCACACGCACACACACACACACACATATATACACATGCAAAATTGTATTTTTTTATTACAAATTTTGAGAGCAAGGTTAAGTGTGGGTTTAAACCCTAACAAACTCATGCATACAAAGTCGTGGTCTACCCGCCCTTCGCACATCAAGCCATGACAAACTCTTACACTCCTAACCATTACTAACTCACACATTTAAAGTCATTGTCTAATATTATGCCACATAAACTTTTTATGCCTTAAAACATCATTTTTGACATCTAAATTCAAGATTATTTGCATATTTTTCTTTCATTTCTTCATTTTCCCCCTTGGTGGGAGTGGCGAGGAACCTAGTCACTACAAAAAGCTTAACCTGTTTCAACCCACTTTTTTTGAGGGTGTATTGAGAAGTGGGGAAACAATTACTAAAAACATATGCTTATCTATTTGAGAACAATTTATTTAGATAAAATTGAAAATGTTATGCTGAAAGTGTAGAAAAAAATGTTAAAAATTAACTGAATAGTATAGTGGGACCTATAAATAGTACCAAAAAGTGCAATAAGACCCATAAATAGTACCAAAAGAAAGCTAAAAACTCAAATAAGCTGTAACTTGTGACAGTGTGGAGGAACCTAGTCACTACTAAAAACTTAACCTGTTTCAACCCACTTTTTTTGAGGGTGTACTGAGAAGTGGGGAAACAATTACTAAAAACAGATGCTTATCCATTTGAGAACAATTTATTTAACTAAAACTGAAAATGTTATGCTGAAAGTGTAGAAAAAAATGTTAAAAATTAACTGAATAGTATAGTGGGATCCTTAAATAGTACCAAAAAGTGCAACGAGACCCATAAATAGTACCAAAAGAAAGCTAAAAACTCAAATAAGCTGTAACTTGTAGCTGGTAAATCTAACTAGCTTTATTTTGAGGGTCTTTAAAACCCTCGAAATAAACCCTATACGACCCTGAAATAAGCTTTAAAAAAAAAGTTCAACTCTTCTGCGTGAATTTTGCTTCCAGATTTTAACATTTTTCATGGCAACCTTGCAATGTTATTAAATTAAAAGTCATATCAACACTAGGCTTTGTTGTGATAGGCAGTCTATCAAAGGATGAATTCAATACAAGGTGAAGTCAATTGAAAATGATGGATCTTTTCTTCTTTTCAAATTTGATCCCCTATATATTAATCTGCCTAGATGATGGCTCTACCAGTTGCCTCCTCCAGTTGTGTTAAGCTTGAAGGACAAAGCAAATTTATAGATGGAACAGGTTCGAAAGCCTTCAATATATTAAAAAATGAAGAATTCATGCATGTAGGACAGTAGGAGATGAAGACTTGGTTTACCATGTTCTGGCCTTCTCATTGGTGATATAGAGTTTATATGGATATATATAGCTAGTGGTCGGAACATGTCCTAATTATTTGCCACATGACTTTTTGTTGTAGGTCGAGGGTGTTAGAACCATTAGGCTATCACTAAAATCCTCAATAACTCATTTCATTAATCAAACAGCAATTTTAAGCATGTGCATATTGTTAATTATTAATGTGGGTCCGAGAGGTCTGCAATTCGGCCCAAACTCTATTTGGGCCCAGGGCCCGTGCCGAGGAGGTATCTTGCCGAGGACGAATGATCAATGGCCGGAGTAGCAAGGGGAACGGCTGAGAACTTACCCTGTCTTCGGCATTCCAGAGTTTCAATGGGAAGACCAACATCATGGTGGAGGCAATCCCCAAACAGCCCCCTCAAGGGGATGTGAACGGAATGTGGCCCATAGGGAAGCAGGGTGTGAAATTGGACCAAGGAAAATGCGTCCCCTCTTCAGTAAATGTACCTGCCAATACCCAGAACTGATTAATGAGAAAAGACGTTTGGACGGTGTAAACTTCGATCCATGCAACTAATAGAAAGTTAGACGGGACGGTTGATGGGATGGATACAGAAATAAGCTCCTGCCTGCCCTACAAGTGGAGGGTCAGGATCAACCAAGACGGACTATATAATAAAAAGGAAGGTGCACCAACTAAGAGGCTGGGAAAAATAGCCAAAATCCAGAGCCTCCCAGCCCACCTCCAGGAGAAAGACTCCAGGGGTGAAGGAAACATAACTATATACGAACACCTCGAAAAACCCACCGCCTGGTGACTAAGGCCTAGCCTTTCAAACCCACGCTCTACAAATGATATTGTTTGGGCCCTTTTTACGTGCGAACTCGACATTGTTACGGTCCGCCACGAATCGTGTCCTTACAATTGGCGCCGTCTGTGGGGAAGGCTTGTGTGTTGGTATAGGAGGTGGGTCGATAGAGTTTCTTTGTTATTTCTAACCGTTGGTTATAGAGTTCTAGTATAAAGTTCTGCTAGGGGCTACGTTTCTTGACTAGGGGCTTGGCTGAGGAACTAACTCCCTTAAAGCCAAGGTCCCCCGCAAAGAGCGAACTAGGCACTTGGTAGCGTTAATCGTATGGATAAACTCTAGGGGCTTGGCTGAGGAGCTAACTCCCCTAAAGCCAAGATCCCACACAAAGAGAAAACTAGGTTTTGGACAGAACTAAGGCATTGCATGGTCCACGGACTCAAGCCTATGGGGAAACCAACTACCTGGATGTGGAAAACTAGGTTTTGGACAGAACCAAGGCATTGCATAGTCCTCGGACTCAAGCCTATGGGGAAACCAACTACCTGGATGAGGAAAACTAGGTTTTGGACAGAACTAAGGCATTGCATAGTCCTCGGACTCAAGCCTATGGGGAAACCAACTACCTGGATGAGGAAAACTAGGTTTTGGACAAAACCAAGGCATTGCATAGTCCTCGGACTCAAGCCTATGGAGAAACCAACTACTTGGATGAGGAAAACTAGATTTTGGACAGAACCAAGGCATTGCATAGTCCTCGGACTCAAGCCTATGGGGAAACCAACTACCTGGATGAGGAAAACTAGGTTTTGGACAGAACCAAGGCATTGCATAGTCCTCGGACTCAAGCCTATGGGGAAACCAACTACCTGGATGAGGAAAACCTTGGGGGGAAAACCAACTACCTGGATGTGGAAAACTAGGTTTTGGACAGAACCAAGGCATTGCATAGTCCTCGGACTCAAGCCTATGGGGAAACCAACTACCTAGATGTGGAAAACTAGGTTTTGGACAGAACCAAGGCATTGCATAGTCCTCGGACTCAAGCCTATGGGGAAACCAACTACCTGGATGAGGAAAACTAGGTTTTGGACAGAACCAAGGCATTGCATAGTCCTCGGACTGAAGCCTATGGGGAAACCAACTACCTGGATGAGGAAAACTAGGTTTTGGACAGAACCAAGGCATTGCATAGTCCTCGGACTCAAGCCTATGGGGAAACCAACTACCTGGATGAGGAAAACTAGGTTTTGGACACAACCAAGGCATTGCATAGTCCTCGGACTCAAGCCTATGGGGAAACCAACTACCTGAATGAGGAAAACTAAGTTTTGGACAGAACTAAGGCATTGCATAGTCCTCGGACTCAAGCCTATGGGGAAACCAACTACCTGGATGAGGAAAACTAGGTTTTGGACAGAACCAAGGCATTGCATAATCCTCGGACTCAAGCCTATGGGGAAACCAACTACCTGGATGAGGAAAACTAGGTTTTGGACAGAACCAAGGCATTGCATAGTCCTCGGACTCAAGCCTATGGGGAAACCAACTACCTGGATGAGGAAAACTAGGTTTTGGACAGAACCAAGGCATTGCATAGTCCTCGGACTCAAGCCTATGGGGAAACCAACTACCTGGATGTGGAAAACTAGGTTTTGGACAGAACCAAGGCATTGCATGTCCACGGACTCAAGCCTATGGGGAAACCAACTACCTGGATGTGGAAAACTAGGTTTTGGACAGAACCAAGGCATTGCATAGTCCTCAGACTCAAGCCTATGGGGAAACCAACTACTTGGATGAGGAAAACTAGGTTTTGGACAGAACCAAGGCATTGCATAGTCCTCGGACTCAAGCCTATGGGGAAACCAACTACCTGGATAAGGAAAACTAGGTTTTGGACAGAAACAAGGCATTGCATAGTCCTCGGACTCAAGCCTATGGGGAAACCAACTACTTGGATGAGGAAAACTAGGTTTTGGACAGAACCAAAGCATTGCATAGTCCTCGGACTCAAGCCTATGGGGAAACCAACTACCTGGATGTGGAAAACTAGGTTTTGGACAGAACCAAGGCATTGCATAGTTCTCGAACTCAAGCCTATGGGGAAACCAACTACTTGGATGAGAAAATTGGGCACTAAACAAGACCTAGCTACCATACGCGACGTCGAAAATGGTTCCTATATCTCCGTTAAACGATGGTTAAAAATGATTCTAAAGCCTCTACGGGTGCAAATAAACTAAGGTGTGGGAAACACGATGATAAATGTATTGCATACATAGATAGTCGTACGTGTTAAAAATGAATCAGCACAGAATTTGTAAACAAAAGTGCGTATCAACGAGGGTAGCTAATGATGTAACCAGAAGGAAAAAAGAAAAGTAAGATTTCATATATACATGCTCAAATGTTTGCACATCATCACTAAATTAGGAAGTTTTCGAAATAAAAGGAAACAAGTTAATCGTTAAAATAGACACGAATACAAAAGCCTAGCCTAGACTTTTACTTTTCTGCTTTTTTGTCGGTCACATCTTGGGAGATAGGAACAGGATCAGCTTCGATGCCCGGAATGACGGTCCCTTCTGGGGAAGGCTGAACAGGGCCAGGGTTGGTACTCTGAGGGACCACAGCAATGGGAATGGCCTATGGCGGTTGTGCAAGTGTGGCTGGCTCCTCTATACTAGACACCTGAACGCCAACCACGGGCTCAGTATCCTCTTTAGGTGCCTCAGGACCCGTATGCTGAGATATCATTATCGCACCCTGAAGTTCTCCTTCTTTGGGCGCCTTGCTAGAGGAACCGCTGGCCTGTAAGTCATCCGATGGGGTGATCTTTTCCTCGGGTTGATCACACGTAGCCGCAGAGTTGGTAGAAGTGGCCTCACGGATGGCTGCCGGGTAGAATATGCTCTCCACCTTCCACAAATCAGATGAAGCATCCACCCCAGCTTGCTTCAATGCTTCTTCCCAAATCTGGGAGCAATAAAACCTACACACTCCAGGAATCTGCGCCTTAAGGGTGGCTTGGGTCTCGGCGACTCCCATGTTGTAACCGTCATCTTCGGCCGTATTCTTGGCAACCTCTGCCTCATTCCTGGCAAACTCGGCCTCCTGTTTTGCCCTTTGGGCTTCATCTCGGGCGTATTCTACCACTCCCTTTTCATGCACAGCCGCGGCCAGCTGCTTGTTTAAATCCTCGATCAGGTTTTTGGCTATTCGTAACTGGTCCTCGGCTTCAAGTGCACGCTTTGTTTGGTCCTTGGCCTGTTTTTGGGCACTAGCAAGGCCCGCCGAGACGTTATCCCTCTCGTGGGTAGTTATTGTTAAGTCATCCTTGACTTTGGCAAGTTCCTTTTCAGAAGCTTCGAGAGTCTTTGAGGCCGTTATGCGCTTCTTGCGTTCGTTCTCGGCTGCCTTACTCCTGTCATGCACTTCTTCCTCCATCCTATAGGTTGCCTGGAGAGCCTGTCAAGAAAGATGAGCGTGTAGTGAGTGACAAACCGGTGACAAGAGTTAATAAAGTGTTAGGTTTCAAGAAATCTTACCATGCCCAAGTATCTCTTAGTACTGAGAAAAACCTCCTGCATCCTCATTCTCCCCAACTCATCCATGTCATTAGGGAGTAACATGGTTCTCCCTAATGCATCCGCCACGTAGCCACCCTCGCCGTCTCCAAGGTCCCTCAGAGAGGCCGTCTCCAGTAATGGACCCCCGTGAAGCATTGGGGCAGTAAGCCAGGCGCTCGGTAGGGACTGGGAATCAATTCCTTTTCCCTTGCCTTGAGAAGTTTGAACTTCGGTTCCTTTGCCCTTGCCTTGGGGTCCGATCTTCAGTTGTTTTGTGCGCGGAGTCTCATCCTTCTCCTTAGGAGGTTGGGATTTTCCCTCGTCCATAATGTCCTTGCCCTTGGGGCTCCTCTTTCTCTTGGAATCAGCACTTTCAAGTTGAGGAGGCCGAACTGGTTGGGAGGAAGTGGGAGGTTCGGGGCGGGTGGATTGTGGCTGGGACTTGGTGGAGGATGACCTGGTTTGGATTGTAAGGGGCCGAGGTGGTGGAGGAGGAGCATTGGGTTGTGGTGTCTCCTGGGTATCCTTCCCTGGTTGGTCCTCGAGGAGTTGGAGAAGGGGGGTCAAAGGTATTCGCTTGACTCCCATCTCGGCTTGAGAAGAGGCGCCTATTAACGACAATTCCACCTCGGACAAGGCTGGGTCACCTATGTCACCAGGAGGGTCCTCGGATTGGTAGACTAAGTCAAATACCCCGAACCCTTCCTCCGGTTGATCTGGCTCACCTTCGTCCTCTGCTGCTTGATGAGACAAGGAGGGGCCCACCTGGGGAACGTTCTCGGGGACAGCTGGCTCCTGAGAGATTAGAAATCCCTTCTCAACTACGGTAATTTTGGGAAGCCAAGGACGGCGGGCACTGATCACGTGCTTTGCGTCCCCAAATGACTTTTGAACAGGAGGGTACCCTAGTATTTTGTGAGCTGCTCGGACTTGGCCATCACTGTCATTCACAAAAACCGCCGCTTGTAAAACGGTCTCCAAATCCGCCCGATTGACTAAGTGAAAATGCCGTGTGTAGGCGTGTTCATCTGCAAAAAAAAACAAAAGCAAACACATATGCATAGTTAGTTATCGAACAACATTAGATTAGAATGGCGTAAAGGGTTATCCCCCTTCCATTCCCGGTACCCCACCTGGTTCTCCTTCTACTACGGGGCATGGATCGCCATCGTGCCATTCCCCAGAGACGATAAGGAAGTCCTTGTTCAGTCCCTTATTAGAGTCAGGGAGGCACTGGATCAACCGAACCCTGTCGTCCCTCGACCTCATGTAGTAGGTTTTCTCTTTCAATTTTTGGAGGTTATAGCACCAGTTCACGTCATGATGGGTCAGTCTTAACCCCATCTTCTCATTTAAAGCGTCCACGCACCCCAGAATCCTAAAAATGTTGCCGGCACATTGGGTGGGGGCTAAACGGAAATGTCTGAGATAACCCCTCGTCACTGGCCCCATAGGGGTTCTCATGCCTCCCTCAACAAAGGCGAGGACGGGAATTACCACCGCGCCTGTTCCCCTCTTATAGTGCCATTCCCCCATCTTACAGTGCTCCAGGCTTATGTTGGGGGGAATCCTGTAATCAACGATGAACTTATTCATCGCCTCTTCAGTATCGACCAACTTCCTCAATCTCAATTTAGTCGTCTTTGTCATTTACTAAAACAAACCTAAACCCGCGACGGGAAAGAAAGGGAACCAAAGAGAAATAAACTCAGAAAAGAAAAAGCACGAGTTAATGGAGGTAGGAAACTTACATAAAAGAAGAATTACGCTTCGGATAGGCTTTATGTGCTTGAGAGAGACTTGAATTAGGGCGGAAGTTCAGATGAACCCAGGATACACGCACTAAAACTCTTAAGTGCAAAACTGAAGAGACGGATCCATCTCCAAAAAATCTTTTATACTTTCTAGGGTAACTGCACGCCCTTTTCCCACCCAAAGAGGCCAAGAGATCACCACCGTTCGATTTCCATCACACTGTTGAACATGGGAAGCACAGAGCCGCCCGTATTTAATGATGCCACGTTTCGCCTTCCAGGGGCACTAGGAACGTGCCTTGGGCAGGTGAAAAACCTCGGGAATCGATAGATGACAAGGATTGATAGGCATTGGCAGATCTCTGATGTCATCAAAACCCTCCTATCCGTCCCCATCAAAACCCTCCTATCCGTCCCCATCAAAACCCTCCTATCCGTCCGAGGAGACGGATAGCAGGATTTTGAGGGGCTATTGTGGGTCCGAGAGGTCTACAATCCGGCCCAAACTCTATCTGGGCCCAGGGCCCGTGCCGAGGAGGTATCTTGCCGAGGACGAATGATCAATGGCCAGGGTAGCAAGGGGAACGGCTGAGAACTTACCCTGTCCTCGGCATTCCAGAGTTTCAATGGGAAGACCAACATCATGGTGGAGGCAATCCCCAAACAGCCTCCTCAAGGGGATGTGAACGGAATGGGGCCCATAGGGAAGCAGGGTGTGAAATTGGACCAAGGAAAATGCGTCCCCTCTTCAGTAAATGCACCTGCCAATACCCAGAACTGATTAATGAGAAAAGACGTTTGGACGGTGTAAACTTCGATCCATGCAACTAATAGAAAGTTAGACGGGACGGTTGATGGGATGGATACAGAAATAAGCTCCTGCCTGACCTACAAGTGGAGGGTCAGGATCAACCAAGATGGACTATATAATAAAAAGAAAGGTGCACCAACCAAGAGGCTGAGAAAAATAGCCAAAATCCAGAGCCTCCCAGCCCACCTCTAGGAGAAAGACTCCAGGGGTGAAGGAAACATAACTATATACGAACACCCCGAAAAACCCACCGCCTGGTGACTAAGGCCTAACCTTTCAAACCTACGCTCTACAAATGATATTGTTTGGACCATTTTTACGTGCGAACCCGACACTGTTACGGTCTGCCACGAATCGTGTCCTTACAATTAATATTAGAAAAAAATTTAAATACAATTTCTTAGTTCTCGTGCGTTGAGTTCCCAATTTGACATCCTTGATAACTAGTTTCATTAATCAAATAGCAATTTTAAGCATTTGCATATTGTTAAATTATTAATGTTAGGAAAAATACAATTTTTTAGGTCTCGTGCGTTAAGTTCCCAATTTGACATCAACCATATGACGATATTAACCAATGCAGTAAAAATATTGTCATTTTTTTTAAAGACAAATTAATTTCAATCATGTGGTTTATTCGCCAATGCAACTACATGGTAGATTTTAAGTAAAGAACCTAAGTTTTTCCCTTAATATTAGTATATTATATTAATTAAAATTTTAATTTCATATTCATTTGATTTTTATTAGCATCATAATTGGATTCATTTTTCTAATATTTTTACTATTTGATTTTATATAATATTTTATTTTTATTTAAAATAATAGTAATGAGAAAGAAAAGAAATTATACATCTAAGATCTAGAGGGGTATTATTGGAATATGTGTGATGTGTAGTTCAAGAAATACGGCTAAATATTTAAAATAAAATTATGAATTATGATGTACGGTTTATATATGTACATTATTCAATAATTTACGAGCACGCTTAAATATAGAGACGGAATTGGAATTTAAACCTAGGGGGCCAAGGTATAAACAATTTTTTTTTTTCCCATGAAAATCTAAGCTAGCATATATTTAATATTAACAAAAGAGAGGATACAAAATTATTGTTTCCTAATACCTTAAAACTACATCATCTAAAAAAATAGAACTCGATGTTCTTTAAATCACCAATTCACCTAGGATTCATTGTGCACATAATTTTGATCACAAAATCAATGAAAATCTCCAAATGAATTAATTATGAGGTTTGATCCTATTTGAATAATTATGTTGTTTTGATTACAATTCTAATAGGTTCTTGATTTGTAAGGACATGAGACTTTTTTAAATGAATAAAGACATGACAATTTATCTTATATATAAAAACCTAATGTTTCTAATATTGCATTCCATTATTTGTTTAATATTTTCATATATTTCATTATTTTCATATCTCATAATTTTATTCAGCCAAAAATTAAATAAAATATATAGGAAAAAAAAGAATAAAAGAAAAGGTATATAGTATTCATAACATATATTAATGTAGCAATTCATTAAAAAAGCATATACTAATGCAGTAATAAATGTGATTGGTTCTATTTCAACAAAAAACAAATTAATATTTTAATTACTATTTTGTGATTGATAACACATCAGTTTTTTTTTTTTTTAAATTAATTTTTTTAGAGAGTTTCAACTTTCAACCTGTGGCGTTTGCTTCTAATGATAATTCTTTTTAACCTATGGCGTTTGCTCTTAATGATATCATTAGACCAATACACTAATCGGTTTTTGGTGTAGCAGGAATTGAATTTTAAATCTCTTATTCCTCCATAAAAAAACATTACCAGTTGAGCTAACTAGAACTCACATTAGTTTGTAACATTTATTTACTAAAATTGATAGTATTCATAGCGTCACTCTTTATATATAAAAGACAAAACCTAATTACAGTTTCTACTTAGATTATGTCCATTAAGTTCCCCAATATCACAATAATAAATAATAATACACATATTTCACTCACACACCTTAGTTGCTTAGCACTAATTTATTAACACAACTAAATAAATTAACACCTTAGTTGCTAAGCCCAAATAAATTAACACTACTTTATTACACAACACTCAAAATTGGTTAACACCACTACTTCACATAAAACTACAAATAAAAAAAGAAAATTATAGCCACACACTTTCCACCCCAACTCACTGAGATTAATTAATGGCCACACACACACAATAGTCACTTTGTATTGACACTTTGACTTGGTTTACGCTAGTCCACCACCAAGCACAAATTTTTCATCTGTTTCACAGTCTAAGTTTTATACCAAAAAAAACCGTAGAGAGAGAGACCAACATACCACCGTTGGGCAACCATGTAGATGCTGCAGTTAGAGTCAAGATCAACACTGAGTGGTAAGTGGGTAAAAATTGTGGATTTGTGTTTTGTGATTTTAGATTTGTGGTTGTTTTGTGTGTCTTTTTTGTTTAGATTGGATTATTGATAATTTTGGTTTGTTTAAAGGTTATTCTTGTTATTTTTGGGACAATTGGGTTTGTTTAGATTGGAAATGTGATATGTTTTGTGGGTATTTTTGGTTGGTCCAAAGGTTTTTCTTCTTATTCTTGGGACAACAAGTAAAAGGCTAGGGTTGGGTCAATTTGTAAAAAAAAATTGGGAAGAAGGGGGGGGGGGGTGTGGTTCCATCGTTGCTTACATAGATTCAAAATGATTGCATATATTTTATTAATATCATGTCCAAATAAGTCCAAGTAAACACTATTTCTTGAAACTAATATTGTAGAGTACAAAATATGCTAGGCGATGGCTGATCTTCAAGGCTGGGATTTGATTTAAGAATTGTCTGCAATTAACAAGAATTGATGCAAAGTCAGCAGATGAGCTATCATTGTTAGAAGATAAATTAACAATTGCTTTAGCATCAACATCTAATTCAACCGCAAGTAGCCCAAGAGACTCTTTAGGGTCTTTTTGTAATAGAATATATTTGGACTGTTGTTTAATATATTGCCCTTTTACCACATATATATATATATATATATATATATATATGTTCCATGACTTGTGTTGTGATTATAAGGCAGTCCTTTTAACAAGATCTTTAAATGAAAAATGACACTTACATACAAGAGGGTAGAGACGTGCAAATAATTAAAACTATGATAAAATTTAAAAGAAAAAAATTTAGTTACAAGGTTGGTTGTAAGTTAAGACTACAATTTTACTTAATATCTTTTTATTGGAGATAAATTTTGACAAATTTACCATTGAATTACATTTTTTTTCTTATATCTTCTATACTTGCAAATTTTTTAGAAAATTAAAGATCAATAGCTATATCATCAATAAATATTTTAAATTGTAAGTTTTTGTAGTTTAAAATTATGCATAAAACATAATTTTATAGATTATGAGAATATGCAATTCAGCGGTTAGATTTTTGAAATATGTAGTAATGTTAATGATATTAAGTAAGATTGTATCCTAAAATTACAACAAATTTTGTAACTAAATTTTGTCAAATTCAAAAAAAAAAAATCATACATAACATATATGTATCATTTATCTCACAACAGATCAAATGAGAAATAACATTTGTATAACAAAAGTGAAAATTATTTAAGTTACAATCAATTTTGTAATTAAACTTTGTCCAATAAAAAAAAAAAATTCATGAGATATGTGTTTCATTCATCTCACAATAGATCAAATGAGAAAAAACATTGGGGTTACAAAAGTGAAAATCATGCATGCATACTTAGCGGCGCAGGAATTTTTTGTTTTTGTTTTTGATAGAGTAGCAGCGCCGGAATTGAACGTCTTTAAATAGTATTATTACTTTTATTATGGAAAAATAAGGTTACTTCACGTTCTCGCCAAGGATCCTTTTCACAAAACAATATCTAATATCGTCTATCAAACACAAACCCCACTTGTATAGTCCCTCTCCCTTCCAATAAATACCCACATCTTTCTCTCATTCTGTATATGCTTAATGCTTGCATGCAACCAATGATAAAGACCATGGAGAGAGTTTTTCTGCTTGGTTTCTTTTCTTTAGCTTTGTTAGGAGTGTTCACCACATCATCTTTAGCCCAAGATAATAGTCCTCTTCTAAATTCATCCAAGTTGGAAATGTTTGTGGATGAGCTTCTAGATATGCCCAAAATCCTTGGCTTTGATTCTGTGTATGGTGTTCCCAGATCTAAGTCACTGGAGATTGGCATGTACAGTAAAACATGGGTAAGTGGATTTTGTTTTTTCCTTCTAAATACAATCTTATTGCTCAACACTTCTTACATCTGATTTTCGATTACTTAGTCAGTAATTAATGACTAACACAATCATTTATATTGCACTTCTAGGCTTTATTGTTAGTTCACCGAAAGAAGGTAAGTGACTAAGTTTTTGCATATGGAGTAAGAATGCCATGCATGGGATATAAGTATATTCTCTCTCACTCTCAAGCATGTTAGTCTTATATGATTGTGAGACTCACATACTATAAGAGAGAGAATACTTAAATCTGATGTATAAAATATTTATTACTTGTTTACCTTTTAATCTTTTATATATATAAAGATGTGGTTTCCGATTGTGTTGTCCATATTCTTGCTACACGTTTCTTTTTATTATAATATTGGGGTCTCCAATATTCTAATTCATGTTTTGTCTATTGAGATGGAAGATTGCCTAGGCCCTAATCCTCTTTTGCATCAATAACATACTTCATTCAGCCAAAAGAAAAAAGAAAAAAAAAGAAAAAAAAAACAGGGTTTTGAAGAGAGAAAGAGAGGGAAAAAAAAAAAATACAAATAGTATGCAGAAGCAGAAGCAAATGAATGGAATCCAAATAAGATGTTGGGTTGTTCCTTGTTCATATTAGTGATCAGGGCTGGAATCAGAATCCAAGAATGGCTATACAATTTTACGATACAAAGATTTCAACTTCAAGACTTTTGAAACCAAGGAAAATTAATTTTGCAAATTGGTACTTTTTATAAATGTTAACCAAAATGGCTAGTTTTGTGCCGAATAAGGGGATTAAGGAATTGGAACCACTTAGGCCTTAGATCCTTTCGATGCCTTGAACAGTTGCACCCTCGTGCTTTTGCTATCAATAGTTCGTTTGGCATATATATATCTAGTTATATACTTTTTTTTTTTTCTTGAACTTTATATATCTAGTCTTTACATAGCTGATCAATGCCTTATTTAATATTCTTTATTAATAAGATTTTATATAATTAAAGTATCAAACACCCCGTTTGTCTAATCATCATGTCATTACCGCAAAAGACAAGCATGATGTCCTAGTAGAAACCTTCACTCGGTCTTGGTAAATTTAGAAGGACAAAATTTTCCTTAAACTCACTACGAGCTAGTTCAAACTAGTATATATGTAAAATTTTATCATATGAGTTATTTAGAGCATTCACAGCAATGGAGTTAAAAATTTAGCTATTTGGCATTACAAAAAATTGTTTTATTTATTTTACCTACTCACTTTACAAAACATTCATCAGCAGTGGATTTATTTTAGCTTTCAACATAATAAAATAATATAAATATCACAATAAAATAATATATCTACTACATTATTTTATTAATTTCTTTCTTTCTCTTTCTCAAAAAAAAAAAAAAAAAAAAATCTTTCTTTCTCTCTATCTTTGTGGTGCCATGCCTCCCTCTCACTTCTCACTTCTCATTTCTCTCCTCTCCACTCTTCACTCTCACTTCTCTCTATCTCGTCGCCACTCTCTCCTTCCCACCCATCACCATCCCGAAACCTTCCTTGCCGGCGTCGGAGACGAAATTGTCGAAGCTTTCAAGGATCCTGTGGGTTGTGGGTTGTGCCGGTGCAGGTTTGTGGGTTGTGCTATGGGTTTGTGTTCTTTCTCTCTACTCTAACCGATTTGCCATGGGTTTGTGATTTGTGATGTGGGTTTGTGTTTTGTGGTGGTTGTATGGAATTTGGATCGGCGTTGCTTCGATCTTTCTCTTTACTCTATCTTTGTGGGTTTGTGTTTTGTAGTGGATCGATGTGATGTGGGTTTGGTCCAATCCGGTGTTTTTTTGGTGGTTGGGTGTTTGATTCGATGTTTTTCTAGTGCCTGGGTGTTTGATTTGATGTTTTTCTGGTGGCTGGGTGTCTGATTCGATGGGTTTTTATATGGATTTTATGAGCACCATTGCCGGCGAGTTGGCTGGCAAAGCAAAGAGGAGATGAGGGATGCCAGAGAGAGAGAAAGAAAAAGAGAAAATATTTTTTTAACGAGAGAAGAGAGAAAAGTTTAATAAAATATTATTATTATTTTTAGCTTCTTGCTACAGTGCATAGCCATAAATAGCTGTGCACTGTAGCAAGAAGCTAAAATTTTTTAGCTATGGCTCCACTATTGTAACATGCATTTTTGTGTTTTGGTGAAACTAAAATAGTTATATAACTATTTAGCTTCACTGCTGCTAATGCTTAATAATCATATAACTTGTTCAAATGATTTAATATATATGAGTGGTTTTATAAGTTGCCTTAATGGGTTAGAGAAAATTTCTTTAATCCTGTTTTGAAGTAAATTGTCTAATATCAAATGTGCGATGCACCAATAGCAAATTAGTTGTAATTTCATTTGATTTTCTTCACAGAAATTCCACAGAGATATCCCTCCTACACCTGTGTATGCCTTTGGTGTATCTAAGGAAGCCGCAACTATTCCAGGTCCAACAATCATGGCCCTTCATGGAATTGACACCAATGTGACATGGAAAAATTATCTCCCTCCAACGCACATATTGCCTTGGGACACATCCATCACAATTGCTGAACCTGCTGACAAGATAGGAATCCCTACAGTAGTCCATCTCCATGGTGCAATCGGAGAGCCCGAGAGTGATGGAAACCCAAACTCATGGTTCACTGCTGGATTCAAAGAAAAGGGATATGCATGGACTAAAGAAACATATAGCTACAACAACAACCAACAACCTGGAAATTTATGGTAAATGATGATAATAATTCTCTCAAAAACTTAAATTGTTAAGAAATAATGGATCTTCTCACAGTAAATCAATCTCTCCCTTTATATGTGAGATTTTAAGGGTTCAGACACAAGGTCACTATAATAAATTATCTGAAATATTAAACATTTAAATAATGATGAATTTAATCATTTAATTAACCAATATTTTATTGTAATAGGTACCATGATCATACCATGGGATTGACTAGACTCAACCTCCTAGCTGGATTGGCTGGGGCCTACCATATCAACCACCCCAAATTGGAGGGCCCACTTGGACTCCCTAGTGGTGCTGAATTTGATCGTACATTGATTGTATTTGATCGTAGCTTTCGTATCGATGGTTCTATATACGTGAATTCCACAGGAGATAATCCCTCCATACACCCCCATTGGCGACCAGAATATTTTGGTGATGCTATCATAGTGAACGGAAAGGCTTGGCCACGTATGATAGTACGACGTCGAATATACCGATTTCGTATTATAAATGCTAGCAGTGCTAGATTCTTTCGGTTCTTTTTCACCAATGGTCTACAATTCATCCACGTGGGATCTGATTCGGCTTACCTTAATGAAGCAGTGACAACCAATGGGTTTTTGCTATGCCCATCTGAGATTGCTGACGTGATTGTGGATTTTTCCAAGTCAAAGAATGATAGTGCTATTCTAGCAAATGATGCACCGTATCCCTACCCAACTGGGAACCCAGTTGATGAAGCTAATGGCACAATCATGAAGTTTATCATCTTGACACGTACTGAGAATGACCCGGGACAAACACCCAATAAGTTGATCCAATACCCAGACCCTGATTTATCTAGTGTGACGCAGACACGATATATAACCATGTACGAGTACAACAGTGCCACTAATCAACCAACTCATTTATATTTGAATGGGATATCATTTGAAGCACCAATCACTGAGACACCTAAAGTGGGGGCCACAGAAGTTTGGTACGTGATCAATCTAACGGGGGATAACCATCCTTTACACATTCATTTGGCTCTTTTTGCAACATTGGATCAGACTGAGCTAGTGAACGAGACAGAGTTTAGTGATTGCATGACGAAAATCAACGATGCGATTAAGTGCCAAGTAAACAAGTATGCAATTGGGAAAAGCATAGAGGTGCCAGCTGAGGAGAAAGGGTGGAAGAATGTTTTCAAAATGAGACCTGGATTTGTGACAAAGATTTTAGTGAAATTTTCTTACATACATTCAAATGAATCGTATCCGTTTGATGCAACTGCGAAGCCAGGCTATGTATACCATTGCCATGTAAGTATTTTCATTCTCTACTTTTTACCATGTTTTCGTTTTGTTTATTTTTTGTTCAAAGAATGACAATAATTGTAGAAAAAAAGTTGTAATGGGTTAAGGATCGGGCCTATTTAACAGAAGTGATACAATAAACGTAATTTTGTTTAGTAGAAAAAGTAAACTAAAAGAAAAGCAAATTGCAAAAAAAAAAATGATGAGTATAAACAAGTGTCTTATGAATAAACGTTAAAAACCACTAAATATTAACTATGAGCTATAATACAAACTTTAAAAAAAAGTGCACTTACTGAAAATTAATTGCGTAGAACGTACAAATTAATTTGTTGTGACTAGCTATGATTTTTTTAAAAATTAATGTATGTACAGTTTAATATTATTATTATTATTATTATTATTTTACTTGTACTCTTTAAGGCTTCTCGTAAGTGTTAACACTTAACAAAACTCTTAGAAGATTCTCAAAAAAAAAAAGAAAAAAAAAAAAGAAGCAATACTCTTTGAAGAATTAAAGCCATTTTTCCACGTGGAAATGATGAACCTCACTCTTGAATATCAATTGGAAATTATATATATATATATATATATATGGAGGTCACAAGTTTTGAATGTGAAATGATAAAATGACATCAATAATAAATATAATGAGATCCAATTAAAACATGTTAAATTAAGAGTTAGGAAAATTATTGTGTTTGTACTCTGTATTTTTACTCTTCATGCATATAATATATTAATGTGCATTTTTTTTTTTCATGATTGTCTAAGATTCACACTTTGTGAGAGGAGATGCATATTTTTAATATGCATGATAGAATTACATATAAAAATTGTCATTTGTTTAATATTCATGATGAATTACTAATAAAAATTGTCATTTTCTCACTTTAATCTTCTAGATAAGACTGGATATGAACCTTAATTGCCATCAATTTTATAGTGAAAAATAGTGTCTCCTCTAATTTGCTCCTTCACGCATACAGATCTTGGATCACGAAGACAACGAGATGATGAGGCCCTTCAAGCTCATCAAATAAGATTGGGCATGAGAAATATATATGAGGATCCTAAATAAGGTTTGTCACTCTGAGCCTCCCTAGTCTTTTTTTTACTTATCAGTTTGATACATATATGCCTGAAATTTTGAAAATTCTCTCTCTCTCTCTGAATGCATACTTGTTCTCATTCGCAAATTTGAATAATCAAGAAAAGATCCCTCATCTTGGAGATCGATTTGAATATTCAAGAAATTGTATTTGTTCTATTATTTGTTGTATCAAAAAAGGGAAATAAAGGAAAACAGTTATACACTTGATTGGGCAGAAAGGAAAATAAGTGTATAGTTTATTGTGTTTTACAAAACGTTTAAAATAAGCATAATTGCGGGCATTTGGTTTCAATGTTTAAGTTTTAATTAGATAGACCAATTTACGCAACTTTATGTTGAGGGGTATGTACCAAAACAAGAGGACAAGCTCCTAAAACCTAAAAACTTTATTTTATCCAATAACAAAAAATTTGAACAACGTTAATATGAAATCCATAATCCATATAAATTGCAAATTTATTTAAGATATACAAATTTGTTTCTTTATGTAAATTTTATATGGGATTCATGCAAAGAGTCTTGTATCTTACTGCATCTCCTTCCTAGTATTTTTAATGGAAATGTCCGGATTTAAATTCTCCCATATTAAAAAAATAAAAAAGAAGAAAAGCAAAGGGATTTATGTAAAACCTATGTGAGCCCCAGATACTAGTGGTCTAACAAGTGCCTTGCAAGAAGGTGGGAGCTCAAATTGTAAAGAATGAGAATGATATGTTTCTCATTGTTTGGGAGTTAACATTTTTTGTAATTGAAAACATGATATATATATATATATATATATATATATATACGTGGGGCCAGAGAATTTGTGATTCAGACCCACTTTACATTAGGGCCCAAGGCCTACGCCGAGGAGAGGCGTTGCCGAGGATATGCAATGGAAGTCCAAATGGTCTAGAGATATAGCTGAGGACGATTTTGTCCTTGGCATCCTAAAACGCTCCTAGAAGAAAGGGCGAGTATGGTATAAGAGCGGTTCAAGGAAAAGCTAAACACCTCCGCATTGATGGGGAAAGGACCCCTGAACAGTGTGGCGACAAAGGACAAGGGAAAGGCTGCCATTACTGCAATTAAGTACTCTACGCCTGACAGAGCCATGCTTCTTAGCTTTTACAACCACCCCCAACCACTTTAGGTATGGGGCTGATAGGACAAGTATCAGCCCTAGAAAACTGAACCTACACGTAGACGTTGGAGGGAGGGGAAAGGGTAGTATAAAAGGAGAAGAGGCAGTCCAAAAAAAGGAGGCAGATCATCTCCAGGGCCATTGAACCCTAACGTAAAAAGAATAATAAGAATATTAAGCTCCTCGGACGAGATCCAAGGACCGGAGCCACTCAGACCGTGCCGAGGAGAAAGTCTTTTTAGATACGCTAGGTTCACCTCTGTGCAATCATTACGAACACCATGACTAACGATTGTCCGTTCACCAAGGCCTAGCCTTTTAGCTCACTCTCTACAAATTTTATTGTTTGGGCCTTTAACATTCGAACCCAATACACCAATTTGGGGTCGTTACAAATTGAGTCCTTACAATATATATAAATATATATATATATATATATATATATTTTGTGAATTAATAAATTGATGTTTATCTAGTAGAAGCTAAATTAAATAGAAAATAATTAAGCCGTGTGATTCTCTCAGTGCTCGATATCTTGGGCCCTTGACTCTATAATCAAAGTTATGGCTCTGCGATGCTAACAATGATTATCTGAGCTGACTTATGTTTATCTATCCTATGGATAGACGAATGCCTATTTAGCTGGTACTGCAGAAGAAATTGGAGAAAGAGGGAGAAAAGGGGTGCTAAATGCTAACCTGTAAATCTTATTGTTATGTGATTTTAATAGATGCTGCATGTTTCTTTATTATAATGGTATGAGCGATATAACATTCAAAGAGAGCATTTTTTTTTCCCCTCTTTTATGGCAGGTACTACCTTGAGGTGTTCAAGTAGATGAAATCATTGAAATCTTGAGGCGTGCAAGGATATGTGGACTTTTGTTTTTTTCATTTTTACATATTCACGTTATCATATTGAGATTTTAGAACCATTGTGGAATTTGTAATATGTGGTCTTTTATATATGTGTGGTTGTAATAAACATTGAAGGAGATTTGGGCTCCATTATATGATATTGAGTTTTGGCATAACCTAGATTTTGTAATGTGGTTCTTTAAAATATATGTGCATGATTTTTTTTTTTTTCAAAATAAAAGAAAAACTTTATTTTGAGGGTTGGGAGAACTTATATATATATACACAAAGCATACATAGTACTTATGAAATTTGGGAAAAAAATTAAGGACATTCATTTAAATGGCAAGTGATATTTTAAAATAAGAAAATGCATAAAAAGATTGTATATTTATAATATTTTGTATAATTACTAGATTTTTTTTTCTTCACTTACATAATCTTTTCATCAACTTTTTAAATATATATAAATATAGAATTTGATAATGTCCATTTCTTATGAATATCAAAGTTGTGATTTCTTAGTCCTTCACGAGTTGCAAACTCCCTAGGTTCGTAATGAATGAACAACGCATGTTATGCTTGTTTTTGTAATTTTAGCTCTTCCATTGTCTGGTAGACAATGTCACAGAAGACACACATTGGAGGTGTAGGCACTACAAAAAAGTGGACCTGTTTCAACCCTTATTTTTCGAGGGTTTATTAAAATTTGTCCAAATAAACACTAAATTTAACACGCGGGTGACTATTACAGACTTACTGAGAAACTTCAAAATAAATCAACATATAACCCTTGAAATAAGTGCTGAGGCGGTGATTAACTGATTATTACTAAGCTTACTGAGAACCGTCAAAATAAGTCAACATATAACCCTCGAAATAAGTGTGGAAAAAATGGCGGGCATACCAGCGTGAGTTTTCACTCTAAAATTTGCAGATTTCCCAGTACCCCTCGAAAAAATACTGTAAAACATAAAGACTGATTTATTTCTAAGCAAGACTGAAAAATTTGTATGAAAATTTCAGAGTATTTAGGTCCTCCCTGTCTTATTCTCTTTCATTTTTTTTTTTCTTTCTCTTTTTCCTTTGATTGCTCTTTCTCTCTCTCGCGCTCGCTCTCGAAGTAGATCGCATTTTCTCTATGTGCGAAGATGAATCACCAGAATGTGAGGAATCTCTGATCGGAGGAAGGAATTTTCCAACGAGGACAGCAGCACCGACGAGAACTGTCATGATCTCTCCGTTACCACCTCCGGCGAATCTTCCGATGGTATTTTTTTTGTAAAAATTAAGTTCGTATCTTGATCATACATAACGCAATCGTAGTGATTGAATATGGTGTATTGCTTTGTGCCTCAATCTTTGTTTTTATTGAATGACTATGGAAATTAGGGTTCAATTTTGGTGTGTGATTTTAAACTTTGCTTTTGTAGTTGAGTATTTTTACAATTCAACATTTCAACTAGCTATAGATGGAGTACTGATGTTATTGTTACAATTCAATTCAACATTTCAATCATTTCATATAGGTTAGTAAAAATTCTAAGTCTTTTTGCAATTTTTTATTATAAATTAGTCTTTTTGTAATTCTATATTCAATTAATTTAGCAGGTTGATGTGAAAGGAATTAATAAAATTGGCTTGGCCAAGCTAGGATTGATTTTGGTTTTAGATTTGTGATTAATCAGGCTTTATTGTGGTTGAGATTCATTCAATAGATATAGTGTCCAAGGAAACTGCATGAACTTGTTTCTTTTGGTTTATATTGTATTTATTCATATTACATTGGTTGCCTTCTTATGATATGATTGCCCTGCTCAAATGTTTATCATAAAATACTTTAGTTGAAAGATAGTGGGTTTAATCTTTTCCCTTTATTTATGATTTCTTTTTGTTAACCCTTTTCCGAATCCATTTATTAGAACTTATATTAATTGTAAAACTTTCTATAATGTTACAGAAGTTTTAGCTCAAACAATTTCAATGGAACATTACCTATGCAGCTTGGAATGTTGACCTCCTTACAACAGCTGTGAGTTATATATATATATATATATATATATGTATGTATGTTTGTCAATATTTGTCAAACATGAAGTAGCCTCTTCTTATTAGCTGTGTAGTATAATTATTTATCTATATTGTTTAAGGTACATTGATAGCAGTTGAGTGAGCTAGGAAGCCCTTCAAATTCTGTACTTTTATCTCTTTTTTATAGATCAGTAATACGGTGGTTTTGAAACATGGAAATAGTTTGATTATGTTATTTTTAAATTCATTTATGGATTTATTTTTAAGTTCAAATGGGCATACGATAATGGCTTTGCTGGAATGCTTCCAAATTTCTTGGGACTCTTATAGAACTGAAGGACTTGGATTGATCTCTCTATATATTTTGATTGATTTTCATTGATCCGGCAATCAACGAGAAGATACTCTCTCTTCATTATGGCGAACTTAGTGCACAAATCTTAACTGTGGATGCACAAAATTCTTTCAATGAAGGAGTCCTTATTCTTGTGACTGGATATTTGACTGGAAAGGACAGTTTGAGGCACAAATTTACTCAGAGTTTCTTCCTAGCACCTCAAGACAAAGGCTACTTTGTTTTAAATGATGCATTTAGATATGTTGACGATGGGAGCCAAAGTTTCGTGAATGATGTTGGAGTGCCCCTTACTCCTGACCCTGGTAATGTGAAACAAATTTTACAATTCAAAGTAAAGCCTTTTGTTCTTCTTTAACTGATTTTTAGGATAAATTTGTTTCAAAGCCTACTCTTATTGAGGAGAATCATGTTTCTGAAACAGCAACTGAATTGTCAGAGGTTGTTGATGGAGAAGTATACAACCTTCCTGAAAATGTACAGGCTTCAATTGAAGAAGAGGAAATGCCAGTTGGTGAGGTAGTAGATGAAGTTTCAGATGAATGGCAGCTAGTGGCTGAATCCAACTCTGAAACTGAAGAAACTCCAAAAAAGTCATATGCCTCTATTGTAAGCATTCATCAATCAATATTTTATCCTTCTGACTTGCTTATTCATTAAGTGTGTGGTTTCATTGGCAGTTACAGTTCTTGTAATTTCTCTGTCCTGCATGTGTGCAAAAATGGTATCTTTTACTTCAATTTGTTGTTGCAGGTTAAGGTTATGAAGGAGAGTCCAGCTGCTTTTTCCTCCCCAACTTATGCTCCTCGGAGGTCTGTTTCCAGGAGCCAAGAGCAACCAGTAATTGCTGGACCTCCTCCTCCTCCTCTGGTGTCTGAGACACCGATTTCCAGCACAAATGCTAATGAAAACAGTAGTAATAAGGATTATGAAGGCGTGCAGTTTGTTATTGTTGACTTTTAATATAAGTAGAACCTTGAAAGGATTTTTTTCATAAAAGGTTTGATGCAATTGGGTTTTGGTTTTGTCAAATAACTCAACTAAGTATTTTTTCACTATTTTGATTCTATTACCTATTCGGAAATTATGTATGGGACAATGTCATTAAGCTTCTTCTTCTTTTTTTTTTTTTTTTCTTTTTTTTTTTTTGAGAAGTCATATAGCTACTTGTTGATCAATTTACTTATACTTAATAGAAAATTTTGAAAGCAATGATCTGATCTGTTTTCTCCTCTGTGTTATCTTAGTTTTCTTCAATATTTACTGCATTTTGATCACTAAATTTTGATATGCGCAGAATGGCTGGGACAAGATTAATCCAATGGTTGAATCTTCTAGTATGGACACTAGTAATGCTCAAAACAGAAGGTGCTAATGTATTATGTATCAATTACTATTGTTGAGGATGCGGTGGCAAAAGGAGCTGGTAAGAAATCTCTTGCAAGATAAACTGATCAAAATTAGACCTATATTCTTTTCCTTTCAAAAACAATACATTCTTTCAAATCTTTGTTTCAATATGTTCTGAAATTAGACATATGGAGCAGTTTTTCTGGATGGAAGTCCGCCAACTTATCACTGGGATATGGGATTTGGTGCGGGAATTAACAATTGGTTGGTTCACATTGAGGTTTGTCCTTTTGTCACATCCTGTTTAGCCATTTCTTTACCAACTAAAGAAACAATGCCAGAATAAATCCTTGAACAGATTGCCTACAAGGAAGAAAGAAAAAGAAAAAGAAAAGAAATGGGTATTAATATTGAAGCAATTTTTCTAATGCCAAATAGTAACAATAAATATTACTTTTAAGCTTTTATGAAAAGAATCAGAAAAGGCTAAATATTGTAATTTTGATCACATGTTATGACATATGAATGCTAAAAATTTCTTTCAAATCTAGTTCTTGAAGGCTTTAACAGTTTTAATTATTAAAATTATTAAGTTGCCAAAAAAAAAAAAAAAATGAATAAACTTAATTTTCTAATATCTTGATGTTATCTGTATGTTACTTTTGTTCTGGCTCTTAGGGAGGTGGATGGTGCAACAATGTCACCCTTTGTCTTAATCGTTCAGAAACTCGTTTAGGTTCATCTAAGCATATGGTCAAGGAAATTAATTTCACTGGGATTCTGAGTAGAGTCCAAAACTAGTTTTTGTTGCCAAATTGAGTGCCTGAATTATTGCATGCTAGTGCCTTCTGTTCCAGGCAATGGTTAAGTGGAAACATTTTGCATGGATTTAAAGTTAATATCTGTTTTCATACTCATTCAACTCATGCAACAGGAGAGTGTTAACTGTTACTTCTACATTAATTACTAAATTTTCATGTGGGATGGTTATTCTTTTCAATATTACCTATGGATTTAAAGTTAATATCTGTTATTCTCTTATTGCAGACAAGGAAGTTTTGCTCCTGCATACGAAAGTTGACCTTGTAGTAACTCTTGGTGGGGATGGAACGGTCCTTTGGGTATGTGCATTTACTTTGATTTTAGCAATTATTTTTAAATCAGAATGTATTATAACATTAAAATATTATTTTAGAGTACTTACATTACAGTTGCACTTTATCTTGTTTCATCCTAGAACAAGCTAAATCGGATTTAAGTCTGTTTTGAGAACAGATAAAGAAGTTTTCTTCTTTTTGGTGAATGACATTTCTTTTTCAGAAACTTGCTGGGAAATTAACAAACTTTTGGTATCATTCTCTCTTTTTCAAAAACTTGAGGGCACCCATAATGGCTGAAATGTTCAATTATACTAGCTGATAACTTCTTGCTTTGGAGATGATGATGAAGAATAAAATGTATCAAAACTTTTAACTCTTGGACAGATTTGGTCTTTGTACAAAGTGTGGTTGTTGATATCTTTTCTCTTAAACAATAATTGACATATCGGCAGTTTGTATGCGGCCCCTAATCTGTTAATTTGTTGGTTTGAGTTTAGAGATCAAAGAAAGTGTAATTGTAGCAATATACCACTTTTGCTATACATCAATATCATAGCATATCATCTCAACAATTGTGAATTTTTGTTTGTGTATATATATATTTTTTGTGCATGATTGTGGTTTTTTTATTTTTTTATTTTTTTTTAAATAAAATAAAATCTTATTTTGAGGGTCAAGAGACCCCTTAAATAACCTTATTTATCAAAGGTTGTAAATATAAATATTTTATATCTTGGTAAAAGGTTATTTAATGGTCTCTTGATCTTCAAAATAAGATTAGAGCACTTGTTTCGAGGGCCACAAAAGCCTTCAAAATTTCCTTTTCGACGGTATATGTTTCGAAGGTTATCAAGGGTCAATTAGACTCTTAAAATAATTTTTTTCAAGGTTTGTTAATACTTTTTTTAAGGGTTTTGACTCTTGAAAAAAGTCATATTTGTTGTAGTGAGGTTCTTGCATGTTAGGTGTTGGTATGGTAGGGATGTAGATGTAGGTGATGGTGATGCAGGTGTAAGTTCTTGGGGTTTGGTTTCTTTCTCTAGGTGCCTTTCAGATTCTCCACTCTCTAGAATGTTACTTTTTATATAGAATAAGATAGAGTGATAACTGGATTTACAAGCTTGGCACAGATATCCTATAAAACAATAGCGTGTTGTAGTTACAATATATGTAGATGTAGTTTTTTACTTTTTTATTCCCAATTTTCCCTTGCTAGCGTAATTGTTTTTTGTAGGTGGATTGAGAGTGTATTGTAGTTGATTTCCTACAATAAGAAAACATGCATTTCTACTTCTTATGTAATATTTTTCTTAATTTCTTCTAATATCTCAACGACTGTATATATTGAACACTTTTTTGCAAAACTATTGATTTGGTTTTTTTTTTTTTTTTTAACAACTTTAGCCTCAATTAAATTAGTTTCTTTGTATTAATATTAGTATGATCATGCTAAAATAATGAAATATTAGCCATGCATGTTATGGACATGCTAAATGCTTTTCATGCAAATTATAATCGCATTTCTATAATGATTTTTCATATTCATAGAGTATTTTAATTATAAAATAATTTTTTTTTAAGAATTTGTAATATTAATACTAGTAGGTACCTTGCAAGAAGGTAGTTTTAATCTACTACTATTTTTCTCCCTTCAAAAAGAGAGGAAAAAAAAAACTTTTTGGGTTGTTTTCAAATAACTAGTTTCATTTAAAATGGTGGGAAAATAAAAGAGCGCCCCAAACTCTTGGGCCTTGATAAAAATGGGCCTTTCCTAATCATTATCGGCTTTGAAATACGGAAATTAAAGACTAACACGCCACCAACTTAAACCCAAACCCAAAATATAAAAAAATAATTTTAAAAAAATCCAATAAAAATGTCATTTTTAAAATAGACAGGGTCAAAATCGTCAAAGAAAAATTGTAAAGAACAGAAGATTCTTTATATTCTTCGTTCCCTCTTCTGCAAGAGACATAAATATAAACACTCCGCCAAAAAAAAAAAAAAAAAAAAACTAAATGGCAGTCCATCTCGGCCGTCCATTTCCCCTTATCGCGAAATCCCAACCGTCCAATAAACTAAGAGTCAGCTGCAGCTTCAATCCGAACCACTCCGTCAAGGTGAGCTTAACAACTCTCTTTCTCTCTTCTTTTTTTAAATGGAATTTATGGAAAAAGTGTGGTAGTGGGTGTGTTTGGAAACGCAGTTAAGGAGGGAGTACACGAGCGTAATGATAGTCCCGACAGGGATAGGAGCTGCCATTGGTGGATACGCAGGTGACGCTCTTCCTGTAGCTCGCGCTCTCTCCTCCGTCGTTGATTGCCTCATCACTCACCCTAATGTATGTAGTAATGTATTATGCCTCTACGACCTGTCTTTTTTTTTTGGGTTTTGATAATTTCAGTGTTTTGGATTAGAGTATCTCAGTAATTAAAGCCCAGTTTTATTTGTTTGGGCCTGTAATATGGGCCTAGTTTTGGTTTAAGAAGAATGGCTCTTTTGCCTTGTTGGGCTGTACTTGATAAAATTTAACAGCCCGGCCAAACTTAATTAACTTGACCAACGGGCCCATAAGCCCAATGGGCCTTCCAAAAAAAAAAAACTTAAAAAGAGCCGCATGATTTGTTTAAATAATTTGACAGGTCATTTGATTACAAAATACACACACACACACATATATATATATATATATATATATATGTGTGTGTGTGCGTGCACGCGCGCGTGAGCACACGCGTAGAATGATCATTTGAATTATTATATGATGTATTGATGAAGAGTTTTTTAAAATGGTTCGGACGAAAACTTTGTCCTTTTTTTTTTTTTTTTTATAACACAGCCAATATTACATCTTTGTTTTTGGGCACATTTTGTACGATCATAAATATGTTGGGTTGTAAATTTTGGTAATTTAGAATTTCGATTGCTTAATATATGTTTTTATTTGGATGTATATTTTGACAAATATGCTATTAGGTTATATTTTCTTTGATACTTGCAAATTTGGTGCGCATGTTAAGAATAAAATATTAATCCAATAAGACCGTGTATAATTTGGTGGCATAAAATAATGGCAGGTGCAACCAAATTTGTATCACATTATTTATGTATTATTAATTTATTATCAACAACATTATATTAGCTTTATGTTTTTTGCAGGTGCTTAATGCAGCAATGCTGTACTGGCCAATGCCTAATGTTTTGTACGTGGAAGGTTATGCTCTTGATCGGTTTGCTGAAGGATTATGGGCGCTTCAACCTGTTAACCAAAATAGGGTGTGTTTTTTATGTGTCCCTTTCAATTTGCAGTACTGTATGACTGTATGTGTCATGTCATATTCCCAGCCAAATAAGGGGGGAAAAACACAGTGTGACAAGGTGCTGTCAGATTATTTCCCTGACCAATGTTATGCAATTATGTATTGAACTTGTGATGTGAAGCAGGTGGGGTTGGTTCTTGATGCTGGATTGGAGGAGGAGCTTCGGATACGCCATTTACAAGTGGCTGATGCTGTGAGGGCTTCCCTTGGATTGCCTGTGGTGGAATATATTGTGACTGACACCCCTTTGGAGGTACCCATTTTTATTTTAGCTGAGATATGCAGTAAAATGTAGTGATTTCAGTCACTCAGCTTGTTTTTAAATAGGGCTATGCTCACTCACCCCTTTGGAGGTACCATTTGCTAAAGTGTTCTTGTTTGAGGGTCAAGTACTTAGTGATTGATCAATAGGCTGCATCACATATCTGCTTATGATTTTTAACTTCATGAGAACCATTAAAGTCTGTGAAGAAAAATAGGAGCTCTGATTAGTCAGCGATGTGGTAAGCGTGCTGGAATGCAAAAGTTTTTCTTATATTTTAGGTTGTTGCAAATAATATTTTTGTGTGAGTTTTCACTTCTTACACATCTGATGGAGAATTGCTTTTTTTTTTTTTTTTTTTGGCATTTTTAATATTTTTCTCTTTCATGGTCAAAAAGTCATGTATACTTCTAATTATTATGATTTTAGATAAACTCTAAACTGCCTAGCCAAGAAAACAGTATTTTTCTTCCAATGTGAGTGCAAGAATCTGAATAGAACAAATATAACAGGTAGAAAAGTGGGTTGATCCAAAGAGTGGGCAATCAACAGGGAGGATTAAACACCCTGGCTCATTACTGAGAGCTGTTCAGTCTTTAGTTAACCGATCAGGAGTAAATGCCATCGCAGTTGTTGGACGCTTTCCAGATGATGATGTTGAAGACACAGATGAATATCGACAAGGGATGGTATGACAATAATGGTTTTGTTATAAATTTATCTTTAGGTAAGGCCATCCTGCTGCCACAATTACTTAACTTTGAACATAATGAGCATGTGAAGGCATGTTGTAGGTTTTACATGGCTGAGCTATCTAAATTGTTGAACAAGACCTTCATTACAGCCACATCTGCATTAATGAGAGCCACTGCCATTCATAATTAAATTATATTCAAATATTACAATACAAGTTCTAAATAATCCAGTTGCATTGAAATAACTTATATGTCTATTTTCCTTTCACACTTGTCCATCATTACTTTTACAATTTATAATAAAATTTCAGCTAAATAACATCTCCCCTGGCGGTGGGCAGTGGTTCCTTAATGGTTCTTGATGTCAACTTTGTGTCTATGGTTATTGATAGGTGTGGCTCATTGGGTGTTTGAGCGCAATGCTTATGCGAGTGCTTTTCCACCCATAGACTGTAGTAAGTTTTTTAGCATAATGCACAAATTATATTTCCCATAAAAATGCTTCAGCTTGAACTTTGTTCTAACCAATAGCTCTGATATCAATTTGTAAATGAAAAACATGCATAACTATAAAAGACAAACAGCACAAGACACAAGAATTAATGTGGTTTGGTAACTCTATGACTACATTCACCAGCAACACAAACCAAAATCCAGTATCAATGGTATGAGTTACAACCATTTCACAGACTCATAAACCTCACAAACAATAACAAACGGATAATTTTTGTATTCTAACTCCCACATTTACAACAAAGTCTAGACCACCACTCTATTTGTAGGGATTGTTACACCTACCTACTTCTTTTCTTTATCATTCCTACCTGGTATTATTACACCTCCTTAGTAATCTTCTAATCAATGCATGATTCCAAAACCAACTAAGAAACCTCTAAACTTATCCTTTAGTGAGTTGGACTCAAAAACTTCTTAAGTTGATCCCAAGAATTTGGTATCTTTCAGTTTAGTTTGATGATTGGTTTAAGCCGAAGCAATGTTGTTTCATTTTATTCTATAAAGATTCACACTTCGTTACACCTTGTTCTCTTTGCTTTGCAGGGAATAGATCTATTGGCAGGAGTTGAGGCAGTTATAAGTCATTTGGTGGTTCAGGAATTCAGAATTCCTTGTGCTCATGCTCCTGCATTATCACCCCTTCCCCTGAGCTTTTCTCTGTGCCCAAAATCTGCTGCAGAGGAGGTCAGGATCTCTTTAGATCATAACCAATAAAAAAGTTACTTTTGAAGCCTAGGGGTGAAGTTCTCTCTCTCTTCTTTGCATGTGTGTCTGCCCATACACGCATGCATTGTATAATAGGATGACATCAGTGATTTAGATGCAAATGGTTTTTGAACTAAATAGCATCACCTTGCCCGATAAGCAAGAGATAGATGGTAAGGTCATGGGTTTGATCCTTTAGGACATGTATTGTATTTACCTAGCAAATTGATAAGTAACAAGATCATTGTTTAGTTTTGGATAATTTTTTTCATGCTGAATACATATGCAAATAATGTGGGCTATTTACTCTTTTAGTTTGCCGATAACATATTCATACCAATTAAATGTAAAGAGAAAAAAAATGTACTTAAAAAAAGGGTGTGACTTGTGAGACCAGCACTACTTTACGAAAGGAAACTTTTAACTGTCATCGGATGGAATATTCATGAATTAAGTTGCAGATTATCGGAATTGTTTCAGTCCAATGACATCATGTTCATTGATTATTGGAGAGGATAAATAAAAATGATTTTTCTAAACATGCTAGTGCAGTATAATTATTCTTGAAGAACATAGCCAACTAAGATGAAATAGAGCTGTACAGATCAAGCTTGCAAGTTGAAGGATCTGAAAGGTCACGAGGAAATAAAAAAAAAAAGTTACATTGGTATGGTTAGAAGTAAAATTTTTTCATGCTCTGGCTGAAGCTTAAGGCTTTTCTGTTTGTTGTTTGGGGAGTAGATTTTGGAGATGTGATTGGGAAAGCCTCACTTGTGTTGCAACATCAGGACAGCGTATAGACACTTTGGTAAATTAAAATAAAAAGCTAGCCTATTGATCAGCGTCATTTACATGATTTCAATAGATAGCTTATATCCAAATCTAGACTGTCTCATGTGTCATTCCTACCATGTCTAGACGTTTACAGGCCGATTTTTTTTTGCTTAACTATTCTCATTCACTCTATCTCATATATTCTTATGTCAAAATCCTGTGCAACAGTTAGGACACACATTCTTGCCATGTGTGCTCGCTGGGCTAAGTAATGCACCACAGTACTTGGTCAAGAACAATGAGTCCTTGGAAAAGGGTTGCATGTTGGCAGGTGACGTTGATAGTGTTGTTCTTCCTATAGATGCGTGTGGAGGAGATGGTGCTCTTGCTTTTGCAAGAAGAAAAAGGAACAAGGTATAAATTCAGACAACTATTTTCACATTTTCTTCTTTTTCTGATTAATAATGGTGGTTAAATATGCCAAGAGCAAATTGGCTTATTCGAAGTTTTGATTCTTAGTCACCTCAGCCCTCCTTATGCCCCCAATAATTTTAATGATGAGCAATCAAGTTTTGGCTTCCAGTTCCTCGATGATCACTAATGTTGTTTTTGATACAGCCACTTATTATTGCTGTGGAGGAAAATGAAACAGTTCTCAATGATACGCCAGATAAACTTGGAATTGAAGCGGTATGTGTCTTAATACTTTTACACTCTTTTCCTTCTTTTCTTTTCATTCTTTTAGGTGTTCCCCAAAAGATATTCATTGAAGAATTAATATTTATGTTCCATAAATCATCATTAATGTTGAAATTCTCATGTTACCAGAAGGGTAAAATAAAGGCAAAAATGCAATATATAATTTTACATTTTTCGTTCATTGTCCATTTAGGCACCCTTCAAATTTATCACCAATGGTTGGGATTTACCAATAAACTTGCTTAGTCCTTGTGAACTCTATCAATTGAGCCACTTCCATGGTTCAGTTTGCAGCATGCCTAGGAGACAGTGGGTCCGTTTGGATACAATTTATTTTTGCTGAAATTGAAAACAAAAAACTGAAAATACTATAGCAAAATAATTTTTAAGTGTGAATAGTACTGTGGGACCCATTTTTAAATTTTTTTTTTCTAAATAAAGTGACTGTGGGTCCTATGAACAGTATTAGAATAGTACGTGAACAGTGTTAAACAGTACGGGAATAGTGAATTTTGTCCCCTCAGAAACGCATGCAGCAGAAAAAAAAAAAAAAAAACCTGGATCCAAACCCACACAGTAGCTCATGAGACATCTCTCTTACAACATGTGTGCCTAGAGTTGTGATATTGTTCTATAATTTGCTTTTGAAAGTTTTAGAGACATTTGTTTTTCTTTCTACTTTTAGAGTTACATTATGAAGCAATACCTACGTACCTCTGATGTTCTTTTTAAATGAAGATTTTGGAGAAAATGGCAGTTAAATACTATAATATGGACAAGACACCTTGGTATATAATACGGTTCTTCATAGTCATGTCTTAGGTAGCTTGATATGTTGGTAATTGCAATTTTCCACAAAAAGGAGGAAAACGGATAAAGCGGAAGATAGAGAAAAAAAAAAGAATCAATGCCCCTAATAGGCCGTCAAAATCTCCTTTATAAAAAAAGTAAAATTTTTATTATTTTTCTGACATTACTCCCGAAGGAACCATGTATATATGGTTATTGAATGGGATTTCACCTCTCATACAGATCAAGGTCTCAAACTATTGGGAAGCCATAGGTGTTATTGCAGCTCACAAGGCAGGAATAGACCCAATTTCACTCAGAAGAAACAGAATAAACAACATTCCATGCAATTCCAATATGCTTTCTAATGGTTATGCGTATTCCAGGATTATGCCCATCACCTGATTAATGCATGTGACTATTTGTTCAACTTATATTCAAAACAAATATTTAAAAGTTGTTCTTTTGACTAATTTCAAGCTCTAGCTGGTTCACACTATAAGTTGATGTAGTCATCTTGATTGTGAAAGAAGAGCCGAAAATCTTGGCAGGTCACATTGGATTAATCAACGTGAGGTTAGTCAGCATTTTGTTTTGATGGAACTTTAAACAATCCCTAAATGCTTGCGGGTGTTGAGTCTCTTCAATGTTTCAGAACATCTGGACATTTGTTATCAGTTGTACATTCAGTACACATTAACTTTTCTTAACGTTAGAATAATATGATGGTTTGTTTTGTAATGTTTTCATCTTTTAGCTGGTAGTGGCCCATATGAAGCTTTCATGATGCTCATTTATATAATTCTGCAACAACATTGTTTTGTCGTACTGTTTTTGTTTTATCTTCTGTGATGAGCTATTTTGTGACTGAGATCCTTATGTCGCATCCAAACTACCTTTACATCATGGGTTTGTGTGACCCTGAAAAATCAAGCAAAATTTTCGTCTAGGAAGAAGGAAAAGAAAAGATTCAACAAATAACCTATACTGACTACAGATTATGTTCATGTTCATCTAGCCTTGGAAGAGGAAAGGGACCTTTAAAAAAAAAAATGAAGATGTTATTTACACAGATATATCATTTATTGCTTGTTCGGTTGAATTATTTTTCATTGGTTGAGGGGATCTTTTTTTTTTTTTTTTTCATTCTAAAGGGAATGTACATTAAAGAAAAAGAAAAAAGGTATAACTATACTTTTACACAATAAACAAGATAAACTAATGAAAATAAGTTCATTTAAACGCATTCTTAGGTTACAATATAACATGTTTTTCGCTATCCAAAAAATCCAACAATATAATATGTTCATGAGAGTTTGGTGGTGCACGTTAGCCCCTATGTGCTAACGTGAACTCAAGTCCTTAGCCCTGCTACAAGTGCCGCTCCCAATGTGAGCTTCCCCACGCCCTCTTAGAGAGCTTTATGGTTTATGCCCCTCTCATGGGCCTTTCCGCCTTTAATTGTGGCTTTGTCCATCCCCTTGGCGGGTCTCAAGCTAGCTTAGATTAGTTGTCTCCCTCATTAATGATGGTTAAATCACCCTCAAAAGCCCTTGGAGGTATTTTTCAGCCCAAATCTGACTCAAGCTAGTTTAGATCTAAGTTCCTTTTGCACCAAACTGTTGGACCATTTTCAAAGTGCAATTTTTCGAATATCACTTCTTTTAATGTACATTTAAAAAAAAAAAAATTTGATTTTCAATTTTAACAAATAAACTACATTGACTAGACCTTAGATTCATCTATCCTCGGAAGAGGAACAAAAAAAAAAAAAAAAAAACAAAATGAAGATATTATTTGTACATATAAATCATTTATGGCTTGTTTAGTTGAATTTATTTTCATCCTAAAAGGGCCCGTAATTTTTCTCTGGGGGCCTAGTCTCTCCTAACATATACTATTCTTGTAATTTTCTTTTTCCTTGTGATTCTTTAGTGATAAATACTGTCGTTTTCTCTTCTCAAAAAAAAAAAAAAAAAAAAAAACCCATTTTTCTTCCTATTTGGAAGAATAAGAAACTAAATTCAACCCAAATAAAATAAAATAAAATAAACACCTGCTAGACCAAGACCAAGAATAACCAAGCTAAACTGCGCACAAGCATACCTAACTACACAACTACAACAAACCAAAAACCCACATAAAGCAAATATTCCAACAATATAAAGTACCAACTGTGAGATGAAATGTAAACTAATCACCAATTAGAAAAGGCAAATGCAAGAAAATATGCATCCATTAACAAAATCTTTTCACCTTGTAAAAACAATGAGTATAATTTTGATGCAAAATTATTCAAGAAAAAGCAACTATAGCACTACAAAGTCCAAAACAAATCAACCTTTCTGGCATTTGAGTACTACTGGGAAAAGTGCAAAGTGCACAATAATCGACAAAATTATCGTCCGGCACTAGTACAAATTAACAGTATATTAGCTAAAATAAAAAACAATATGTTATAGTGACCCATTGAGTCGGCCCTAATGCCCTTCTCACTCTAGAATAATTTTTGGGGGACTTAAAATAAATGTCTGCAACAATAATCACTAAGGTTACAAAAATTAAAGTAAGGGCAGGTCACGGGCATGAATGAGGGGACAATTGTCACCGTCATCTTTTTCACAACATGTGTTCCATAATTATGTGGGTTTTATATTTTGTGAGAGAGATCTGATACGTATATCAGATGTATAATTTTTTGAGAGCCTAAAATAAATGTCTGCGACAACAATCACTGAGGTTACAAAAATTAAAGTAAGGGTAGGTCATGGGCATGAATGAGGGTCCAATTGTCACTATCATCATTTTCACAGCACGTGTGTTCCATAATTGTGTAGGGTTTATATTTTGTAAGAGAGATAATACATATATCATATACATAAGATAATTATTGTGTTTTTTTATAGTTTGATATATAATTGTGTGGTGTTTATACTTTATATATTGTGAGATAGATTGTACATATTATGTATAAGATAATTATCGTCTCTTTTCATAGTTTGATATTTTTTTTTTCTATTTTTTTCCTTCATTTTTATTATGGTTTTTTATATACAGTCAAATCGTCAATTTTTTTATTAAAAAAAAAAAAGAGATATTTCATTTTTTTTTAATTTAAAAAAAAAAGATAAAAGAAAAAGAAAATAAAAAAGTAAAGTTTAAATTAAAACCAAATTCTTTATGTTATAGTTTATTATTATTCATAAAAATGATTGCATAAGTGATATAAGTTGAATATAAGTATATAATACTTCACAACTTGATATTGTTTTTTAAGTTAAACTTGAAAGTCCTGAATGCACAAATGGTTATTATACGGTTTAAAATTATTATAATTTAATCATTTTATGAGTTTAACAAAAAATGACATAAAGTTATGCTTGGTATTTTTTCTAGTTGCTAGAAATCATTTTATGAGATTTATGTTTATTTTTTACAATGAAATAATTATAAAACAACTTATTCATATATAAAATTATCATAACAAATAAACATAAGATAATGAATATATTATATCTTTCTATGAGTTTTCTAACAATAGAAAAACCGTTTGATATTCATATGGTGACATTTTTTAATTATTGTATGGATTGGTTTAAGTGCATGTATATATACATTGTGTGTGTTGTGCACATGTACATATGTATCTATGTATGTTTGTAGATGTAATGAGATATATGCATGTTAGCAAGGCAGATTATCTCTCTTATTTTTTTTTGTTTTACTTTATGATCTACCAATTATAACTTGTTCTGCATTATTTTGACTTTCCATATAAAATAAATAAAATTTTAAAATAAATAAACACATGACAAGTTCTAATTAATGGAACATAGAATGGTACACAGAAAGTGAGATGGAGGATTTGTGTGTGTGTATACGAGAAATGTTGATACAACATTTCTCACAACACTTTTGCAACAAATTTTAAGTAGTAGAAATATTTGTATTCGGATATGTATATTAGTTATAAAGTTTAGTACTTATCCTTACTTTGCTACTTTATTAAATATCAAACACGATCTAATGTTGTTGGATAGACTATTTATCCACTATAGAAGTCTAGAATTAATAGTTGAGATTCATTTCCTATAGATAGGTTAAACCAACCCTTCTAATACAGGTGCAATACGAGCAACTAAACCACAGTCAATGAAAACAAGCGAGAAGGTCTATTAATAGCCCATCTGCATGGTGGGTGTTGCCTGATAGTGATTACTTCATCTACCCGCTCTTTAGTCCTATTGCTTTTGAATTCTTGCTCGTGACGTGCTTCATTTTGTGGTAGGTATTATATTCTCTCCACCGAAAAAAAAAAAAAAAAATCATTTATAGTTATTTTTACCATTCCTTATCTGTTTAAATTTTTGGTTAAGTAATTTGCAGTGATAGTAGAACATGTGGCAAAATTCCCTAGATTATGCAAACCTGGAAGGAGAATTCAAATAATGATGAAGTAATTGAATTTATCATTTATTATGAGCTTAAACATTTGGGGAAAAGTGATTTTTTTTTTTAATGAAAAGTGATAGTTTATTGAAATAGAACCAACATATGTACATAGGAGCAATTAGGCATAATATTTTTTATTTTAAAAAAGAAAAGACTACAAGCAAAGCCTTGCTTTTCTATTTTGGTAATCATTAAGGAGAAAGTATTGCGTAACCCATGCATATTAGTATGAACAATCAATTTTTTTTTTCATCCTTCGTATTACATTAAACACTTGATTTTCAAAATTAAAGAAAGTGATTACATATAGTTTTCAAAATTACAGTTGCAACACAGTGTGAGCTCATATATATATTGCAAAATTAAATAATAATAAAATTATTGTATGAAAATTACTAAATGTTTTGCAACTTAAAAATTTGTCACCATACTGAGATGAGGACCACAAGAGCCCCAGAGAATCAAAAGCTATAGTAGCCGTTTAAGACATGAGAACAGGGTTTAATTTTATCCACCCAGTAGCCAGTAGTCTATTGCCAGCATTGAGTAATTGCATTTCTGAATTATTGTTCTTCAATTGTATTGGAATGCGTGCAAGGCTTAACTTCTTGACAATTTTAAATTACTAGTTGTAGCTTTCATCTTCGTCACTTTAGCACACAAGTATACAAACCCTTGTCAACCATTCATTGGAGTTGTTGGCAGTTCCATATATACTGAGTTCTTGTTGTTAATAATATAAAGGGATATACTAGCAAGAATCGAGAACCTCTCAATCTTTTTGTATTATCTTTTGAATGTTTTCGGTGCTGACTCAGAAACTACAACCCTATCCACAACTATTTGTATCCTATTCTTTCAGATAGAGATAGAAATAAAGATAGAGATAGAGATAGTGCAAAGTCATTCCTGAAAATTCTCACTCCTTTTATATATATATATATATATATATGTGTGTGTGTGAAACTCCCTCATGAAGATTTGAACTCCGGCGTTTGCCCTTCACACCCCACAAACACTTATATTTGTAAAGTGACCATCGCATCAAGAGTGTGCGATGGTAAAATTCTTTCTCCTTTTAAGTTAATTAATTATATATAAATTTGAGGATTTAAAATCAAGAGGTTTTAAGAACAGTTATTAATATATAAATTATACTTTTTAAAGAACCATTGCGGTGGATTTAAAATAATATTGAAAAAAAAAACACATTTTTAGTGAATTTAATCAATAGAACAAATTTTCTTTTTATAGTTGATTCAATTTATTTAAACTCAAAACTAAAAAAATTGGAATTTATTTATCATTTTCACTATGGAAAAAAAAGACCAAAAAAAAAATCCAAGTTGTAACTTTACATCAAGGGATCCATAGTGATGCCAACCTTGACTTTGCTACTTAGAATTGCATTATGAAGAAAAATATCCATTACGAGGTGGCACTTTCAATGGGTCCTCTTTCACTGGGTATTAAATTAAATTGATAGTTGCCGGGTAGATAGGCAATAGAACGTGATCTCCGCTACCAGCACGCCCGCCATCAATATCCCATCTGCATGTACTTCTGTACGTTTCTACGAAACAAAAAGTTCTCCCATAATTAGGTGAGTTTTGGAACATATTAAGAATTAAAAGTAAATAAAAGTACATTTATATTTTGAAAAAAGAAAAGAAAAAAAGACTCTATAAGTAAATAAGCCAAATAAGCAAAAAGAAAAGAAAAACTCAGATTGCATGCGTGTGTAGGGCATCAATCTTAATCAACTTCAATTTAAGTTGTAACCAAAGATCCATGTATATATATATATATATATTTTATATGATCGACCAAAGGTCCATATTGATCAACCTAAAAGAGTAAGATGTTTAGTTCTTTATATGTAATATCCATAAAGCTTGCAAAACTTTTTTTTTTTTTGAGAAACAGAAAGCTTGCAAAATTTGTATCAGTAATTAGAGGAGGATTGAATCTCTATTGTAAGATGAAATAGGACATACTAGAAATTACCAAAAAAAAAAAAATGGTTACAATGATAATTAACAAAGAGAAATTAGAAAAGACTATATTAAAAATCCAAATTCAGTAATTGTAAAGTATATACTGTCTCTCTTTGTCAAATTCAGAAAGTTTTCTAATACTTTTTTTTTTTTTTTTGGATAAGAAAGCATTCTAATTTTTTTTTTTAATATATATACAAGATAAAAATTTTACTTTAACCTAATATAAGCGTATATATATATATGTGTAAAGCTCTTTTTTGGAGACTTGAATTCTGGTTCTTGATCCCACAGTACCCCACAAGTATAAGAGTTATGTAGCATCAAAAAGAAAGTGGTAAGTGTTTAAGAGTTCACTTGATCATGTGCATTGCACATGACCGTTGGATACATGTTACTTTCTTTTTGTTGTCACATAACTCATTATGCAGCAATTGCTCCATATTAGTATATATGCAATAAAATCTTTCACTTATTTAATTAGACTTATAGATTTATCAATAAAACTGCAAATAAAATTAATTTCAAAAGTACAAAACTTGATGGATACAACGTCCTACCGATGGAAAAATTCCCACATTAATTGCATTACTTTAGGATTAATAAAAGCTTCCAAAAATAGTTGAGATGGTCCCAACAAAATCATAATCATGCTTATGGTTATTGGTTACCAAGCATGCAACAATTCAAAAGAAAAGAAAAGGCACAAAAGAAATAACATTAATATGATTATTATTTAAATGTCATTTCTAGTTTAGATATGTTAGAAACGTGTTACGCGGATCACAACACACTTTTAGCAACGGTCAGGCAACTGCTACTAAATCTTTAGAAGCAGTTTTTTGACCTTTTGCAGCGGCTAAATTTCCTGCTGTGATGGAAAGTGAATAAAACAGTGTATTTTGTGTTGTAAGATTTGCTAATGCAATGAGAGAGAGAGAGAGAGAGTTTTGGGTTGCAATTTACTATGTATTTGTAGGATTCCTCTACATGGTAGATTAGATCTCTAATATTTTTGGAGGCTTGATATTTGACACCTACTATGGAATTATTGTTTGTGAGTTACTAATGGATCATGTGATAAAGTTTTTGTAAGATTATATAGGTTTACTTTTGCTTTTTATATTTAACCCTAGATAATGTTCAGTTATAGCTATGGCTATTTAAGTGGCTAAAGGGATAAGTAAGTCGACTTTTAAATTTATAGTGTCTCCAGTGTGGTAGCTAGGGCCGGTGGGATCTATCAAAATTGAAGCCATCAAATTTGTAAGGTTAATTTGTTCTGAAAGTACATGTACTTATAACGAGTTTAGACCTTTAGCACCATAGTATCTCAAAAAGTTTCAAAATTCCAATTTAATTTCATCAAATTTTGAACTTGCTTCTTGTTTGCTAGATTGATGTTTTTCCTAACACTCAGCTTTTCCTTCCTTCTCTTCTTATTATCACGGCCTAAATCCTTTTAATTGAGTGGAACTTGGGGCTTCCTAAATTTATAATAAAACCTTTCACTACTGCACATTTTTAAGAATCATTTAAACTAAATGCAGAGCTAGGACTTTTTTTCTTTTCTTTTCTTTTCTAAGAGAGAGATTCAAATCTGGAATGTTTTTATTGAAAATATTAGAAAACATCATTAGAGCTAAAGATCATTTACATTTGCTGTAACATCTAACCTTAGAAGAGGTGGTTTATCGAATTTCAGAAAAATATTTTTCACTTTTTAACTTTGCACCTTTAACATTCTTGTCATTAGTTGTTGTTTTATTGGTGACTCTGACTCCATTAATAAAAATGTTGAATTTCATGAAGCGCTAGCTGCATGTATGAAACAAGACGAAGTAGTCAACCAACCAACCAACCAACCAACCAACCACCAGTCATTTTTTGTTTGATAGGTTCCATTTTTGATTCTATCTTTACATATATTCTTGCATTATTTTGATACTCAACCAGTCAAGTTTTTGATCAAACAAGCTTCTACCTTCCAGTCTAAGTTTATCCCCAGCTTTACTAATTAAGTGCACTGAAATTGTGAAATCATTTGAAATTTTGTCAACCAAATTATATTATATGAAAAAAAGTGCTTAGATCCAATGAACGTAGCATTTTTTTATTATTGTGTTTTGTTTAGAATTGTGATTGTTTATCTTTACAAAATTAGAATGAATTGACTTGGTTTTCTAAGAATGAAACACAGATTACACCATTATCAATGGAAACATCATCAGTATTTTAATGGAATTCTTTAACCTTTTAAATGAAAAGTTGATAGTACACATTCTTACTTCTTACAGTCTAGTGATGGTTTAACTTATTAATTACTATATTAAATTTATAATGGAGATGGATGAGGCATTGTCCTAGTTATGAGGTAAATTCTAAATTTCTTTATGGGCTCTAGAATCCTATAGACACCATTTAATAACTAAAATAATGGTTGATCAAAGGAGTTCTTGTAATGTACTAAAAGTTCACATGCAAACATGTTAACTAAAGGGTTCATATGTTAATAAAGGGAAATTCGACAATGCCCTCATTATTTTTGTGGGTATGATACTTCCACTAGTAACAAAATTATACATGACAGTATATTTGTTACATATGTTGGTAATTAACATCACATTGAGTAGTAACTTCATAATTTTTAGTATTTGTAATTTTATTTCCTTGGGTTAGACTGTGATTCGGTTGCTAACAAATTGCATACCTCACTTCACTCGTGGGTATTCAGGAAAATGTAACCTATACTTAGTTCAATAGCTTAAATCATAACAAATTTCTTTTTATTTTGTTGATCTTAAACTCTGTGTTCATGTAATTTTGTAGTGGTTTTAATTGTATTGGATTGGTGAGGTGAAGTTATGCAAGTGCTGAAATTGAAGTTGTAACTCTGTGTTCTTTTTATCAATCGGATTGAGATACGAAATCAAGATTTGAAAATCTATTGCAACAAAAAGGTTTTCCCTCAATTCGTACGATATGAAATAGTAATTCTAATACAAATTTATTTTTTATTCCAGTCATTACCCTTACCATATAACTCTCATTTTCCACGAATTTCAGCAAGGGAAATACCTACATTGAAGAGCTAGAGAGAACCCAAAACCTGAGAGGAAAAATCCTCTCATATCTCTTCCTTCTTCCTCTCACCTTTGCCAATTTCTATGAGAGGAGAATAAAATCATCACGCCTATTACTACCTTTTGAGTTTTGGTGTTGATTGGAGCTTGGGAATCATTGGAGCAATCCCAGAACATCTAAGGAGACTTGGAGATTGCAATTAGACGCTCAATTGCCAATTCGGAGACTTGTGAGAAGAAAGATTTGTGAAATTAGTTGCTAGTAGGAGTTGGAGGTTTAAGTACATAGTTACTATTTGGCTTGTGACGCCCTATAAATGTTTCTTAATTTGTCCAATAATTGAGTGTTTCCTCTTCACAAATACCTTTATGTTTTTGTGGGTGATTGTTTTTTTGTGATTGGGATTAATTTTATGTTTATCCATGTATAATTATGTTAATTGACTAATAGCGTAAGCTTAAATTTTGTAATTTCAAAAAAATTGACATTAGTCGTAAAGTTTAGATTCTAAATCGAGTTTGTGAAACTCTCAACCTTAAAGAAAATGAAAGATTACTTTTTTTATATTTTAATAATCTTTCCTTGGTCTCCTTGGAAACTAACTAAGCAAAGAATAACTTAATTGTAGCGCACCCTAATCTAAGTCTGTGGTCTACGCGGACTAGCTAGCTTAATTACCTTCTATTAATCTGAATCAACTTGTTTAATTGGTGATAAAGAATTAATATTATTATAAATTTATAATTGTGGAATTCAATTAAAAGATGTAATCTCTCTCTCTCTCTCGTGTTTGAAAAACTTTACCTGTCTTTCTTCCATTCTCATGCATGAGAGACACATGCCCATCAAGCAGTCCAAAGTCCAATCATTGGGAGATTTTATGCTTCAGGTCCCTAATTATCAAGCTCTTGACACCGTTCACTTCTTGTTTAATTTTTTGTACAAGAGATGACATATCCACAAAACATTGAGTTATTTATTTTCTCTTATCTCTTACTAACATACAGTTAGAAATCAATATATATGGTCAGCTTGTTAACATGTGCAAGAGTTTTTAGACAAATCTATAATGGGTTAGTTTAATTGATAAAGTATTTTATTATCGAAAAAGAGATTAAGATTCAAGTCCTATTTACACAAACTGAAAAATCTATTGGCGTCTTAGTTGGATGATAAAAAACAATTATTATATATAGTAGCGGCTCCAGAAATTTTCTTGAGGGGGGTCAATAAGAAACTTAAATTAAACAAATTTTAATAAGAAGAAAACTTGAATACATTGTGTTATTGAAAAAAAAAAAAAAAAAAACACAAATACATGAAATTTTACAATTTCTTTCTACAAGTTTTCATTTTTTGAAATCGTCACATGGTAGTTTATTACCAATTGTCATTATCTATTGTTAATGTAGATGTGACCATTTTATTTTGTTAATTTTGTATAATATTTTTATTTTTATGGAGTTGTCATTATTTATTTGTTATTGTTTTTTTATATAAATTATTGACCTTATATTAATTATTGACCCACATAACCACACTCATCTATACATTAATGATACATTTAACAATCATTGACTTTACAATTTTTTCTTGAATAATTGTTTTTATAATAAAAAATTGTTATAACATGATAACAATATACACATGTAACAAACACACACACATTCTCACATATATATAATATAAATTTATAATAAAGAGAGTCATTCAGAACTCACAAACACTCACATCTTACTCTTAGAGTCAGAGATACATAGAAAATCAGATAGAGAACAGAGATGAGATGAGATTCATGAGAGAAAGGAAGAGTGATTTGTGTTGTTAATTAGTTTTAGGATGAGCTGATCTATGTTGTTTGATTTTGAGCTAAATTGATTTGTGATCAGGGAGTGCAAGATTTAAGCCAAATTGTGCAAAAATATTTTTAAAAGTAATTAAATTAATAATAAATATTTTATATATATAAATTTTTTTTTTTTTTTTTTGAAGTCAGGGGGTTCATTTGAACCCCTGAATTGAACCCCCTGAATTACAATTGCAACCGCCCTTGATTATATAAAGATAGATTTCAAATCTTACTGTCTTATTGTTTTTAAAAAAAAAAAACTATAATGAGAGTTTGAGTCTTTAATTAAGATCTATTTAACACTTACAAGTACAACTAACACTAGAAAGGAAAGCACCGCTTAGCTCCAATAATCTGATTAAATTAGTTGTATTAGTCTCCTGTTTACCTAAAAACATAATAAAGACTTGAATGAGAGGTCCATATCATCTAGAACCAAATAAATTAATGGCTAAGCCAGCCTTAATTTGCAGGATATATTGAATTTGAATTGGTTGAGAAGTGTCGCAGAAAAAGTGATTACTTTTAACAATGTACAAAACTTTTTGCTTGACCAGAGAGAGCTTTAAATATTTAACTTGCAACTTTTTAAAAAGATATTCTGATGAAAGACTTTTTTAACTCCATTTTCCACCGATCTAAACAAAAACAAATTCAACCGACAAAAAAAAAAAAAAAAAAAAGCTTTTTATTTATTATTATTTTTATTAACCAAAAGATAGATGATGAATAAAACCAACAGCTGTTATTATGATCAAATTGTATACATTATATTGTTAAAGCGTTTAACAGAAGGTTCATGGCAAGGAGCAAAAATTAAATAAGAATAGGAGTAAGTTAGACCCATTTATTTATATCCTCTCCTTTTTTTTCCCATTTAATTTAACTTCTTTTTGGTGCATTGGTAAAGTGTATATAAATTTTAATGCACACACAGTCTCCATGTGATGTGAGTTCACATTGTTGATGATTGTCTCTCTAGGAAATTTAGTTATAAATAAAAGAGAAAGGAAGAGGAAATTAACATAAAAAAATTTACGTGATTTGAATATATCTTAATATTGAATGGTATCTGTAAGGACGCAATTTGCAACGAACCTTAACAGTGTTGGATTCGCACGTAAAAAGGCCCAGACAATATGATTTGTAGAGCGTGGGTGTAAAGAGCTAGGTTAACTGTGATCTCCCTTAAAAAGATTCGTTCCCATGCATACTAAAAGTCTAAAGTTGGTACAACGATCGTTTTCTTTAGTGATCAAGGCAACTCTTTTTCTCTACTTTTGCTCTCTTCTTTCTTTTGTCTCTGTTTTTCTCCCTCTTCTTCTTTTTGTTTTCATCCCCCCTCCTCATGCTCTTCTTTTAGTTTATATACCCCCCTTTGTGTTCCATCCTCACCGCACACGTGTAGGTTGGGTCCGGAGGACTCATTTCTGTCCCATCTCGCACCTCCTGGAACTTCCTATGGGCAGCTGTAAGGCTGCTTCCTTACTGTTCAGGTATCACCTCCACATTAATGCGGCCAGAGAGTTGGTTCAGAGGTCATTAATGCGGAGGCAGCTGTAGTGATAGATATTTATTTGCCTTATCTCTTTCTCCCTTGGTCGGTTATTCTATCTTTCACGGTGACCTAATTCTGAGGTCTAGTTGCAATAAGACCACGTCCTGATCATCCTCGGACGCATACTGCCGAGGAGTAGGGTGTCCTCGGACGGATACAGAACCCTACCCTTGTAATGTTGACTACCATCCCCTTCAGTAACTACATTATGACCTGACTTGACCTCCTCGGACAGATATGCATCCTCAGATGGGCTGCGGGCCCAACATTCCTAAATCAATCCTGAACTTTATGGGTCTATTGATCGAACGGTCCCCACAGTATCGTAATTCGTAAATCATTAGCATTTGCTAAATTTTGAAAATATATTATATTTAGTTTAGTTGACCAACCTCACCTCTTAAACTATTACTTGACTACGCATTCAAGTATAAATAGTAGTAGAACTAAGAATAGGATTATCAGTTGTCAATCACATCCTGTAATTTTTATATGGTAGTTAGATATATAGTTATATCCATCTAACTACCATATGAAGAAAGGAAAAAAAAAATTAACATAAATAATTTTACTTGTCGAATCACAATCTTGAATAGTATCGTAAACCAATAAAACCATTAATATTAACTAAAATTTGAATATTAATATATATTATATTTAGTTTAATTATATAGTTGACCAACCTCACGTCTTAGCTAGAATTTTTATTTTGACCATGCATTCAAGTATTATTTGTGGTAGAACTAAGAATAAGATTGTCAGTTATCAGTCACACATCTCAGTAATTTTTATATGGTAGTTAGATGGTTATATCCATGATGTAATAATTTATAGAGAGAGACATTAACAATTTGATAAGCGCCAAGTGTTTTTGGATTTTTCTACAAAGTTAAGAGTTAGAAAAATTGATATAACTAATTAACCTATATATGTTTTCAACAAAGGTGTTCTGAAATAATGAATAACAAGTTGGCAAGCTTCCCAAGTTGGTTCTTATATTATCATAATTATGGCCATATATATGATGCTTTTATCTTATACTTGAAAGATGAAACCATTAATCACTCCTAATTTTGAGTAACAACCAAACGAATAAGACTTGCATTTGAAGCCAGAGTAGCAAGATAATGACTGGCGGATGGAAATTCTTGAAATTCATAAAAACTAATATCATAAAGTAGTTGTCCTAGCTCTCTCATTGATTACTAATTTTTTAAGGGTGCGATGGCTAAAAACAATAATGTGAGTAGAAATTTTCAGACCTTAGGTAATTTTTGGTTGCTAAGTCATTAATCAGTAGTATTTAAATTTATTTAATTAGTGCTTGTTCAGATAATAAAAGTATAATTATAAAATTTCTATCATAAGTAAAACATACAGTTCAATGCTAATTTTTACATTTTAATATTTCTAACGGAGATATTTACAATTCAAATTCTCTCTCCTTAGATTATTGCATGATAAAAAAAATGTTATTTATAATTTATTCCCTTAAATGGGATTGTTGATTATGATGATGATTATTCATTGTTTATGGGTTCAAATTATTAAGATCTCTAATTCTGACAGTTGGCTATGCTTGACCTCTAGTTAATCCAAATAAAAAAACTTAGTTTGGCCAACAGAAAATTTGGCTGTCAGCTTTAACAATCTTCCTTGCAAGGACTATTCACATGCACAGCAGTAGATATGTACCTGGTTCTCAAGCAGTAAGTACAACACTGTAGTACATTTCCTTTCTATCCATATATTAATATATTATGAATGAGATCCGGAAATAAGTACTACTCTGTTCATCAAAAAAAAGAAAAGAAAAAGGTACTACTCCTGTAGTACGCATTTTCCTTTTTATTTATTTATATATTTTCCCTTTTGATAGGAATAGAGTCTAGTTCCTATAATCCCTTCTGAAGATGCAATTAAAAACTTACTATAGGTTTCTGTGCATGGTCTTTACGTAAAGGGAGTTAGTACAAACAGCCCATTAAAAGACTTGTTTGGCATGCATCCAATATTTCTTTTTTCTTTTTTTGGGGTAAAATATATATAGATATTTTGTGTCTTGTATAAATAAGACGTCACCATAATCTTGGAAATTATCCCATGATATGATAGGCGAAAAATGTCTTGATAAAAGAAATATGAAAAAATAATTTTCATTTAGTTCTATTCTATTTTCTTTCAATCCAAACAAACCATCATAGTATAGTTAAATTTTCATTTATTAAACAGAACAAGTATAATTAATAATTTGAAAATTAGGCCATGTTCTCTCCCAAAATTAGGGTCCTCTTTGTTTTAAGGAAAATTGAGGGATTCTATCTCACGGCTAAAAATGAAAATGATTTTTTTTAATAAATAAAAATATTGTACATTTTCATGTTTTTTAAATTCTCAGTACATCTCATAAATAATAAATAATTTTAAAAAACAAAGTGCACAATTATATTTTAGAGAAGTATTCTTGAAAAACTAAATGTTGTTTGTTAGTTTAGACCCTAGTATACTTAGATTGTTTAACCTAATTAATTAACCAAGTTGTTATTTAAGTTTATTATTCAGATCTAGGTCAAATACAAACAATCATATCACTAAGTGAGGAAAAGTAAAGAAAACAAGTGATACGATGACCTAAGAAAACCAATGAAACCGTCCAATTTCAAGGTAAAAAAACATGGGGAGGATTTAATCTAAACTATCCTCAAGGCAACAAATTCACTAAATAGAATGGAATTTATACAATAGATTTTTCCCTAACACCCATGTAGCTTCAAATCTACAAACTCTTCTATCTAAATTTGTCGCACACAAACACCCACGTTTGTGACTCTAAGATCTCACTCAAAACTTTAAATCATTAGCTATGTATGATTTTGTTGTAGCAACTTCAAATCTACCAGTTCTAATAATGTGTAGATGGAATTCCGGTAGTGATTTTGAAAGGAGAAGGCATAGTACCTTTTAGATCTCAAAAAAGAATCTCCAAAATCATAACAAAATGTGGCTTAGGCTTTCCTTTGAATACTTAGTAAAATAGATTTGAAACCCTAATCACTTAATCGGCTTAATGAGCTATTGGGCCAAAATTAAATTCTGCAGATTCTTGTGTCGATCGGTCAAGTCTTCTTCTTGATTGGTCAAACCTAGTATGTTTCGAATTTCCTAAATCTGCAACTTTCTTTTTCTTTTATTTAGACTTACAGCACCTTGAACATTGTCTAATATACTCTATAAACTCTAAGATTTATATTTAGACAAGTTTGTCCTCACGATTTGCGAATTATTCTAAACTTTTAGAACTTAACAAATGCCAACTATGAAATTGTCTTTTCCTTAAAAAACAAATAGGGTGAAACCTAATAACACTCTCCACAGTCCCTGCATATCTCTCTCTCTCTCTCTCTCTCTCTCTCTCAGACACACACAAAGAAAAAAAAAGAAAAAAAGAAGAAGGTTTCAAAAAATATAAGGATAGTTTTTCGAATTAGTTTTAAAATGTATTGAGGATAATAATTGATAAAGTGCTTCTCTTAAATCAATAATGTGAATATTGATCAAAAGAACTGTAGGGTTAAGGGCCCAAATTATATATTGGGCCTTGGCCGAAAGTATGAGCAGTCCAAAGAGGAACAAATGATAATGAATGATTCAGACTCAGGATTTAATGAGCAAGATACGAATGAGAAGTCGGTCCGAGGAGGAATAACTCCTCAGATACAACAAGTACAACTCAAATATGTATTCTAACAATCAGGGTGACCTTCCAAGAAGTTTCATTGATAAAGATGTGCATCATGAACATACAAAAAGGAGGAGAATCCAAAAATATCTAAGGGAAAGCTGCTACCATCGCATTGAATGCATTACAGCTACTTTTCTGACCGCATTTATGTGTAGAAGACCTCTAAACAGTGCTGCATTAGCCACCACAACTCACAGAATGCCAAAGAAGGTGTTTGATGAGACAGGTACTCAAGTAAAGATTCAAATGACCAACAAGTGGAGGATCAAGATGATCTAAAGGGAACTATATAATGTAAGGGACCTTCCATGAGGAAGAGATCGAAAAATAGAGAAGAATACTAAACCAATCAAAATTATACTTGTATCAAACTGTTATTGATTTGTATGACAAAATACCTTCTCAGACACTGAATTCATTCAACTTTATTTTCTTTGTTTTTTCTTGATCATCTTTTGAATCCATACTAGCCGTTGTCAAATTCATTAGGGCCGAGTTCTTCGACCCACTCTCTACAAATTTATTGTACTGGGCTCTTTGGGCCAAAATCTCATACATCTTGGACTTGGGCTACAAACTGTGTCCCTACAAGAACTATGATGATGTTTGTGTTGTCTTCATATATATGTAGTTAACTATTATGGGGTGACCGGGTGGGGATTGGGGTACGTGTGTTATATGGCAGTTGCACAATCTAGATAATACTTTTGGTACTTTGATTTAGAAGGGAAGCTAAAGGTCTGAAAGAGAATGAATTCAAGGAAGAAAAACAGAAAGTATAGTTTTTAAACGAAGTATAATCTAAAACGGTTGCTTCTTCCTTTATTATGAAAAGATTAAAGAAAAGAGTCAAAATTAAAAAAAAAAAATCACATGCATGTCATTTTTGGTTTCGCCTTTTATTTTAAATATAAGATCCACAATATGTTGTATTTTTCTAAAAGTTAATTCCTTGGGGGAAAGGGGATTTTTGGTCTAGAGAATCAAAGAGGGTAGGGTTTAAATATATAATTTAATATGTATAAGATAACCTTTTTTTTATTATTTATTTAGTTCATTTGGGGGGCCTCCTCGATTGGGGCTAGCTACAGCTATATATATGGTGTAAGAATTGGGTAAGGGTTAGAGGACACAAAATCTTAATATAAGTGACAGAGTTTCAATTGATAAAGTATTTTGTTATCGAATAAAAGATTTGGAGTTCAAACCTCAAATTATTTCATATTTATAAAGGAAAAAAATGTGACAGCCTGTCTAATTTAGGTGTTGCATAGATGTCTCTTTTTTTTGGGTCAATTTTATTTTAATTGAGAAAATAAATGAAGTCATAAATAACATATGTGTCAATTTAACGAAATAAATATAAAATAACCCAATAAATTAAAATAATATTTATAATTTGTGATTAGTAGGTTATACATGTGTACCTTGAATTTGTAATTTCATTCGGGACCTATTTAATACAATTGGAGACCTAAGATGATAACTTTAAATGAGTCTTTTTATATTTAAATAATATTTTGTTAATCTTAATATTATAATTTTTTATTTAAAATTCATTATTCTTAATTTTTAATATGACTAATTCACTTAATACTGATTGATTTGGATTTTTAGTAATCCATAATTTTTTTGAAATATGATAAAGTTATTATAAATTTTACTTCAAAAAGCTGACAAATTGATGTGCCTATAAATTACTTTTTATGATTTGTGACAGATCAATTTGTAAGACTTCTAGAGTAAAATTTATAATATTTTTAACATTACTCAATTTTTTTTAGTCTTTTTAAGAATTTATATATATATATATATATAAAACTCATTTTTTAATAAAAAAATTATCACGTATTGATATTTTTTGGGGCCTTTCTCTAACCTAGACCACCGCCTTTAGACCACCAGCGGGTGTGGTACAACTGGTAGGTGACTGCTGAAACTTTCATCACATCCCAGGTTCGAGTTCTCACGAGGACTGCAATTGTAATTTCTAGAAGTCCCAGAAACCAATAAAGCCTGGGATGTGTGTGGGTTTGGAGTTTTCGAGCTCCAGTTCGAGCTGGTGGTACCCATGGGCTTACCCAATTGTACTATAGGACGTAGACAATGAATGCCACACACGAGTCCCTTTTTTTTTTCTGAGGAAGAAAAAAAGAAAAGAAAAAAAAAGACCACCGCCTTTAGTGGCCTATGCGTACGGCTGACTGTGATTTCATCCACCACCTATATTCTTGTCCCCACCTTATTCTTACAAGAGGAGGATCTACCATTTAAACTAAATGAGAGAATATGATAAAATATCATGAACCCTTAAGGACGATATATAGACCAATAGAGATAAGCCAAGACTGATAGGTAGTGATTCTTCAATTGTGATAGATTACTTATCCAACCAACAACTACAATGTCATCAATACTCTTTTATTTCCTTTTTTTTTTTTTTTGGTTGGGGGGGGGGGGGGGGGCGGCGTGTGGGGATGGTGAGGGGGTATGTTACACAAATAAAATTACTTTTTTTCCATAAAAAAAAAAAAGACTTTTTTTCTTTTCTTTTTTTATTTTTGCCAAACCTTATGCATCAAAAGTTGTGCATATAATTAGTACATAGTTTTGCCAAATTTCGAGAGAAATCTATATAATTTCAATAACAAAATGTAAATAAAAGGTAGAGGTGCTGAAAGGAAGCTTCAAGTATAAGTCTCTCGTCCTAGATCTCTAAAAAAGGGTTGGTTTGGCAAATAAATTAGTTGGAAACTTAAACAATAAAAAGGGTTGGTTTATAGGTTGAATACCCATAAATTAAATAATAATAATAATAAAAAGCCAAATAAAAAAATACTCATCACCTTTTAACAAATGGAATTTATTTTTTGTTGACATCATTGAGTCCTCCATAATTTTTATCCCGTGCCAATATCATTCTTTTTCAGAAGATGAGGTTAGGTTTAACGAAAACTACTATCACACAAAAATTTCCCAGGGTAAAGTATTTTAAAGTTCATTTAGTAGAATAGCAAACGTTTGACACTTTCACTAAAGAGTTTTAAGGTGGTTCTTAAAGCTGAAAATAACTTTAAGGTTGAAACTGAATTTCAGAGCTTTTATGACTTCAAAGAATTATTCACTATAATTTGTCAAACACTCAAAATTTTAGTGAGCATTTTCAGTGAAAAACTCTATGGGCCCGTTTGGTGTTAATGTAGGAAGTAAAGATTTTTTTTTTTTTTTTTTTGGTTCTGTAGGAAGTAAAGTTTTAGTTTGTATAGCTGTTACAATAAAGAACTTTAACTGAAAAGTGTTAATTTTAATATTTAGAGCATTTGGCAAACTATAGTTTTAAAATTAGGGCCGTAAAACTATTATAGGTGTCTGACAAATCTTTCTTTTTGGTTGAAAATCAGACAATTGAATTGATAAAGAGCTTTAGAGTGAGAAATGACAATAGAGAACATAATAAATTTGTTTTGTATAAACAAATTGTTTAGTGTAAAAAAATGCTACTAAAATTAACTCTTTTTTTTTTTTTTAAGTGCAATGTTACTCAACCATTAGAAATGAGAATGGGTAAATATTTTAGTTGCTGGATGAGTTTTCCAATCTTATTTTGAAAATTTTGAAGCATTTTCCTACTTTGAATATTTTATTAAATAATTTTAAATATGTGAAATCTTAAGTTTATGGCCAATATATTTCGAAACCATGAATATATTTCTTATGCTAAATCTGAACCACAGAATTGTTGTTCTTGATTTCTCCCTGCTTTCTTACGCTAGGAAAGGAAAAATAAAATGTCTTCTAGACCACTGCATGTGATTTTTAATAGCAGACGTTGAAGAAGATCATCAATTCATCAATACCATGATTGTAAAGCCTAATGCACATTGTCACCAAGCTGGAGGGGTTGTTTGCTAGCTGCTAATTCATAAAAAGTCTTATAGTTATAGATGAGACCTATGGGAAACTATCAGTCAACTTGGAAAGCATGTGACTGTGCCAACTTTTTTCTTGTTCTTCCTCTGCTTCCCCTTTTTTTTTTAGGTTGTAAGTCTTTTTTTGTACTCTCATCAATATTATCTAACATAACTGTTTTTTCACAATTAATAAATTTCGTTAGAATTTCAGTACTTTTATCTAAATTCATATCACTAAAACCACTTTTATGATGTACTAAACAACATGTCAAGTTAATAATTATAAATAAATAAATAAAATTGTGAAAAGATATATCGTAAACTTACTGATATTATCCATCTATGATGATAGCTTCGGAAAATGCTTTAAATAAATCAAAGAAAATTCTATTTGCTAAATACTAAATTACAAGGACCCCCCCCCCCAAAAAATAAAAAGAAACAAGGAAAATAAAAACGAAAAAAGAAGAAGGTAAACCAGTGAGAAAGAGATGTGTGCGATAAAGACTAATACTAAACGGCAACTAACTAACACAACGTTGTCAAACTCTGCCATTTCTATTTCTCTTTCTCTCTCTCTCTCTCTCTCTCTCTCTCTCTCTCTCTAAATTTAAAGACTATCGTACCCATGCAAGTCACGCATGAGCAAACCACCGGTCCAAGTCAACCTTGTTTACTCTCACATACATACAACAGACCCTAATATATATACACCTCCATTTCTCATCCCCAACCCATTTCTCATCATCCTCTTCCATTTTCTTCTATTTTCTTCGGTTATTGACAAGCTTGTATAATGAGGAAGCCTTGCTGTGATAAGCTAGACACAAATAAAGGAGCATGGTCCAAGCAAGAAGACCAGAAGCTCATAGATTACATTCGGAAAAATGGTGAAGGTTGCTGGCGTACCCTCCCTCAAGCTGCAGGTATGTGTTATCTCAAATTAACACCTCAACAACTAAGAAAAGAGCAAGCAAGGGTGGTTCAAGCTAATAGTCCAGTGGTATCACCACCTTCTGTGATGCCACTTGGTGTCTGGAGTTCGAATCACACCTCTTCTTCTCCCTAATTTCTTACCAGAATAAATAAATAAAAATAAAGATCATATATATATATATATATATATATGAGTTTTATTTAATTTTTATGAATATTGCCTAATTTCTTCATATTTTTGTTGACCAGGGCTCCTTCGCTGTGGCAAAAGTTGTAGGCTGAGATGGATAAATTATTTACGTCCAGACCTTAAAAGAGGAAACTTTGCTGAAGATGAAGAAGATCTTATCATTAAGCTTCATGCACTCCTAGGCAACAGGTGAGATATGTTACCATTATTCATCTTCTTTCTTATTCTTTTGTTCCCCCTATTTTTGTTTTTCTTATCCCATAAAATAATACAAAAAAAGTATTTTGTCAATGCAATTACTCCAAAAAGTTGTCCAATTTATCAAGAATTTATTGTTGTTGCCGCCAATGGTCCCTATATGGACCATTAGCAGCAGTTCTCCCTTTAATTCAAAGTCTAATTACCTTATTTACACTTTATAACAATAGAAACAAAGAATTTATTGTTATCCCCACCAATTTATTAAATAAAAACAACTTTTGTCAAGCAAAGTTTTCAGCATGGCACTAATGCATCATCTATAATTTATGCTAACATACTTAAATTATTTGGTTATAAAATGTTCTTAGGTTGTAATATCTGCTAATGTACTTACAAGTTTTGAATTAATGGTGATTGTTTAGGTGGTCACTTATAGCTGGGAGATTGCCAGGGCGTACAGATAACGAAGTAAAGAACTATTGGAACTCTCACCTAAGAAGAAAGTTGATGAACATGGGTATTGATCCAAATAATCATCGGTTGAACCACATTAATGTTTCTCGCCCTCAAACCTCGAATGCCTCTGCTGGTGCAATGTCTTCTGGTTTAAAAACTCATGCCAATAATCAATCAGAGAAATCCCAAGTTGAAAATTGTGATCAAGTTTCAGATGCTGGAAGTTGCTTAGAAGATGATTCTTGTGGCTTGCCTGATTTGAACCTTGATTTGATGATAACTATGCCTTCTTTGAATTCACTTGCTGATGTGGAAGAGGAGCAAAAACTTGTTGAGTCTAATACATCAAGCGAACTAGAATTCACTCATTCTCCCACGCTTGTTCTATTTAGATAATCAATTTGTGAAGAAATTCAACAAGATTTTCAGCTGTATTAGGAACTCATTTTAATGGTAAGTCTTAAATTTTTTGGAAGAGATAATAAGGAGTGCAAGGATTTGCGGAAATTAAGGCAAAGAGCGTTGCGAAATGAACAAAGGAGAGGCATCCCCAGGAGTCACTGTCCGTCCCTAGTTTTTAGTTTACAGGCCCATGAGGTCGTGCACATTGGGCACAAAGATCGTATGTCTGATTACCTAGAGAGATTATTTTCTTGTAAATTTGACCATTCATTGTCGAGATATATATATAGTGTCCATTGTCTCAGCATACTTGTAGTAATAATATTATGCAATATATATATATATGTTCTGATGATGTAGGGTCTGAATAAGAACATTTGAATTTATGGAACCTTTTTTTTTTTTTTCCAAGTGTTAGTTTGATATTGTGATACAAGTGTTATCTTGCATTTCGATAATTTAATTTTTATTTCATCTTATTTTGTTTATGATGTAAATATTCTTCTGTAACTTTAAAAAAAAAAAAATTGTACATTTACTTTGAGAGGATGTAAATAAATGCAATATGCCCTAATATTTAACATTTCAGTTATTTATTTATTTTATGCTAGCAATTTATTTCCTGAAATGATTTTTTTCCTATGGAAAATCCATAAGTCAATGGACGCCATGCCAATTTTAGGAGACTTACGGACATAGATTGATGGATATATGATTGATTCTCTGTGAAAAGCCACTGAATATCCCTTACAGAACCAGCAATGGATAAATATAATGTTAAAAGAAATTCCTAGGATTCCGTTAGTGTCAGAAGTCTTGGGAACTTATCCATATATAAAAGAATTTCTGCAACCCCAGTTGCTTAGTTAATTTTTTATTCTACCAGAACTGGATCACGTAATGAAACTTGAAACCATTCTCGCAATAAGTTCAGATACACAAAAATTTACATGAAGCTTTTTTCACAACTTCGAAATGGTATATTGCGATTTGCACTAATAATGAATTATGTAAAAGTGATATTGTTTCCATCATAATTTATCACTTTTCTATTTTCAAATAAGATGGTGAACAATTTTTATACCTAACATGTCTATCATTGGTTAGATCTAAAAAGTTGCCATTAATGGCAAGAAGAAAGAGATGGGAGAGGGGAATTTTAAAGAACTACCAAACATTCAAAAAAGTCTTAGGCTTAGGAAATTAATCAAATAATGATTCTAATTTGTGCATATTACCTCTTTTGTGGAATATAAATTCTCTATCATACTTTATGTGTTCTACTTTATATTCTATTAGGAAAAAAAAAATCAAATACATGATATATATTAATTAATGGAATATAAAAATAAAATACAACACAAAAAAATGGCACAAAGGATTTATATTTCCAATTTATGTATTCCCTTCTGAGATAGTATGCATAATCGCATGTGAATCAAGCTACCAACTAGGGGTGGGAAAGTAAACCTAAACCCATTTGCTCACCCAAACCCATCCACTCTAATTGAACTCAAACCTACCCAATTATTAGTTGGGTTAAATGGGCATCAACCCAATTAGACCCAGTGATTATCAGGTTTTAACTAAAAACTCATTGAGTCTCATTTAACTCAAAAACAATAATAAAATAATGAGCAAAGAACGAAAAGGATTTACCGTGTTGGTTTTGGAGCAAAGGTGAACGATCCCTAAGAAACTCAAGGGTGAGCCTTGTCCTAGGCAATGGGTACTTGGCCGGGTCAACTTGACCCATATGGATCACCTTCTTGACCCGAAGCTCCACTTTCTGCCTGATCCTAGCCAAAGGAGTTTCAGAACGCCGTTGATAGCCACGCATGTGCCGGTCGGCACAAGCGGACTAAGATTTGCTAGGGCAGCGTCCACGATGACTTGTAGATTCCCGGGACCCGACTCGTTGTTTAGCTCCAAGAACACGAAGGCGTCCTTGTCTGCCATCCAACCCGTCTTGACTCATCCTCCGACCCGGACCCGCTGCCCCGTGAGCCCGGCGCCACCGTCGAGTCTGGAAATGATGGATCGGATCGAGACTTGGTCAGAGAACTTGGCCTTCAGAGATTCTACGGGGAACGATGACGTGATGTTGTTTAGCGTTGCAGCGGCGAGTTGGGTCAGCAATGTTGATTATGGGATTTCATTTATTTTTTATTTTTTTTAAATTTGGGTAATTTAAGAATGGAGCAATTGATAAGGATGTGTTCATTTTTTTCTCTTTTTTTGGTTTAGAAGAATTTCTATTTGTTTCAAGGACAGATGCTTTTGAAATTTCAGGAAAGTTTTGAGTTTGAGATGACATTTCTTTGTATTTGTTGCACTATTTGGTTACTAAGAAAGTGAAAGAAAATAGAAAAGAAAAGAAATTATTTTTTTATTTGGATTTTTAATATAATTGCTGATGTGGATGTGTTTATGTGGAATTTTTTAATTCCAAGAATGGAGACTAAAGAGAGTGGAAAAGGAAATCCAAGAAAGTGTTGGGGTTTTCACTTTAATGGCATTTTGGTAATTTTGATAATTGAGTAATTGAGTAAGTTGGAGTTTACTCATAATAATTGGGTTGGATTAGATTTGGATTAAAAGCAATTAGTTAAATTGATTTTAATGGGTAAATGAGTTTTATATACCAAACCCAATTATACCTACCACAAACCCACTCATTTCACACCCCTACTACCAACTAATCTCAGGTCAATGCTGCAACATATTAGACATTTGGGTCCGTTTGGATACAGTTGAAAACTGAAAACTGAAACTAAAAACTGAAAAACACTGTAGTAAAATAATTTTTAAATGTGTGAATAGTGCCGTGGGACCCATTTTTAATGAAAAAGTTGCTAAAAAGTGTAGTTTATGGACCCATGAATAGTACACGAGAGCACTGTTCACAGAAGAAAAGTAAAAAAGTTACGGCTGGAAAAAAAAAAAAATTCTGAAACACAAATGTGCGTATGGGAAGCGCGTTTCGCGCTTCCCAAATGCACTCTTAGATTTTGCGCTTCCCAAATACACTCTTAGACTATGGTGGGGGCCGTGGGGCTAATCAGTTAATATTTCAATGACCTTATTGTAACTGTGCGTATCATAATTAATTGCAAAAACAACGAGACAAAATTACTTTCTACTTGCTACATTTAATTTTGACCTATAAAAGCGGCTAATTATATTGACTTTATAAACAGAAACCCCACAAGTACTAGTGGGCAACTTAAGAGTAGGAAATAAACTTTAAGCCACATTTATTGAAACGGTTTTTATTTTTCATATCTATATGGAGTATTCTTTGTTCTATGGTATGAGTAGTAATATAGTTTGGAAATAGCATTAGTATATCTAGGCGTGAGTCCTCAATGGTAATATCATGCTTATTATATATAATGAGATAGATTCAAGTTACACCTGGTGTAAGTAATATTACATCACCTAATAACTTGTTATTAAATTCATATTTTAAGAATTTTACTGTTAAATTACATATTCTATATGTGCTTAACATGCGTGCCAATTTTCATGCTAATCGGATATTATTTACCATATGATCCATAAACTCATCTTTTATGAATTATTTTAAACTACAAAAACTTGAATTTAAACAATTAATTGATACCATGACTATTAATCTTTGATCACCATGAAATTTTGCAAGCATGAAGAATATATGAATATAATGTAATCCAACGGTAAATTTGTCAAAATTAATATCTAATAATAAGTTATTAAGTGGTGTAATATCGCTTAGAGTTATACCAAGTGTAATTTGAACTCAATTCATATATAATATATCATATGTACATATTGATTTTGCTTTTGTAATTTTACATTTTAAAAAAGAGTTCAAATATCAAATGATGATTGTAATGTTTCTATTGATTTTTTTTTTTTTTTTTTTTTAGTTTATAACTTTATATGAGGCGGTATCTTATGTATTAGCTACATGTATTATCTCTCCTACATTATATGGATCTCATAGATGAATGACATCTATATAATGTGTGAGAGATGTTACATGTGATGTATCTAAATTATCTAATTCATAATGTCCTTTACAAAGACAAGCGGTGATAATTATTTTATATGAGGGAAAGCATTTATGAGATTAATTGTGTGTTTGGATAGCGTTGCGTTTTTACTTAATTGTGTTTCTGCGTTTTCCTTTTTTTTTTTTTTCACGCGTTTTTCCCACAAGCGGCTACTGTTCATGCAACAGTAGTCGCAACTTTTGACCGGTCTGTTATGAACAGTGCACGGATGCACTGTTCATGGACCCACAAATTTCATTTTTTATCAATTTTTTCATTAAAAATGAGTCCCACGGTACTATTTACACATTTAAAAATTATTTTACTACAGTGTTTTCAATTTTTAGTTTTCAGTTTCAGCAAAATAAGTTCTATCCAAACAGACCCTAAGAATTGAGGATCTTGTTTATTTCCCTTAAGAAGAGGGCTGTGGTTTGGAGCATCAAATATTGTAGTCTCAATAATAATACTACCAATAGATTTTTTTTTTTTTTTTTTTTTTTTTAACTAGCACTGAATCTAGTGGATTAAAATCCTTTAGAGTAACTCTACTTAAAGTTCTAAAATTTTATTTATCCATTTGAAAAGGAGTGAACTGAATTTTATCACATCATCAAATTGGTGATTTAAATGTTAATGACATGGTAAAATTTAATTCACTCATTTTAAAATGAATGATAAGATTTTAGGAACTCTAAAGTCTAACCCTTAAACTAGATAGGATCTCATCAATCCACTATACAGCCTCACCAACTAGAATATACATAAATTTGGGTGCAAAATTTCCTATTCCACAGTGATTAATGAGCATGCATGTTGAGCCATCTACCATTCAATATGAATTGAGGAGATATTTGCGATCAAGTTTTGTTTATTGCTTTAAGATAGGCATTTGGTGGCCAGAGAATAAGGAGATCCAAGAGCATAGCCATATCTCGTTTAATTTGGAAGTCTCCTTGCTACTAAAGTTTTGGCATTGACGGTAATCTATCATGTAATCAGGGTATTCTAACGTGGTCAATGATTGTTCATTACCAAAAAAAAAAAAAAAAGGGTAAATGATTAATTTCTCACTTTCTAAAGTTTTTCATTGATGATAATCTATCATGTAATAAGAGCATCAGGTTTTATGTTCAATTTGAAAAGAATTGAATTGGACAAGCCAAGGATGGCAGTACCCCATTGGATATTTGGATGTACCATTAATTAAATCTAAATTGGAGAGTAATGAATTTGCTATTGCAAGATTCTTGTTAAAATTATACCATGTTTAAGTTTTTTAAATAAGAAATAATCTATCGTGATATATATATCCGAATTAGAACTCTTGAGTTCAAATTATGTTTTTACTTTGGCTACCTTGTATTTAAAAGTTAAAAAATTTATATATTAGACCCACTTATTAAGGAGAGTTTAGACCACACATAATGGTAAAGGTTAGAGCTTAGAATAACTTTTTAAGTAATTAATCTAATGATTTCCACTAGCTTAAATGTTTGGGACAATTTTATTTTCTTATTTTTCATTTTTATTGCTTATTTCCAAGGACTATGAAAGCTCAATATACAATTAGTCTTTTTAAATATATTCCAATGTATAAGTGACTCAAGTAATAGCCTAAAGGTAATGATATTCTTAGTATAGTGTCTCAGTTATGTAATTTGAGTCCCACACTTCCTTCCCCACAATCTACTTATAACAAAAATGTACATTTTAACCGTTATTGCCATTTTTCATGATGCAAATATGTTTGATTAATGGACAACGTCAGTTTGGAGAACAATTACTGGACAATGTGTTTGGCAAATACTTTTAACTTTTTGTTTTTTATCTCAATTTTTTTTAAAAGAAAATTAACAAAACTAAAACTAAGGAAAACTATATCTTTTATATAACACTATGCAACTATATCAACCTTTTGTCATTTTTCTAACCTTTTGTCCTTTTGTTAGCTAGAGAGTTAGAAAAGGAAAGTTCTACAAGGTAAATGCATATCTTGGATATGATTCCTGCATTACCCTAACGATAATCATTCATAAAAATATTAAAACAACTTTTTGGTAGTTTAAACAATTACGTATGCTGGTGATAAACAAATTTAGCACATACCTATAGTCCTATAATTAACTTTGTGTGTTTTTACGTAATAAGTTTTTGCTAAAAGTTTATTTGTTTATTTGTTGAAGATTGGTTTATTTGCTAAAAGATTTTTTATTTGTCTAATTATAACTTAAAAAATAAGGTTTAAAAAAACTGTATAGAGTATATATACAAGCAAACAAATTGAAAAACTAAAAGAAAAAGTGGCTGTTAAACAAACACAAATCACCTAGATAACTACTAACTAGGTTTAGCCTAGTTATATGAGTTTGGGACATTTGTACCTTGAGTTCTTATCTTGCCCATGCCTTGCTCGGCTGTATATACTTTATACCAGCCAATACTTTTTTTCTTTTCAAATAGCAACCCATAACATATATAGTATATTGCTATATTCTTTGATAAAAATAAGGTACGGTTCATGCCAATTAATGCATGTGAAGGTGCTCACTGCTCAGTTTTACAAGACATAAATGTTTCTTTTGCTCAATGATATTTAAGAACTGTCTGTGTCTGATTCTTCAACCTTGAAGGATACATGATATTTTTTTCTGGCAAATGGAACTTTCAAGTTTCAACAATGAACGTCCCATCCTACAGGGGCATACTTGTATTGATTTAGATATAGGGTAAAGGAGATAGAGACACCTAAAAAAATGAAGTAAATTCAAATTTAGAAAGAACAAAAAAAAGCCTAGGGGTACGTACCTATATAGATATATGATTTAACTAAAACGTGCACTTTTAACCATTTTTAGTACCAAGGTAGTGATTGATTTTGATTTCATTGAAATGGGAAGGAAAGCTAGAGAGAGCTACAATTTAGTTTGGTGGAAATTGGCTTAGATATATGAGGAAACCTAATAGAATACTTGCGTACCTGCACCAAAGGGCAAAGAGCTCTTACAAAATCTAGCTAGAGGCATGTGAGACAAAATGGGTTTTCCATATTTCTTTTACCTAAAAGGCAAAATTTTGTTTGGTGGTTCCTATTTCTATTTTGGATATAGCACCAATCAATTGAAAAGACTTCTATTGCACTGGGTGCAATACCTAGGGTATTGCATTGGGTGCAATTACTCTGATCCCTCTCACATAAATTTTTACTATTCTTAACTTTTAACTTTAACTTTTTAACTTCTTTTAACTATTTTTCAACTTTTTGTATTTAATGGTTAAAATTGAAAGTTGTTTTTTTCAACTTTCAATCTCAACCACCCATTGCTTTTTAATGGGCCTTTTATATTTAAAAATAAAATTATAACATGTACATTTGCATGTATACATCACTAATGCATCATTTCTTTTTCTCCTTTATATTATTCTTATAACATACATATATATTTCATTGAACCAAAACTATATACTCTTTTCTCTTATGTAAATGGACAATGCATCATCTTTTTCTCTTAATAATTCTCTTATATACCATATTTGTAGCTCTTTAAACTTTAAAGCAAAGCATATATTAAATACATAAACAATCTCTCTAATATAGGTCTTCTTTATTTTTCAAAAGTTTAAGTTTTTTTTTTTTAATCTTGCATTTAGAGAATTAAAGATAAGGACACTATGTTTTATTTTTTATTTTTAGAAGAAAGGATAATTGTCATTTTTGAGGTTAGGAATTAGTGTCCATTTAAAATCCGCTTATTTTGTTGAAATTGAAAACATTTTGTTGAAATTGAAATTTTTTTACTGAAAGTACTATAAATAAAGGTAAAAATTAGCTGAAATAGTATAGTAAGACCTATAAATAATACCAAAGAGTGTAGTGGGACTCATAAATAGTAGCAAAAATAAGCTAAATAGTAAAATAAGTTGGCAAAAATAATTCATGCCAAACGCACAGTTGGGTCTATTTAGGATCCGCTTATTTTACTGAAACTGAAAACTTCTTACTAAAAGTACTGTAAATAAAGGTAATTGTTAGTTGAAATAGTACAGTGAGACCCATGAATAGTATCAAAAAGTGCAGTGAGACTTATGAATAGTAGCAAAAATAAGCTGAATAATCAAATAAGTTGACAAAAAATAAGTTAGCCAAATAGCCACTTAGAGTCCTCATCTCATTTGTTAATTATTATAAAAAATTAAGGTTTTTCTTTAATTCTTATTCTTGTTATATTTTTCCTATATTGATTTGTATTTGTTTAGATATGAAAAGTAATGTTTGTTAATTTAAATGACTTAAAATTGAGACAGTTTATAAGTTTCATAATTTCTAAAACTATTAATATAGTATAATTTTGTAATCTCTAATGTATTCAACAAAAAATCTTGATCTAATTTTGTCTTAAATATTAATTAATGAGTAGTATTGTTTAAAGAATAATTTATAGTTTACAAACTGGCTTGATAAAAAAAAATATATGTTTGAGTTACGTAAAGATTATCAATATTTATTTTTGTTATATAACATAATTGTGTGTCTGTATGTTATTATAATTATTATTATTATTATTATTATTATTATTATTATTAGAGAGTTTCAACCTAATAGGTTGTTATTTAGATTCAAAATTTCTTGACATATTATTAACTTGGCCCCTTGAAAACCTCTTTTGACTTTACCAATGGCTAGCTAATAGAATAATTGGATACTTATGGTGTGTTTGGATACTGCTTATTTTGCTGAAACTGAAAAATTATCGCTAAAAGTACGGTAAATAAATGTAAAAGTTAGTAGAAATAGTACAATGAGACCTGTGAATAGTGTCAAAAAGTACAGTGAGACCCATGAATAGTAGCAAAAATAAGTTAAATAGTAAAATAATTTTAATTTTTAATCTTAACCCAAACGCACACAAATATGATGTTTAAAGGCCTTTTTAAAAGGACCAAGTTTCCAATAAACCAAGTTGGAGAAATTTTGATTACCCATAGTTGATAAGATTATTAATATGTATTAAATCATTTAACCATTTAACCAGTATTAGTATTTAGGTATTGACATTGATCTACCGGATGAGATTCGTTAATAACTAATAACCACTTGACTAAATTAATATTAAAAACGGAAACTAGAATTCAATCTCCGCTTACACCAAAAATTGATTAGTGTTTTAGTTTAATAATAAAAAGCGCAATTATTAGAAGCGGACATTATAGATTAAAATTCTATATCAAAAAGAGGAAAACATGCATGCAAGCAAGGTATGGGTTTCACAATTTGTCACTCCTGCTCAAAACGAGCAGTTTTACCAAACAGAGAAAAGTAAACTTTCATAGTTAAATGACATTTTCTTTTCGAAAATAATAACTTCATGTGTTTACCACCCACAAGTTTACCCTTTCTACTGAACTCCAATCAAGGTTAATGCCACCAAGAAATTGTACTAATAAAATAATTTGATGAAAACACTGTCCTAGATATGCCAACATCCTTATTTTCAGTTCACACACTTCAATTTGGTTGGCATTAAGTTTGTCTCCTAGTACAAGACTCATTACAATCTGTCTTTTAAGATAGTTAAAGATCCAATTTGGAGCAACCTATATAGGTCCAGTACTCTTTGTATACATATATAAAAATCAATCATATATGGTACTGCCAAATTTCTAGATAATGTCCAGAATATTCTTTAAAGTCCACTTACTATGATAGTCTGGATAATTATAATGCAAATACAGTTAAGCTTTTTGTCCAATTGAGCTTCAATAAAACAAATGAACGTTTCAATATAAATATCAATCATATATGGGACTGCCAAATTTCTAGATAATGTCCAGAAGATTCTTTAAAGTCCATCTATAATAGTCTGGATAATTATAATGCAAATACAGTTAGCTTTTTGACCAATTGAGCTTCAATAAAACAAATGACTGTTTCAAAATTTGTTGGTTTAAAAAATCTTGTGTCTAGCTACCTCTTTTCCCATCATAGTCTTCCTTCTCAAATTTACATGGAAATCTTTCTAACTGTATAGCTGGCTTGCAATTTACAGATTACTGTTTAAGAAAGTATCATTCAAGATCTAAGTCTCAGGAACTGGCCCACAAAAGCAAATAATAATAATAATAATAATAGTAGTAGTAGTAGGAGTAACAAACATACATACTTAAAAATAAAAATCATATGTCCAATATTTGGTGTTTCAAATTTTTATTCCAGCAATCACAGCTTTTCAAATTTTTATTTCATCAATCATAGTTTGTCACTGCACATTCAATTTTTCCTTATAAATTAACCAAAATATAATATTGAAAAAAAATAGATGTACAACATATTGCAATTGATCAAGTATAAAGTAAAATACGAAAAGAATAATAATGTTTGATTTTTATTCATATGTATAGAAAACCCAGTCATGAATCTCTATACTAGCTACTTAAATTGATATGCACTAAAGTACATCAGATCTCTCAGCATCAAAAAAAAAAAAAAAAAAAAAAAAAATCTCAGATCAGGAAACGCATCCATTTGCAGACTGCTGATATTATATATACTGGCGAAAAGAATCAAATTAAGACTTCTGTCTCTCCTATATGATAGTATAATATTGCCTTCTACATTTCTAATATTTATTTTCACAATTTTTTTTTAACTTTATTCTCAAATGTACCTGTGATAGCCGATAGGTGATACCTTATTCTTCAAGTAGGTAGATATATCTACTAGTTCATGTTCATGTTTTCGTGCATAGGAAGTAGAAAAATGGTATATATTTAATCTCTCAAAGTTTGCATTAATAATGGCAATGATTGGCACACATATAGCTTACCTTGATGACCACCCTTTTTTGAGAGATTGACCAAAATTAAGCACAAAGGTGCATCATGCACAACTGTCAAGTGTGACATTTTAATGTCCTATTTGTTAGGAGAATTACATAGACGGATTACTGCAGTAGTAAGTGAAAGATAACATTTGAGAATTTGAAGTGGTCCCAGTTAGTTTAATTGGTAAAAATTTTTGTCATCGAATAATAGATCTAGAGTTTGATCTCTGCCTACACCAAAAACCAATTTGTGTCTTATTTGATAATAAAACACAATCATTAGAAGCAGACATCATAGGTTAAAAACTATCTCTAAAAAAACCATTTGAGAATTTGTAACTAGGTCTAACTTCTTCTTTTTTTCTTAAAAAAAAAAAGGTCTAACTTCCTAGAATAATTAATCCTATGACAATTTATTAATATGGAAATTAAATAAACTTGCTGAGTTAAATTCTTAGGTACTCCCGGAGTATGAATAAATGGTGCTCGCTCTCTCCTCTCACATTTATAGTAGGTCATATCATAAATTTAATGAGTGGACCACATTATAAATATGAGAGGAGAAAACATCATTCTCCATGCTTCGGGAGTATCTAAGTATTACTCATAATTAAATACTGTCTGCTTAACCTATTTTGAAAACAAAAAATTTTACTATGTCATATCTAGCAATGAATTATGAAAATAAATTGTCAATTTGCTTTTTACAAAAATAAAAAGTCTCGAAATAATTAAACTGATGCAAGAGTGATCATATGATGGATCGGTGGTGTGTATATATATATATATATATATATATATATATATATATGGAGTATAAAGTGGAACTTTATAATGGGACAAAGAATATTCATTCCACACAGTTATTATTAGTAAGGTCATATTGGGGGGTCAATTATTAAAATAAAATATGTGTGTTTTGAAAGAAACATAATTAACCTCGAGTAATGAACCTTGGAAATTTACAATTCACTTCTATATTTTTGTTTTTTAGGTAGAATCTGCTTGGAGATGACGAAACCGTTATACTATATATACAACTTTGCTTGCAACCAAAGATAAGTATCATAGTCATTGATAACCTCGTAGTAGTAGACAGGCCTTGAAAATCTTTCTAGGTGCATGTGATGCAAGAATTGGGAAATGTATGATCAACTAATCTTCTTAACTACAAGTCTTCTTCTTTGAGTAATAGCTGTGGTCGTTTGGTACCTTATTTAATGCTTCTCTTGTAGATGTTGTATTTTTTTTTTTTTTGGGTTCTCTTTGTTGGCGTAGTTTAGCTTTAGCCACTCTTGCAGAGAAAACTCCCAGTTAGAAGGATCAGTGGACCAGACTAATTATAGGACTTTCATAACGATATAATTAAGTTCCACACCCCAATTTTATGTGTGGGGGTACTGACCAAGACATTTTACCTATGGATTCATATGCAATGGTTCTTTGACATTGATTGATAGACAAGGACTTATGAACACATTCTCTTGAGTTTATTTTCACCTCAAATCAGAATATATATATATATATAGGGGTTTTTACCACTTTTTAAAGCTTCACTATATAGGTATAGTTATATATTAATTTACATAATTAATAAACTAATGAAAACATACTCGTCCAAACGATATGAAATTGTTTTTTTTCTTTTTCTTTTTCTTTTTTGAGTGTTTCTCCCAGGTTACTCAAAGGGCAGTGACAGTGAAGGCTCAAATTAAAAAAAAAAAAAAAAAAAAAAAAAAACAAAAAACAAAAACAAAAACAAAAAGCATTGATGATATTGCTAGGCGTGACTTTGGGCTCCATTCTTTATTGTATATGCCAAAAGAGTGATTTAGAAGGCTCATCAAATTTTACACATTGTGGCACTAAAATATGACTCATGCACCAAATTATCAAGGTAGGGCTACAATCATTTTTTGAGAAAATTACGTACGTAAGTGATGAGCCAAGCAGAACTAATTTGTGTGTAAAAGAATACTAGTGCCGTACATTTGGGGCATCCTCTTGTGAGGTCTCTAATTGTTCATCACATGTCTCCAACAAGTTTTTCCCATAATATGACAGGCTACTAAAAAAGATCTATAAAATAACACTAGATCCACCCATATTTGTTTTGAATAATTTGACTAAATGACACTTTTTTACGTTTGATGACCATGATTGCTTTCATTTTGGTACCTTAAGTCTTAAATTTTATATTTAGTCTACCAAATTTGATTTCGTTTTAAAAATGATCACTTCGTCCTTGTATGTGACTAATTTAGCCATTCAAAAAAATAAAATAAAATAAACGTCATTTTGTTGGCACTTAATAGATAGATATGAACGGAATAATCATTTTAAAAATGTAGTCAAACTTAAATACTTAATGGACCAAAATAAAAATTCTAAAACTTTTAAAATTGTCTAATAATGTTGTTAAGTGTTTGGTATGAGGCGCTCTGCATTTGTTGGGGCAAGGTTATTGTGCAAGATCTCTTGTTTTGAGCTCTTTTTTTTTCTTTTTTTTTTCTTTCATTTAACAAAATTACTCCCAAAAAAAAAAGAAAAAAAGAAAAAAAAAGGACAAAGTTAATGGCTAATCATCATTGGATTAGCTCAAGCAATTGTCCTTAGTTTGCATAAGTAATGTTTTTAACTTTTTATGGAACTTTGTCAAAAAAAAAAACTTTTTATGGAACAAAACCTACAGCGTTTCAGGTGTAAGATATTGGGGCCCAGACCAGCCCATGTGGTGTGCCACCGATGGGCCTAGCCCGACTCAAAAGAACAACTAATTTTGGAATTATACTCGCGTTGAAATACCAATACCCCCAAAAAGTTCTAGTTTCACAAATATCATTTCGAAATCCAACCTGATAATTACCATGAAGTTTTAATTTTTATACTTCTGGAGCTTGAGGCCCAACTCACTTACCCAATTAGGGTTACAAAGGAGGGCCTGACTAAACTATTGATGTAAATTGTGCTTCTACCTAGTATAACATGGATCCATTTGAACAGTGTCTATTTCATAGGCCCATACCTTTATGTCCTTGCTCTCAGGATCCATTTAACAAAGAACGTCAATTATATCTATATAATATCTAAATGTTTAAGCGTAAAATGTATTGTTGCTTTGCTCTTGTGAAGTCAAATTAGCGTAGCATTTCGGTTTGTTTTGGTTTATTTGTTCCATTTCAATCCACTTTTGTCCTTTATGTCTATTATGGGTCCACTTGTTTCACTTCAGTCCACGTTGGTTCAATTCGGTCCATATCAGTCCATTTATTCCCATTTCAGTCCATTTCGGTCTATTATGGTCCACATGGTTTATTTCGGTCTAATTTGGTCCAATTTATTCTACTTTGGTCTATGCAGTCCATTTCGGTCCACTTCTATCTATTCGGTTCAGTTTGGTCCATTTCAGTTTATTTGGTCCACTGTAGTGATGTTTGGGATGAGAGGTTTTTGTAGAAAAAGGAGCTACCCATTGACAATTATATAACATTTTTCAATGTAATGTTAATAAATTCTTGATAAAATTACATTTTTTTTTTTTTACATTATTAAAGTCTTATATTTTTTTCTAATATAAGTGATGAATTTATTCTTATATGCTTCATTTTTAGACCATTCAAAACATATAGAGGATGAACCATTTACAAGGAGTACTAGAAACAAATTTCAACCATACATTAGATTATTTACAAAATATCTCATCTTATATAATAATTGAATGTGAAATGCATTGTGTTTCCTTAAAAAAAAGTTACAAAATTCTAACAAATAAAAAATATAGATAACTTAATTTAGAAAATCTAATATATTGTATCGACTATACTTTATTAGAAAATAATCACATCATTTTAAGAACAGTTTAAGACTAATACTTATAAGTCTCATAAGAGACTTCCTCTTATAATCATTATGATTGTTTTCATTTTTGTACCTTGAGTTTGAAATTTTATATTTTGATCCACCAAATATGATTTCGTTTTCAAAATAATCATTCCATTCATGTTTGTGATTGATCTAACTATTAAGTGCCAACAAAATGACATTTTTTTCTCTTGAATGACCAGATTAGTCACCTACATGGATGGAAGGATTATTTTGAAAACATAATTGAACTTAAATACTTAATGGACCAAAATAAAAATTCTAAAACTTTTAAAATTGTCTAATAATGTTGTTAAGTGTTTGGTATGAGGTGTTCTGCATTTGTTGGTGCAAGGTTATTGTGCAAGATCTCTTTTTCTTTTTCTTTTTTTCTCTCTCTCTCTCTCTCTCATTGAACAAAATTTCTCCTTCAAAATAAAAATGAACAGAAAAGAAGAGAAAGGACGAAGTTAATGGCTAATCATCTTTGGATTCGCTCAAGCAATTGTCCTTAGTCATACCCCACCAAAGCCTACATGAAAGGAACAAAATCTACAGCATTTCATGTGTAAGATATTGGGCCCAGACCAGCCCATGTGGTGTGCCCACCAATGGGCCTAGCCCGACTCAAGAGAACTAATTTTTGAATTATACTCGCTTTGTAATACCCCAAAAAAGTTCTGGTTTCACAAATATCATTTCGAAATCCAATTTGATAATTGCCATGAAGTTTTAATTTTTATACTTCTGGAGCTTGAGGCCCAACTCACTTACCCAATTAGGGTTATAAAGGAGGGTCGGACTAAACTATTGATGTAAATTATGCTTCTAACTAACATAGATCCATTTGAACAGCGTCTATTTCATAGGCCCATACCTCTATGTTCTTGTTCTCCGGATCCATTAAACAAAAGAATGCCAATTATAAATGTGGTAGATATTCTAATATTATATTTTGCATTACTTATTACTTATTAGCTTGTAACCACATGCATATGCATAGATACACTTAAAGATATACAATAAGATGTATAATATAATTCTTATATATATAATTTAAATACTATTGATAGTCATTTTTATATTTTGTTAACTCTTTAAAAAAATTTGTAAGGATATTATTAGGTATAAAATATAAATTATCTTCTTCATTTTTTTAATTATTGTGAAACTCTTTTTTTTTTTCGATTCATTTATTCTAGACTCTTTAGTTTTTATACTTAATAACTCACTTGAATGGATATTTATGATGTGGTCCCATATTTGATTATAAAATTAAGAAATAAAATTCTTTAAGAATAAATAATTTAGGACACATGATGCAAAATCAGAACTTTAATTTGAAATTCTAATTTGAGTTTATCTCTCAGCTTTACTTATTATTATATACATAGATTAGTATTATTTGAAGACAAATTAGACAAACACTTATCTCTTTCTATATAATATCTAAAAGCTTAAGCATAAAATTTATTATTATTACACTCTTGTTGAGCCACATTAGCATAGTATTTCGGTCTGTTTTGGTTTATTAGGTTCAATTCAGTCCATTTCGGTCCACTTTTGTCTATTTGGTACCCTTCGGTCTATTACGGTCCACTTCGTTCACTTCAGTCTACATCGGTCCAATTCAGTCCACTTTTGTCTATTCGGTCTGTATCGGTCTACCTAGGTTTATTACGGTCCACTTGGTTCACTTCGATCCACTTTGCTCTATTCGGTCTATTTCGGTCTACTTCTGTCCATTCCGTCCACTTTGATTCATTTCCGTCTAGTTCGGTTTTCTTTGGTCTATTCGGTCTACTTCAGTCGATTCAGTCCAGTTCGGTCTATTATGGTCCACCTGGTTTACTCCGGTCTACTTCGGTCCAATTTATTCCTCTTTGGTCTATTCGGTCTATTTCGGTTCACTTCTCTCTATTCAGTCCATATCAGTCTACGTCCATCTATTATGGTCCACTTTAGTCTATTCGGTCTACTTCTTTCCATTCGGTCCACTTTGGTTCATTTCGGTCTAGTTCGGTTTACGTTGGTCCATTCGGTCTACTTTATTGTGGTCCACTTGGTTCACTCTAGTTCGAGCCCATTCGTTCCACTTTGGTCTATTCGGTCCACTTCTGTCTATTCGGTCCAATTTGGTTAATTTAGGTCCAGTTCAATTTAATTTAGTCCATTTGGTCTATTTCAGTCCATTTCTATCTATTTAGTTCAAGTTGGTCCATTTCGGTCTATTTGGTCTACTTCGGTGATGTTTGGGAGGAAATGTTTGTGTAGAAAGAGGAGCTGCTCATTGACAATTATATCACATTTTCAACGTAATTTTGTTATAATTTCTTAATAAAATTACATTTTTCTTACATTATTAAAGTCTTGTATTTTTTTCTAATATTATTGATGGATTTATTTTTATGTGCTTCCTTTTTAGATCATTCAAAACATATAGAGGACGAACCATTTACAAGGAGTACTAGAAAAAAAAAAAAATTCAATCACACATTACATTATTTACAAAATATCTCATCTTATATAATACTTGAATGTAAAATGCATTGTGTTTCCTTAAAAATTAGAAAATTTAATATATTGTATCGATTATACTTTGTTAGAAAACAATCACATCATTTTAAGAATGATTTAAAACTAACACTGTGGGGGTGACAAACCAGGGAGCCCATACCAATGTATGTGTTGGGCCAGGGGCCTAGCCCAAAAAAGAACTCCTCCTTGGCCAAGCAAGGCCGAGGACAAAGGGGACGGTCTGTCATTGAGAGTGACACTCAGAACCATTCCATAGAAGAGGATAAATATTAAGAAAGAAAAGGACAAAGGAAGGCCTGGAAATATCTAAAAGAAAACTGCTACTATCGCATTAAGTGCTCTGCAACTAAACTGAATCCTGTTTTTCAGCCTTTACAATCACTCCCAACGACTTTGGGGAGGGGCTAATGGGACAAGTATCATCATTATCAACCTAAATCTACACGTGGACGGTGGAAATGGGAAGAAGATAATATAAAATAGGGGGGAAGGACTGGAAGAAAGAGGTCAATATATATGAAAAAGGAGTCTCGGATAAAATATGAGGACGTCTCTTCCTAGTAAATCTATGACATCTTTCTTTCTTTATCATCCAGACCTGTTGGTCGATCGTCTGATTCGCTAAGGTCTAAGTTTCCCACCCATTCTCTACAAATTCATTGTATTGGGCTCATTGGATCAAGAATCCATACAATTTAGGCTTGGGCTCCAAAATTGTGACCCTACAAACACGTATGAGACTCATCTACCATTTTTATTTTTCACTTAAAAAAAATATCATCAAAACAAATTTATTAATGTGTTGGAGGGATGTGTCATCAATGTTGATATAAACCCAGTATGTCAAGAGCCGAGTTCACAAATCTACATATATATATATATATATATATATCTCTGAATTCTCTTATTATAACTGAAAAAGAAAGTGGAAAATAAAAAAGAAAAATAAATATATGAGCATAAGAGACTTCCTCCTATAATCATGATAAAAGAAGAAGTATGGTGCATCTAGTCAAACTCAAATGGAAGCATGTTAATAGCTGAGGTTGATTGTTGCCTTCCTAATTCCTATAGCTAGATCCACTCACAAAAAACAATTCAACAATAATATTGTTGAAATTGTTCATTTCCAATGAATAAAATAATTCAATTGCCGTTCACCTTGCAAAGAACTATGATAGAATAATTATGGTCATACAAGACGTGCTCACAACTTATAATTGGTATGTGAGTGAGTAATGAAAGTATGAAACAAGAGTTAAAAGACGAAAATACCTTATTTGAACAAATAGTAATTGGCGTGTAGCTATATATATTTGCTTTAGTTTGTATTTTGTGCCTTGTGCCCATAGGATACAACAATTTTAAGGAGTTCCAGACTTTCTCAAATGTTGATATGACACCCCTGTTGTGTGTTCTTTGTGCACAAAACAAAGGATGCAAAGTTGCAAACCTACTCAGCCGAAAAAAAAGAAGAACAACAACAATATAATAAGGAAAAGTTGTAAACCTTATCCTATTTTTCACTTTTTTTTTGGAGATAAAAAACCTTATCCTTATATATATATATATATATTTATATATATATCACTCTTTGTTCTAGATTATCTAATACTTTGCTACTGTGCCCATTTACATAAATAGTTATTTTAAAGTGAAACCTCCAAGCTGTATATATTGTTCTTTAACTAAAAATAATATTGTGTCGAGGTAATCTTTCCTCATTGCAGTATACATTTTTCTTTCTAAGTATAAATGCCTATATATATCCTCCATCTACCACATCAAATAATTTACAAAATGAAACGACATCTTTGTATATTTTACTTATTAAAATATTTAGCTTTTTTTTTAAGATATTTTTAACTTATAGCGTCCGCTCAGTTTTTAGACCCCTTAAAACCACAATCAGATTAACCTAGGTAATTAGCCAAGTGATTACTTAGTCCAAGTTTCAGATCTAGGTTAACACAATCATATAATCATATCATGTAAAGCAACAGAAATATAAATAACACAATGATATGATGACCCAGGAAACCACACCGGTAAAAATTTGGGGAGGATTTAACCTAACTATCCTCAAGGTAAAACAGCAAATTCACTAGAAAGAATCGAAGTTCATACAATAAAACTTACAAGCCCCCATGTTCGACTTCTTATTGCTACCCACCAGTAGAACTTATTAACACGACCACGTGCAAGCTCCAAATCCACAGACTCCTTCTTTCTTTGGCCTTTGCAAAACACAAACACCCACGTTTGTGACTTTGAGATCTCACTCAAAGGTTTAGCAACACAAACTCTCCTGTTTGTGACTCTAAGACCACCCTTGAAGGTTTAGATCATCAGCACCTTTGATGACTAGAGAAGGCAGCAACTTCTACAACACCAGATCTTAAGATTCTTCAAGGAATAATACCGGTAGAAGACATAAGAGAGTTTTTGGGTACAAAACCCTAGATCTACAAAAGAGGCACAAGATGCACTCTAATCTCTCTAAAAAAACTCTCAAAACCTCACCTAGGATTAGCTTATAATGTCCTTTAAATACTGAAAAAAACGGCTCGCGATTTGGGCTTCAAACGAATAAGTTATGGCCTTTTTACGTTTGCTGATTTTGCTGATATGCGATTTTGGATTGATCGAACCTGTCTTTCGATCAATCGAACCAACCAGCTTGTAACTCATTTGTTTTTATCCTGAACTTGAGTTTTTTGTCTTGGGATTCAATGTAGACCATTCTAAACTAATGAGACTTAGTTTTTGTCATATTTTGTCATGGTTTACCAACATTACAAACTCAAAACCTAACATAAGATATCAATCGATTTTTAGTGTAAGGAAGGATTGAGTCCTAAGTCTCTTATTTAAATATTTAGCTCTTAATTTGAAAGAGTGGACCAGGAAATTGGTTTGGTATGCATTTATAATATCGTTCAATGTTTGACATATAGTTATAGGAGGTTAGAGAAAAAAAAATCTTCGACATTGTTCGTTTGGATTTGGATTGAATATGACGTGGTTCAATGTTTTGTAATGTATATCCACCAAGAGAAAAAATGTTATCTGAAATTGAATAACATAGCCGCAGAGAACCAGACAAACAACTAGTTGTTGGAGCCACGACAGCATTAGTTCATATCCAAATTAAACATATCGATTTAGTACTGTAAGAATAACTTAGAAATTTTCAAAAGTAGATAAGACCAAAGACACTGACAGAGAAAATTGTCAGCAATCTTTTTTTTTTTTTTTTTTTTGATTGGAAAAATTGTCTGCAATCTCCAATCTACAATTAGTGGATCCCACATTGTTCCAAGAAATAAGTTTTTGTTTGATGGCAAATCTTGATTATTTGATCTGTACGACTGTATCTCATTTTCGAAGACAACTATAAATAAAAAATATATATATTAAGATTTTTTAATTAGATAATTTATTGTGGAGCTTCTAAAATCTTATTTATCTATTTTAAAATAAATAAAATAGATTTTACTATCTCAATTAATATTTAAATAGATATTAAAATGATAATATTTAAAATTCATTTAAATGTTGATGACATTGTAAAATATAATCATTCATTTCTATTAGGTTTTGGGTCCGTTTGGATACAACTTATTTTTGCTGAAACTGAAAACTGAAAACATTGTAGCAAAATAATTTTTAAATGTGTGAATAGTACCGCAGGACCCATTTTTAATATTTTTTTTTCTAAATAAAGTGACTGTAGGTTTCGTAAACAGTATTGTGAACAGTGATGAATAGTGTTTTTTTTGTCTCAAAAAATAGAAAACGCGTGAAGAAGGAAAAAAAAAAAAAAAAAAGGGCAAAACACAAATACAAAAACGCAGACACCGGATCCAAACACTCACTTTAGTTTGGCAAGAAAATGACTTTTTTGTCACCTTTTCACTTGTCATCAAATCTATGTGTATTTATCGTTTCATTGCTTTGCAAACTAATTTGGTGCTTGTTGTTATTATAGTTTATAGTATTGTAATTGCGATCACATAATTGGTTTGATCGGTAATAAATTGATAAATTTTAAAAACTCTATAGTAGAGTTACACTAAAAATTATAAGGGATCTTAATCTTAAAAATACATAACACATCCATTTCATTTGTGCGCTTGCATGTGTGTAATGTTAGATTTTGTAAAGAAAGAATTGAGATATTCTATTCATGAACCACACATATCATATATATATATATATATATATATGTACAAGCCTCAAATATTAGAAATTAATACCACTAAGATTTATGGGTTCCAGTTAACTCAACTGGTAAAGTTTCTGATGATTGTATAAGAAATCTGAGATTCAATCCCCGCCTACACCAAAAACTGATTGATGTCTTGGTCTGATGATAAAAAGCTATCATCAAGAACGGACGCCATAGGTTGAAAATCTCTTTAAAAAAAAAAAATACCACTAGGATTTAAACGTAGCTCAACAAAAATAATATCTTTCGTTATATCTCATATTTATGATTTGAATCTCATGATTCATCTCTCCTTTTCCTACTATCTAGACGAGGCCAAAAAACAACTACCATATTAAAATATTTAGCTATAAATGCTTGAGAGGCCTTTAAATAAATTGGACCAAGAGTGTTTAATGCCGGAGAAAATTTTGGACAAACCTATTAAAAAAATTGTGGACACAACTGTCTTTAAATGTAGCCTATCAATCCCATCGAATTAAATGATATAACACAGGTAGATATCAGTTTAAATGTTGTATACACATCCATTCTTGCTGCCTGCCTGTCTGTTTATCGTTGTCCATCTTCCCTTTAATTTGTACTTTGCAAGAATCCATTTTGGAGAGAAAAAAGTGCAGTATTGAAATTGGAGTGGGGCGCCTTTTCGAAATAGGGCCAAGAAGCAATAGCAATATGCACTTTTCAGAGCAATGCAATGCAAGCCACATATATTTATTTCAAAATCTTTTTATTGCAAATTTGCAAGCCACATATAATATATTTCAAAATATATATATTTCTAACTAGACAGGGTGAAAAGTCATAAACTTTTATAGTTTGTATGAACGTACAACTCCCACTATTATTAAAAATATATATATTGACCAATTAAAATTTATTATTTCGGTAATTTATTTAAAAAATGTATAAAATAAATTGTGATCATAAATTTGTTCTAGACTTTTAATATGACTCATTAAGCGAAGACTTTTGTAACTCGATGCTATTACTTATTTTATTTAGAATAGGAACTAACGGTTGAGTGCAATATATTGTCTTTCCACAATATAAAAATTCTATGTTTGACAAAACTTCACAAAATATTAAAAAGAAGTAACAACTAAACAATTAACAAGTGGCAACAACTTTCTCAAAAAAAAAAACAAGTGGCAACAAATATTGTGGAAATAATAAGCTTAGTTCCTATCAAAAAAAAGTTTTGTTACAATTAAACAACAACTAATTTTTAGTCCTAAAACTTTGGAGTTGTTTAGGGATTTTCAAGAGACTAATCATGGTTGATAGTTGACTACATAAATTAATATGCCATTTTTTACTATTTTTACTATTGTTATTTTAGGTCATCCTTTACCTTTTTTTAATTCATTCCATGTGAATCAATAACTTTTCCTTATTGAAGCATTAATTGTTTGCCTCTGCACATGATCAAACAATCTCAAGTGATTTTTCCTCACACTTTCATTATTATGGGCTAATGATCGCCCTTATCTTTAAATGAGTTTCTTCATTTTGAATTATATATTTCCTCGTATTTCCATTAATCCATTTTAATATTCTTATTTTATAAACATGTTACTTCTTAACGGTCCAAAATTCAATACCATAGAATATAAGTGCCTTATAACAATCTTATAAAATAATGGTTACGACTAATTAGTTTCGAATCTAACTAATTTTAACAAAATAATAAAATCCTTAGGCTACCAAACATGCATATAAAAAGAAAAACTTAGCTTTTTTATTTTTTATATTTTTGTTCTTTGGGAGGAGGTGGGGGGACCAGGGGTTGCTTTGTTGCAAAATTATAAGAAAGCAAAACCACTATACTTATAGCACAACTATTGGCTATACAAAGTGATATATGGTGTAAGACAAATTTGGGCAGACTCAGAATAAGAATTTAGATTCTTACGAATATTATCTTCTTCTTCTTTTTTACATCATTGCAGATTGGGTGCACGATCGAATTTAAAAAAAAAAAAAAAAAAAGAGTGATTGTACATTTTTTTTAAATAAATAAATTTGGCGTTTTTATTAGTTCATGAGTGATTAAATTAAGGATATGAGATCATTTGCTTCCCATGTTTGGAATTTTTAGATAAATAAAAAAAAGCGATAAATACGTAATAAATTCTACAATTTGGCCTTCTTCTTCTTTTTTTGATCAGAACAATTTGATCTTAATTCCAATCCAAATTAAATTTTGAAGTTATAATTGCATCAATATCTATTGCATAGTTTCAAAATCCTTGCAATCTAAAACCTAATTGAGTTGTGGGTTCCAATAAGCTCAACTAGTAAAGTTTAATGGTTGAATAAGAGATTTGAGATTCAATCCCCACCTACGTCAAAAACCAATTGGTGTCTTAGTCTGATGATAAAGAGGGTAATCATCAGAAGTGGACGTCATAGATTGAAACTCTATCAAAATAAAATAAAACCTAATTGAGTCACTTTTGACTAAAAAGTAAAAACAACAAAAACCCTCCATAAAAGACATACTCATACATAAAAACTTGACAAATAAACATGATGTAAATACAGCTTAATTAGTATTTATGGGAAAGGGGAGTTTAAACTATAAATATCTAAAAAGGTTTATGAACCGTTTATAAGACTTTATATTTCTTTTAGTGAACAGATAAAGTATAAGTAATTGCTATGAATCAAAAAATAAAATTTTAAGATCTCATTTGAAACTAAAAATGCTTCTTTATTGATACAATTAAAACTATTATTCCAAAAAAAAAAAAAAAATCTTCTTTCATCTCTTTCTTTATAACTTTTATCTTGTTTAAAAAATATTTTTGGCAAGATATTATTAGTATTATCACAAAAACATTAGCGGTCACGCAAATAACATGAAGAACAAGATTAATATGGAGACAAAATCAAACATGAAGGCCCAAAATAAAAACTTTGAAATGTAAAAGTCCACATAATTATTAACCAAACTTTATAGGTCAAAAGTGTACTTTAGTCTAATTAATAAGATCATAACCAATACTCAATCCACATTATCTACCAAGCTTGGCTATGAACTTACTAAGAGTAAAACCCAAGAAATTTGAAAGAAGCAAACATAACCTCATCCTATCTCACCCCAAAGTCACTACCTTAAGCATATAAAGGGTTAGTGGCTATCAGCTTATTGACGTTTTTTTTCTTTTTTTAAGGTCTTTTTTGAAACAGTTCTTCAATTTTTATTTATTTATTTTATAATTTGATAGGTGGGGGAGGGAAATTTTGAACACAGACGTCTCCATCAAAAACACCAAAAAATAACAATTGAATTATAAGACTCTTGGCATTTTTTGTCATTGTTGATTGCTATATCAACGGTAAAATCAACTAGTTTATCAATAATAATAATACTACAATTCTTCTAGTACCACAACCTTTGTACATTTTTTTTTTTTTTTTTTTGAGAAGAAACCTTTGTACAACTTTAATGCGAGTGATTGCGATTAGGGGTGATAATTCGTGTTCCCGGGTCAAGTTCATGTCGTATTGAGCCATGACTATTCGATTATATGGGTTGACCCAAACTCAACCTATTTAGTAAACGTGTCAAGAATCCCCAACCCTAACTAGACTTGTTTATTAAATAGATCGACCTGACACAACATGTTTAACTCTTTTAATTAACAAGTCATGTAAAAGTCAATACAAATAACTCGTTTAATAACTTGTTTGATTAATAGGTCATACATGACCTAATGAACTTGTTATCAATTCTCATACATCTAAAATTAAAATTCAATTACAACCACTATTTAGTAATAAACATATAATTACAACCATAAATTAAGTAATAATAACAAAATAATAATAATAAATGCTAATACCTTTATAAGCTAAATTGGCCAAACGAGTTAAACGGGTTCGCATGTTGAACACAAACTGTTTATTAAAAGGGTCAGTCGTATCGACTTGAATATGACCCGAACTTGTTTAGTCTCAACCTATGACCTGTTTATAAACTGGTTAGTTATGTCGGATTCGCGGGTCATGTCAAATTTTGCCACCCCTAATTACGAATCACTGCCTACTACTTTTACATGAACTCACCATTTTTTTTCCATCACTTACAATTGAGCACGTTAGAATTGAGTTATAAAGTTCTTGACAGTTTTTGCAATAGTATATTGCTTATGTCAAAAATATCATCAAGAACAATAATAATACTACTGTTTTTTTCTAGTATCACAACTTTTGTACAACTTGGGCATGGCGATTGTGAGTAGCTACTTACGAATTTCACTTAAACCTATCATTTATTCTTCATCGCTCACAATTAATTTCATCACAATTACATAGGAAGGGTTAAACTTATGTATAGTGTATAGACGTATTGAAATTTGAACACAAACGCGTTCAAATTTCAACGTATCATTGCATTGCTGCATTGGATGCAAGCCGTATCGTGAAGTAAGAAAAGTCCTTAAAAGTTACGTGGGTAGAACTCCTAATAAAAATAATAATAGAATGTCCCCGTTGATGTCATCCATTACAGCTAACTACTAAAATAAGCCAAAAAGGAAATTGCCACTTCAGGTTCGATACAACATACAAGTCATGAACCCTGCACATACATTCCCAATCAAAAGTTGCCACGCAGAAACCCAATCCCATCTACAACACACAAGATTGACCCACCCAATCGTTGATCCTCAAAACTAAGTTCAAAGTCTTACGTGGCATGGCCTAATTGGGCACAAACCACCCTTCAGTAGAGGAAAAAAAAAATATAATAGATTAAGGGCATTACAGAGTTCACAGGCTGGCATGGTTGGAAAAGTAGCACCGCTGTAATAATTATTATTTTATCAAAAATAAAAATATTCCTATATAATATAATATAGTAATGCTGTAAAGTAACAAGTGAAAAGCGCGGAGGGAATTTAGTTGAGTTGTAATACAATTCATTGGATTCCAAATCCAACTGTATTTTCTTGTTTCTTTCTTCAACTTCTAATATTACTTCTTTCTCTTTCTCTATTTCAACCCCCGAGATTCTCGCTTTCCCCAACTCACGCTCATTTTTTTAAAATAAAAAAATCAAATCAAAACGCTTATTAGATAACAAAAACCAAATGCATTATTATCAGAAACACAGAGAGAAAAATTAGCTGAGCGAGCGAGTGATTGACTCGGGGGTCACGTGAGTGGCACGTGACGAGATGGATGTTACCGGCGAAGTTTTACTGGTGCTTGAGCTCGTCGGGGAAGTTACTGCGGCCGGCATTGCCGTTGGCGGTGGTGGAAACGACGGCGTGTCGTTTAGGAAGGACTGTACGGATCTGGTGCGGAAGATTTCGCTGCTCTCGCATTTGCTTGAGGAGATCAGAGAGTTTCGTGCGGCGTCGGCGACTTCTGATGATGTGGATGTGGAGTCGGAGTCGTGGTCGTCCGATCTGGTTGTGGCTCTCCGAGCTGCTAAGCGGCTTTTGTCTCTCGCCGGGAGCTTCCGCTCCAAGAGCTCTTCCGTGAGTTTCATGTTATTCTTTGTGTGTGCATGTGTTTGTATGTAGTGTCTGTTTGGTTGCTCGGAAAGTGAGAGAGAAAGAAAAAAGAAAATTTCAAGCTCCGAAAATAGTTATACTTGATGCATTAAAGCAGTAGAGTTGAGTTTAGGACTTGAGTTTTTTTTTTTTTTTGAATCTCGCATTCTGGATTTTTGTTTTGTTTCGATCGTTTCCTGCATTTTCTCGGCAAACAAACGTAGCGTTTGTGTGAATTGTCATGGAATTTGCTTGCTTTTATTTTTTTGGAAATTTAGATCTATGCTATGGTTTTTTTTTTTTTTTTTTGGTGATAGTGACAATGTGATTTTTCCGTACGATCTTGTACGAAAGTAATTAGATTGATAGCAAAGTTGAGCTTTGATTGCACAGTTTCTTATTCTAAATTGACGTGTTTGGATTTGTTGATGATAAAGAATAATCAACATCACTATTGGTTTGAAATAGTTATAATTCGAAGAACAGTGAATTGCAGTTCTCTCTTAAACTTTGAAAAAAAAAAAAAAAACCTCTGATAAAACATTGTTGCCAAGTCAACTGGCATTTCCTAGTGTTTTCAATAGAGATTTTCAGAATCCTCAGATTGTTAATGTTTGAATTGGATACCAGGAAATTTCTTGCTAGCGATTTATTGATTGATTGATTGGACGTCATTAGCTGGATTTGAGTCAACCCAACAAAGCACATAAACTAGGTGGATCTATTATTTGTGCTTAATGGGCATGCCAAATTTTGTACAAATTGGAAATTTTGAATCTTTTGCATGTAATTTCAAAAATACCCACGTGAAATTGTTATTGATCTCTAATCATCTTGATATTTTACATGCATGAAGAGTATAAGGAGATGATAATCCAACAGTTCATATAAATAAATAAAATAAAAACTCATTCAACAAAAAGTCTATTTATAGCTAATCCTATGTCCTTGCAATGGGAATTAATAAGTGTGCTTTTTATTTAGACGCAAATTGTTTGAGTTGCATCCTTATTCTTGCTAAGACTCTGTTGTTGTCATGTGCATCCTTAAAAGAATGTCTAGGTACCTCTCTGAAATTTGCTATATCTTGATTTAAGGATGGAACTACCAGGAGAATTGCCTCCCTATTTCAATCTGTGACATGGAAATTGGAGAAAGCATTGAGCAGCATTCCATATGATCATTTTGACATCTCGGAGGAAGTTCAAGAACAGGTAGGAGTTGATATATCTATGGTGCTTTTCATATCAACTGGACTTGTACTTTATAGTTTTTCTTTTACTAGAATGGCAGAAATGAGTGCATATAGCCGACCCTGACTAATCTGTCGAGGATCCATAGCTGACCAAAAATTTTGAGACTAAGGCTTTGTTGTTGTTGTAGGTGGAGTTGGTGAGATCACAATTGAGAAGAGCCACAGAAAGATATGGGTCCTTGAATTCAAAAATGTTATCTCATGTCTTAGCCCAGCTGCTGAATGAAGAAATTGATCAGCAATTGGGCAATAGGTTGATTAGAAGTCTCCATATTCAGAATAATGGTAGTATTGACAGTGAAGTTTCATCAAAGATGGGTGCTGTTCCAGAAAGTAATGGTTCAAAAAGCCATGGTGTAAATATAATAAGTTATAAATCTAAAAGGCTCGGAAACACTTCTGATCATTCTGAAGCCTGTCTAGTAATTGACATTGATGCTGATGGACAAGACAATTCACCCAACAAGAGTTTAGATGAAATCAAGAAGCCTGATCCAATTGCAATTCCTGATGATTTTCTTTGCCCTATATCCTTGGAACTCATGAGGGATCCAGTTATTGTGGCCACAGGGCAGGTATATTACACTTAAAATTATATTTTGACATATGTTCTTGTAAAAGAGATTTTCTTGAAATTATGGAAATCTTTCTCTTTCATATACCCTGCCTTCTGATATCTCTCTCTCTTAATTGTTCAGACATATGAGAGATCTTTCATACAGAGATGGATAGACTCTGGGAATGCAACATGTCCAAAAACTCAGCAAAAGCTCGAAAATTTTACACTCACTCCAAATTATGTTCTGAGAAGTCTAATTACTCAGTGGTGTGCCAAGCATAATATTGAGCAGCCAACAGGACTAACAAATGGAAAAATAAAAAAGAGTGACGGATCATTTCGTGATGTTAGTGGGGACATAGCAGCCATTCAAGCTCTTGTCCGCAAGCTCTCTAGCCGGTCTGTTGAGGAGCGTAGAACAGCTGCAGCTGAAATCCGATCACTATCTAAAAGAAGCACAGATAACAGAATACTAATTGCAGAATCTGGAGGCATTCCAATTCTGGTCAACCTTTTAACCTCAGAAGACGTGTTAACACAGGAAAATGCAGTTACATCCATTCTCAACCTCTCTATATATGAAAACAACAAGGGACTCATAATGCTTGCCGGAGCTATCCCTTCAATTGTCCAAGTCCTCAGAAATGGAAGCATGGAAGCAAGAGAGAATGCAGCAGCTACCCTTTTTAGCTTGTCACTTGGAGATGAGAACAAAATAATAATAGGTGCATCAGGTGCAATCCCAGTTTTGGTGGTATTGCTCCAAGATGGAAGCACTAGAGGGAAGAAAGATGCTGCGACAGCGCTGTTCAATTTGTGCATTTATCAGGGAAACAAGGGTAGAGCTATTAGGGCAGGGATCATCTCAGCGTTATTGAAGATGCTTACAGATCCGAGCAATTGTATGGTTGATGAAGCTCTAACTATAATGTCAGTTCTTGCTAGCCACCATGAAGCAAAGGTTGCTATTGTAAAGGCTAGTACTATTCCTGTCTTGATAGACCTTTTGAGAACTGGACTACCTCGCAATAAAGAAAATGCGGCTGCAATTTTACTTGCTTTGTGCAAGAGAGATTCTGACAATCTTGGCTGCATAAGTAGGCTTGGTGCTGTCATACCCTTGACAGAGCTTGCTAAAAGCGGCACAGAGAGGGCCAAACGGAAGGCCACTTCATTGTTGGAGCATCTTCGAAAGTTACAACAGTTCCAACAGGTGTAGTTGTAATAAAGGGAAATTTTTTTATTTATTCCATTGCTTCCAATTATTTGACAATGAATTTCAGGCGTGACAACTGAGAATAGGAGCTTGAGATATTAATGACTTTCTCATTGCTTCTACTTATTTAATATTTATTCCCTCCTGTATGAGTGTGTAAAAAGTTCATTCCTTCTGTACTGAGTGTGTAAAAAATTCATTTGATATAATGCTTATCGCAAAATTCTTCACTGGCAATTGCAGTTTCATGTTTGATCTTTTGTTGTGATTGAAAAGCTGTTACTTAGGATTTGCAATGGTCAACAGTAGAAAACACAAATTATTCTGCTATATAAGCCATTTAGGAAATGATTTTGCAAAAGCAATCTGACATGAAAGGGACCTATAAATTAGATTCATATATGCAAGAGATATCCAAGGCTTCATCTTTGTATATAAAAAATTTGATGACAATTGGCTGCACTGTTTTTGATTGGCACACTAAAGAAGCACTGTATCAAAGAGTGCAGCCCTTAAAGTCATTAAAGCACTTTTGTTACATAAACCAAATTTGTTCCTATTAAAATAATTGCCTCCTGGTTGGTGAGCTTTAAAGCATAATCTCAATGGCTGAGATTGCTATTACTATGTGTTAGTCCAATCGAGCTACATTTTCAGCCCTTAATTGCTATTTTAATAAATGAAAAGCGGATTGTGCCAACTGTTTACTTTTGGTTTTGGGGAGTAAGATAATGAAGGAAAAAACAATTTCTTGATGGCTTCTTTCTCTTCTTTTTTCCCCTTTTTCTTTATGCAAATTTTGAGGCAAAATTTGCTAAATAGTAGTTTTTTTGAAAAAAATTTGGTACATAGCATGCGTTTGAAACTATTTGTAAGTTGGACTATTTTTGAGCTCAAGTTTGAGCTGAAACTCGAGTTTGACAAACTCGAGTTCCAAGCACCATGCAGCAATATTGAATGGAACTCAAGTTTGACAAGCTCGAGTTCCGGCCCAAACTTGAGTCTGCCAAATTTGAATTCCAAAAATAGTTTAACTTACAAAATAGTTTCATTGGTGTGTTGGTTTCCTAAAATTTTTCTAAAATCATGCTATCTGGCAAATTTTGCCCACTTTTTGAAGCTAAGTTAAGTGCAAAATGTGAGGTCCACGACACATTATATTCTTAAAATAAGTGTAGTAGACATGAGGGTGAAAGGTATATGAGTGACAAACCAATAAAAGATAAGGAGATAATGAATTCAGTTTAAGGGCTAGTCACATCAATTAAAGATAAGATAATGGAAAGTGTTGAGTCCTATTTAGATCCCAATATTAATTATGCAGTGGATTTATTAATTAATTATGAATTAACTCAATTATGTGATCCACAATATTAATATTATAAACCACAAATAGCAACGCGTCAAATCATAAAGCAATAAACATAAAGCGATAAAAATAATATAATTAAGAGCAATTTAAATCTAAAAATAATTATAATAGCAAAAAAATAAAAAATAAACCTTCTTTTGAAAAACACATAGACCATATGAAAGCAGAGAGAACAAAGTGGTAAAAGAAAAAAAAAAAATACTTATAGTTTACATTTCAAGAAAATGTTTAAGTTAATAAATTGGCTTAAATATTAAGCCAATTTACACACAGTTTTTTAAAGTTTCATATCTTTAAGGTAAAGTTTGTTCCTATATGATTTATGTTTCAAGTCAAATAAACCAATAAACTTAAGTTATTCCAAACAAACTTTAGTGTATGTTTGGCATTGTCGTAGAAAGTAGAGGTTTTTAGTTGTAAAGCTTTAATTGCATGTAGAGCTTTTTGTGATATAAAGTTTTAATTGAAAACCTCTTTAACATTTTAAGTGTGCAATATATAAATACAAATTTAAAATTTTGGATTAATAAAGATTGAAAAATAGATTGTAAAACTTTTTTTCCTTTCTAAAAGTTATAATTTAAATTTTATTTTATTTGTTTGCTGAAAAAAACTAAAGAAATCTGAAACACTTTTTTATGCTTTTGACTGTACTTTACCTGCAATTTGCATCAGTTTTTTTTTGAAATGCTCTCTAATCGTGCCTTTTAATTTTCAAATTTGCCTTTTTTGAATTGCTCTTTGATTGTGCCCTTTTAATTTTCAAATTCGTAGCTCAAAATTCAGTTGGTTTGCATTTTTCTTCTTTTGGGCTTTTACAGTTACAAGAAGTGGGAAAAAAGAATTTGAACTTAACTTCTCCAGCATGGTCATATTAATTTGTTTCAACCCTGTTAAAGATGCTAAAAATTTTGGAAAGTACAAAGGTGTTTGCCAGGAAATATGGGAAATCATGAGTACAAATTAAGTACAAACAGCTGGTGTTGAACCCAAAATACAGCTGGGTGTTATTGAAGCGAAAATTTCTGATCATGTTTTTGTCTGTGTGTAAAAGTTTTCTTAATTTTTGTCAAATTCTTTGACACTTTCGATTTAAGTCTTTGGACCACAACAATATATGTATGATAGATATATTAATAACAGTAGTCACAAATTGATGAACAGTACAAACTACTTTTCTCGGTCAGTTGAGTTTCAATTATCGTCCAGGATAATTAGATATAGTTAGAAAACTTGGGCAGCTTCGAATTTGATGAGCGGACCATCATTTTAGACTTGGTGTTTGATTATTCTTCAAAAACTATTACGTTATAGACTAGAGCATAGTAAGTTAGTCCCACCAATATTGGGTCAACATGACAATTGATAAACAATACTTCACCTGTGTTAAAAGTCACAAACATATTACTTTACGTAGTTTTCATGTGAAAAGATACATATAATTTCACGTAAAAAAAATTGATCTTCCAATAAGCACCATGAATTAAGTCAAATTTCACATGTATTAGTAGGAATATTAACAAAGATTGTGTGAATCCACGCCGTGATCTCCGTGAATCAATAATGTTATTGAAGAATGAAACAAATATGATTAGGTAATCATCTTTCAAACCCCCACATATCACGGGGCTAGGTTTCGGGGGTTTCAATTTGTCCTCCAAACATTTGAGAGATGTGGTTGTTGAAAACACTATAGTGAGGACAAATATCAACGAGTTCAAATAGGCGCCCTTTTGTTTTTTTAATTAATACCAATGAAAGTGAAAGCCTACGTATATGTTATTTTTTCAAAAGGTAGGCTAATTTTCAAACCTTGCCTTCTTTTATTGACCAAAGATCTTAACCAATAACAACCCATGAAACAACGTCCTTATCCCTCACACCAACCGCTATAATTTTTAAACCACGAAGAGCTGCTTTATTGTTCACTTGGTACTCAAAAGAGGGATCAAAAACCAAACTTGGTTAGCGAGAGAGAGCAGAGAGAAAAGGAAAAGCCAAAAATGGGGAATAGTTTGGGAGCTAAGAAGAGTGCAAAGGTGATGAAAATAAACGGTGAGACATTGAAGTTGAAGACACCAGTTAAAGCTGGGGCGGTAGTTAAGGACTACCCAGGTCATGTTTTAATAGAATCTGAAGCTGTAAAGCATTTTGGCATTAGAGCAAAGGCTTTAGAGCCACACCAAGAGTTGGAGCCAAAGAGGCTCTATTTCCTAGTAGAGTTGCCAAATGCTCCAAAAGAGACAGTTCCAAGAAGGGTTCGGTCGGGGATAAACATGAGTGCCAAAGACAGACTTGAGAGCCTAATGCTGTCTAGGAGGTCAGTTTCTGACCTTACTATAATGAAATCAACAAGCATTTTGCCCGAGGAGTGTTACGGCAAAGAAGGGTCACAACATGGGGGTGCACTTCGTGTCAAAATGAGGCTTCCAAGGGCAGAAGTTGAGAAATTGATGAAAGAGAGCAGAGACAAGGCTGAGGTAGCAGAGAAGATTATGGATCTTTGCAGGGCTAACACTGGCAACAATAATGGTGGGCATGAAATTGCACATGAGGGCATGGCCTTGGACCAACAAGTGCATTGGAAGGGTGACCATAATCATGGAAGAGTTAGAGAGGGCATCAAGGGGCGTGAGGTATGCTTTCTCTAAGACACTAATTCAATTTTCATGCCATTTTCTCCGGAAGAATATAATATGTATCCAATATATGCATATATTATTATTTTTTTACTGTATATATGTCCCATGTATATGATTGTAGAGTTCACACATTATGAGAAAAAATATGCATGAATCATAATTATTAGTTCACATACTAAAAGAAAAATGCATTTCATGCATCTTACTTAAACTATAACTATAGTAGAGTTTACACAAAATGAGAATGAGGATGCACTATTGATTGAATTTGACATTTTGGCTTTGTGTGTTTGGGTTTGTGTGTGTTGAACAACATTTCGAGCAGTGGTCCATTGCGAATTTGGTAAACCTAAAATTGACCATCACGTGGTTGTGGACCAGCAAATGATTATGTTATTTGTTGTGCGTTTCTTATCAATACGTGGTTTCATGTATTTTGTGAGCTACTCCTTGATTATTATTTTTCAGCAAAGGGTAATAATTTAAGCCATATATATATATATATATATATATAGGTTAAATTATATCCATAATTTTGATCAAGCTAAGATCCAATTCCATGTGTCTACTACTCAGGGTACGTAATATTATTTAGCCAAACGGCAAGTAGTAGCTCACAAACTTTTACCAGTGGAAACTGGAAGCTCGTAGTTTATAGTTCTTAAAGTGCAAGTTCTAATACGAGTTAACTACTTGAAAAAACCTCAATTTTTTTTAAAAAAAATAGGTCTAATGACAATATATACTTTTTTCAACCGTAACATGATCTGATATGATTGTCAATGGTAGATTCATGAAAAAAAATGTTGATAACCTAATACGTCAACAATTATGAGGAAAATGTTATGTCCTAGCATTTCTCTTAAAAAAAAAAAAAATCAAATTTCAATTTCTGAACATTTATTGGTTTCACCCACACACAGCACGTGCTCTTTTAGCTATTTTAGACTTTCAAACCTTTCCTACTCCATTAAAAAAATAGTACTTTCTTTGGGTGTTTGAATTGAGTTGTAACTGCATGTTTGACATTTTCTTTGTAGGTTAGTAAAATAAAGGAGCTAATTAAATGAGCTTCCTACCATATAAGCATGTGTTCATTGAATTTGAATCCGGCCCGAAAAATAAGAAACTTGGGCACGGCTAAGTCAGTCCTTTATTTATGTGGGCATGGGCTCAATGCTTGCCTTTTGAACACCTGATACAGTAGCCTGACCATTCAAAAAAAGAAACCATCCAAAATTGAATTTAGTCCAAGTTTTCGGTTTCTTTTTTATCCTTTCTTTTGGATGACTCAAAACCAGATGTGAATGCGATTGCACGTTTATTTTTTGTTGTTGACTAAGTGAAATTTCACTTTGGCCCACAACAAGTGCAAAACAAAAGGGATGTGTGACAAAATCAATGCAAAATTCGGTTTTTACGGACTTTCTTTGTATGAATTGATATGTACATAGTGTCTTGTTAATGTCTGCTCTTATAATATCTATTTAATTATCAAATTTAGAAAAAAATTTATGAAAAATTAAAGTAGTTGTTAGAAGTTAAAATAATTAGATACTTTTTCATTTTTCTATAAAAAAATTTCTAAAATAGTTTACTAATAAAATCCATGCATGTATATATAGCCACACATGAAGTTTATCGTATCTAGTGCACAAAGTTCTCAGTATTTTATTCAGCAGAATTACTAACTTTTTTTTTTTTTTTTTTGATGCTAGAAATTGCAGAAGCGAGTGAGTTTCATGCCAATGACTGAAGCAGAGATTCAAATAGCTGTTCAAGCTTCTTAGCAGATGATCAAATAACCTAGATGGGCATTTGAAATGAGGCACACAACACAATCTTAGACTATGGACCATTATGCACTCTCTACCCTCTAACCAACCAATACTCAGTGTCATGTGTGTTACTTTTGTACATGTAACAAAGAAGTTGTTGGATGCTAAATAAAAGCTTATAGTGATACATACATAAACTACTTATTGAGGAGATATATATTATGGTACATGCAACAACTTTAACTTTACAATGACTCTTGGTAAACTTTACATTTCTTCTTGGTTCTTCTTATCAAGATGTCTTTAGCCATGGATGAAGTTTAAATGGAACAAAAATTATATGGGTAACAGAAAGCAAATACATGCATGAACCAAAGTCACAACAGGTAATATAATACTTATAATAATTTGAATGGTAAAATTGTTCGGCAATTTACTTACATCCACAAGATTGCAATGATTTCACTATTTTTAAGAAAAAATACACTACAATTTTCTCTCTCAAAACAACACAATAAACTCTAATCTGGAACAACGATATTTATATCTTGCACAAAGGATTCACAATAGGCTAAATATGGGCCAAGCCTCCGCTCCATCAACTAAGCCTCTAAAAACCTCCCATTAAAAAACTGTAACACTTTTATATCGGGTTGGATCATAATCTGGATTAAATACAACTAGACTCCCCATAGCCCAACAAAAACTTAAATACAAATCCTTATAAATTGAAATATTAAAAAAAATGATTGTCTCTTTCACATAATTGTGTGCTTTTATAATTGAAAACGTAGGTTTAACTCATGTTTTCAGCATACAATAATACATCGTGTAAATCACATTGCATGAAAGAATATTATTCCCTTAAAAAAAATTAATAAATAAATAAAGGAAAACGCTTAACAAATTGCATCTTAGGCTGTGTTTGGTTGCTGTAAAACGTTTTCCGGAAAATACATATTTTCCGAGAATGCTAATTTCCGGAAAAGGAAAATGTTTCCATGTGTTTGGTTGCACTTCAAAAAATTTTCCGGAAAATATTTTCTGGTGTTTGGAAAAGAAGGAAAACAAAAATTCAGAAAAACACAAGCCACAATCCAGAAAAAAATCATCCACGATGACAAATTCAGTCCGACGACCGCGCCGTCGATCGCGATCTCGCCTTCTTCGCGAGATCGCGATCCACGGCACGATCGCGATTCGAGATCGCGATCGACGCGGCGAGATCGCGATTCGAGATCGCGATCGACGCGGCGAGATCGCGATCTCGCGAAGCACTGCGCCGATCGCGATCGACGCGGCAAGATCACGATCTCGTGAAGCACGGCACGATCGCGATCGACGCGGCAAGATCGCGATTGACGCTTAGCAATCGGCGGCGCGGACTGGAGCTCGACTGGGTTCGCCGGCAATCATCAGACTAGACTGGAGCTCGCCTTCCTCACGCGCGCTCGCTCTCTCCCTTTTTCCGGAATTCATTTGAAGTGAATATAAGAACGGAAATTCATTTCCGTGGTCAAAGCCTTTTTTTTTCAGTCAACGGATTTCAATTTCCGGAAAATAGAATTTTCCGGACCAACCAAACACACCTATTTTTCGGAAAATCATTTCCGAAATCACTTTGAAGTCGATTCAAACGCAGCCTTAATTGGAAACCATTTGCATTAAGAGCATTAGAGGACACGATGTCTAAAGGAATGAAGCACTAAAATACATAGGAACCTAAATTTTATTCGGGGCGCTTTTTTGTGTGTGGGCTTCCAAGCCTAGTGAGATCAAAGCTACACCACATGCCACATGGTGTTGGGCTCTCCAGAGAATCAACAACCATTTTTTTAAAAAAAAAAATTCAGAAAATAAACAATTTAAATTTATTTTAATTATTTCTAGGCATTGGGCTTCGAAGCCTAGTGAGAATAAAGCTACACCACATGCCACATGGTGTTGGGCTCTCCAGAGAATCAACAACCAATTTTTTTTTTTTTTTTTTAATTTCAGAAAAATAAAAATAAAAATTTATTTTAAATAAATAATTAGTATACCGCTTATAGATAATTAATATAAGAAAATAAATACAATTATCTTATTTGCATATGACAATGAATTATTATTTTGACATAAATACAAAGTATTGTTAAGGTGGAAAGCAAAATATATACTAATATTTCAATTTTCTCTCAAGCACAAACTTAGGTTACAACAACACGATTCCTGCTTTTATATTTAATAAATTTTTCTTGGGATGTTGGTATAAGGGATGCTCATTTTGAATGTGATTCTCTTGTGGTATGTGATGTTGTGAGAGGTCTAAGTACTCCTCCAGTTGGTATTAGCAACATTGTTTCAAGCATGTGTCTTAAGTTACAATTTTCGCTCAGTGCAAGTGTCGAATGTAAAGCGATTAGGAAATAAACCAGCACATATTTTAGCTCAATATGCTAGGGATTTAGATTCTTATGTAACTTGGGTAGAGGAAAATTCGGTATTCCTTGAGTCTGCTTTGACTCATGATATATTGAATTTATTTTCATCTGAATAAAATTACTCGTCTTTTCATATTATATATATATATATATATATAAATGATGAAAATGATGGCAATCTAACTTAATGCAATTGCCAAGATGATAACCTGGATCCAAATCCTCAAACCTTTATTTGTTGATGATGATGGGATAAAAGAAAAAAGTGGTGCGTTCAAACCCACTAGGCTATGTAAAATATGTATATATAAAAAAGGGCTTAATTAATAAAAATCCTCTGTTCATGAGGATGGTACTTTTCAACATGACTAATTGTCTAATAATGTTTATTATCAAAAATAAAATAAACTAATGTATATTATAGGATGCAGCAATTGATTCAATGAAACTGTAACATATTTCAGCGCAAAGATTTCCGCTTTAAAGCAAACAAGTCATGTGAAGAAACCTTCCAGATGACTTTGGCACATGTGTAAAAAGATTTAGTACAAAGAACATTGACAGAGAAACTTCATATCTCTGATCTCTCTCTTGATATGCATGATTAATACTTTACATATATGTAAGAGAGTCCAGGACATGTGCATGCATGTGAATGGAGTTCTTGATTTGCTGGTGCCCTTTTTGGATTCGGGGCTGTTTCAACTTTCAACTTTGAACAAAGGAAAGCTAAAAAAAGGAGGAAACATCGACAAAGTTGCCTAAGTGTGAGCAGAAAGGAGGAGACCTTGTTCCCTAATTCTCTCTCTCTGCTTTTATTCCAAATTTACTAAAAGCATGACTAGCCGCCTCATTTATAATTTCATATTCGTAAATGTACAACACAATTTGCTATCAAACTACCATATTATTTTTAGTTGACTCCATACTTTCTCTCTCTCTTTTTTTGGGTTTATTACATATATATATATATATATATATATATAGCCAAATGCTAATAAGCACCGTTCGGTGTTTGTTAAGGTTAAAATAATGTATGTCTCACTTAATAATAAAAAAATTGGATAAATAGGAAAAAAAGAACACAATATAAAGTTGACACCACAGCCTATAAAATTGGCAAAAATACTGAAATAAAGTTGGGTGTTAACGGGCACTATATATATACACAACAAATCCTTTAATTGTTAAAAAAAATTACCAATTAAATTAACTAAAATCATGGTAGGTTTTAAATCTAATCAACTCATAAAGTCAATCGAATGGTGTATTTTATGTAATCCTCTATAATGAGCCAAGAGAGCAGAATTGTTGTTGCAATACTTTGGGATACTTGGCAAAGTTTTAATAATATACATTAAACCAATGGCCATATGATCAGAGGTTAGATTCAGGAGTCAGATCCCCATATTCAAACTAACACAACCCCAGCACCCCCCACCCCCCCCAAAAAAAAAAATATTCAGAGTCAGATCCCCAAATAAAGGCTGTACCATGCATTTGAAGTTAACTTCCATTATGATTCATGTTACCACGATGTGATGGCAACATGAGTCTCACGTGAGACCTAATCCATATACAAGTGCAGAGTATGAAATTACAGTTGCAACACAACAGTCTCATGTGAGTACCACAATATTGTTTGGAACTGATCTACTTATTTATATAGAGTTATAAACCAAACCCGTGAGTTGATAGAATTTAACATTGTACCTACCTTGGCTACTATATCAATTCATGGATTATTAAGCATTTTGGATTAACTTTCTCATTGGCTATTTTATAACAAACTGCAATCAGGACATCCACCTTAATTTCAATACAACATCAACAACTCCCGGCAAGGACGGAAAGCGAACATTTAATTAGTTGCAGGAAATGGCATAGAGAGTATGCACCAAACAGATGTTAGCGGAAAATTCACAATAATGTGTTAGTTTTCATATGATAAACAATTAGGGAGAGCAATTTTGAGACACAAAAGCAGACCAACAATATAACCATCTCTTCTTGATTTCAGTGTAAAGCCTCTCATTTGGGCTAGTTCTGCCCATATACAGAGTGTACAAAACAAGAAATAAAAAAATAAAATAAAAAAGAATTCATAGGAGGAATCTTACTTTCCTTTTATCTGCAATTTCAATCCCCCCTATTCTTTATTGACAAACAGATGCATTTTGGAGTGTTAACAAAAAAATTGCAATGATGCAGTTCATGATGACCATTGATCAGGTACAGTGAGAAAATAGGTAGTCATCGCCTTCCGGAATCTTTTCTTGTATTGTTTGGGAGAAATAATGGTGGGGGAAGCATTTTTTGGACCACCAAGTATCCCAGATGCCTTCACCCATGTCTCCAAATGTTTGTCCCAGGTATACTGTCTCATGAAATCAATGATCCCTAAAACCAGCTCTTTGCGTTCATCGTCCACCCCAACCAGCAGGGAATAGTCCATAACATCCACAGACTGAAGAAACATGAGACGGGAAAAAAAATCATTATATATTAAATAGTGCTTTAATGACAACAAAATCTATAAGCCATTTTATGATTTTTTTTGGGAATCCTATCCAATTCCAACCTTACACTTTATATTTAGGTAAAATATTGACAATAACCAGACACCATGGATTTCATATTGGCATTACCTCCCATGGACTTTACAAATGGGCAAAGAGCCTGTTGGCAGATTTAACTGTGTTGAACAATATGCTGACATAGTTATCCATTTCAAGTTATTAAGCTCAAAACCAAATAAAATGTTCTACATATAACTAGCTACTTGGTACGAATTTAAATTTAACAGATGCATCATTAGAAATATGAAACCAAGGGGATGTCAATGATTTCTAAAACCTCAAAAGAGTAAGTTTCAGAAACCTAGGGAATGTCAATGCGAACTATATCCACAATTATAAAACAAATTAAACCATTAACTTTTGTTCTGATTTCAGTTAGGATCAAATTTGATGCTATTATAACAATTAGAAGATTAAAAAATAAAAAAAGATTACCGCCAAAAATGATGTATCATTCCAGACAGCTCTTTCTAGGCTTCTCTTTGCCTTGCTTCCAAGAAATATAGGTTTTGTACGTAATGTTTCCAACAAATTCATATCTAGCAGTACTTTGTTTGTCCCTGTTGTATCTGAATTATAGCGTGCTCGTGCAGAGCCCTTGAGATCATAAACCCTTGAGATATTTCTCTTGAAAAAGAGGTTCTCCATCACCATCAAATCCATTTTTGTTTCCTTACCACCTTTTAGATGTTTTACAGAGACCTGCCATCACATCACTAAGATGAGAATCACAAGAAGATACTACTGTTGGTCTTTGCACCTTATACCCAGATTAACCCACCCGAGTGCAGGCACACACACACACACACCAAACAAGCAAAGAGTTAGGCCTAACCTGATAAATGCCAAGAATTTTTGCAAGGCAAGTTGGGCTTCTCGAGCTAAGAGATTCTGTCAAATATTTAAAATATTGAGGTGCAAAATCCGCGAAGGAATCCAACTCTGTTTTTGTAACCTGTTTTATAATGAATCTTTCATCCAATGACTTGGCAAAATATACATTGCTTTTCCCCCCTTGTGCACTCCATGTCTGGCAGCGGCTCAAGGATCGCACAAAATCCACTTCACTTGGGCAGCATTTTTTTCTTAGAGAGTCAAATTGCTTGGCAAAATAACAAGTGACTGAAAACTTTACTTTGCCTCCACCAGTTGAAAACTCATCCTCAAAAGATATTGTTAAATGAGGAGGTCTTTTGGGATCCTTAAAAAAAGTACCCATAGATGATGAAGCATCTTCAGATCCATAACTACCATAATGGATATAATCAAACTCCAACTGCCAGGCAGAAAAGGTGGAAACTGCAGAATCTTCTTTACTGCTCTCATGGGTACTCCAGCTTCCCTCATGCTCATTCAATTTATCAGCAACCCAATCATTATACTCCTTGGAACTAAGGGCATACGAAATTATACTAGTGGGTTCATTTTCATAAACGGCAATAACTAAATCGTTGTGGCCATTTTGCGTAAGCAGCAGCCGAGCACCTTCAGCCATATGAGATGCGGAGGAGATAAATGATGGTGTGGAACCGCCTGTTAAGTTTAACTTCTGTGTCTCCCATGGCAGCATTTGGGAGTAAGTCCTCATTACATTGGAAAGAGGATCTCTCACCATACTCCTGTAATCTCCAGAGGCATGGAAAGATCTAAGAGCCGACAAATGCAAGGAAGAGGGAGGCAATCCCTTCCGGATTCTTTCTTGGACTCGTAATGCAGAATCAAAAGAATAAACTCTCACTGGTGACATTAACCTTCTAATAGGAGGATTATCATTTTGACTAATCTGCCTGACAGATCCAGCTTGGAGTTCGTCTGCATGTGATGAATGAGGCTGAGCTTTCATTGCAGGTTGATTAGTACCCGTCCAAGCCGAATCTATTCTCTCAGATAGAGTAGACTCATTGGGGGATAAGCTTTCACTTAGTGTCTTATTTACACTAACTTCCCCATCTGAATGTTTTTCCTCCACTCTGACATGATGATGACGTGTGGTTAACATCGAGTCTACAGCAACAGAAGGTTCAAAGGGTGGTACATTAGGCTGCGCCTGCTCTGACTGCAAATTGTTGCCAGGAGGCTCATGTAATTTTGAAGAGTCAGAATCCTCATACCCAGTACCAAGCATGCCATCCTTATGTGATAACTCACTCTTAAGCTCTTTCAGCTGGGCATAAGATGCATCCCCTTGTGCAGCCTTTGAAATAGAACTCTTTTTAAGGAGAGAGTCCAATGAACAAAGCCGCTGATCCCAAACATGTGAACCAACTAAAAGAGAGCGTCTCAAGCGATTCAATTCCAGAATGTCTCCAGCCAGCCAATCTGGCTGTGAAGTCTCCATAATAGCCGGTTGAAGCAAACCCTATTAAAGAGGAGACAATTATAAGCTGAGAGTAATATTACTTGAAAATCAAAATAAGAAAATATAGGCATTCTACAAGGTTAAAAACCAGGAATCCTGTAATGAGAATATTAAATATTGTCAGTACATACATTGTAATCATTTCTTTCCTTTTTAAGCAAGTCTTTCAGCTCCATGATGTGGCCCTGTAAGTCATTCGTGTCCGAACATTCATTTTCAAATGACTTACATTTTTCTTCCAAGCTATCAAGTACATCAGATATCTCGGCATACAAGGTCTCCATTTTATGGACAAGCTGTAGCAAAAGGTAGTAGGTTACTAAAATAGTGATCCCAAATACTCACAAAAGCTACTATATTGGCTTTATGTTTACTTATTTAGCATCAGTTCAAAATAATTGTGTAAATAAAATTTCAGGTTCATAAAGACACCTCTGCAGCCTCTTTTTTTGTCCACTCATGTTGAACATGGCCATTGAATTCAAGCACTGACGGTGGCAAATGAACAGAAAGAATATCGATTGGGGAATACCGGAAAAATGCAACCATGCTCCCAAACCTGTTGAATTTGATTGTCAACAACCACTAATGTGGCATTCAACAATTGAAATTTAACAAGAGCTCCAAATCTGATAGAATTTACCCATAGTAACGGAGACAGTCCCTTTGCAATGAATGACCACAGGGTGCAACACGATTAGCAGTTGCATGGTTTGAAAAGCTAAGTTCCAAGAACTTTCCAAAAGAAAGTCCCCAGGCAGCATCTGACATAACCACTCTACGAGTAGCTGGTGGAACTCCATCCACATGGGCACACCTTAGGCATCGGTGCCACATCCAGATCTTGCCATCCCGTTCCCCAGGTAGTATTATATCCGGAAGGCATCGAACATTGATTGTGAGATTTCCCTGCTGATGGGTGAAACATAGGACATGGGCCTCAACTGGCTCTTTACATGATCGACAGCAACATGCCTAACAATTACAAGTTCTATTAACCAACATAATTCCACTTTATAACTGAAATTTAGTAAAAGAGAATAAATAATTGAAGTTTAAACCAAAGGAAACCCAAAAGATTTACCTGGACAAACAGGTCATCACGCAGATATCTCCCTAGAGGCTTATCAAAACAACCATAAAACTTTATGCGCAGGAGCCGAGAGCGTTCACATACAATTCCTTTCAGCACACAATGGCTTGAAAATGATACCAATATACTCTGGTGAGTTTCAGCGGCTGAAAAGTATTCACTAGAGACTTCGTTTTCATCAGCCCTTTCAGATCTTGTAGATCCATTCATCTCCCCAGCAAGCGTCTCATCTTGGGCCATTGATTCTTGTGGTTCTTGTTGGGAAAGATTTCTCATAACAGAAGGAAACACTCTGGGCCCTTTAAAGTCCTCACACTGATTTAAAGTGCAAGACTCCAAACCCACACAAGATGCTATATCATCATAGCATGCATCAGTTGGTGCATTTCCAACCCTACAGTTCATGGAACCAGTTGGATGAACAGGATCAAGATGCCTACCCAATAATTCCAATCCTTCAATTTCTGGATTGAGACCCACGATTTCTTCATCTTGAACAGAGTCATCAGTCAATGCTGGGCAACTGGTTGAAGCAAGAGAATTAGGGACTACAGAAATAGCTAGATCAGGCGTTGTTGTTCTCTCCGGTACAGAAATTGAGTGTTTAAGGGTCATCTTAGGCAGACTAGCACCCTCATCAGCAAGAAAGGATGTCTCAAGAGATAAATGATAGGCTGCAAACACTGCATATTGAACAACATGTTTAACTTTCTTTAGTTCGTCACGACATGTGCCCTTCAGCAAGACCTGCAAATGAACCACAACAATCTGATCAGAGACAGAACCTATTATTTTCATACTATGGAGTATGGACTTAACCAATACATGGAAATTCCAATCATAAGGCAATACCAATAAAAGTGGGACAGCTTGAAATACTGGCAGATAGCCCCAATCAATTTAACACGCAAAAAATAAATAAATAAATAAAAATAAGAGAGAGAGGAAGCATGCTCTTTCCTAAATAGAAAATATTACCGTGCAACCTAAGCGCCTAGGACAACCTTCAAAAAACATCAAGGTTTTAGATGGTTTTTTGTTGAACTGATTTGCAGTCTCATGTTCTTCAGACACTCTCACTAACCGGAACAGTTCACAATGTCCCAACCGCGCTGTAGATATTTTATCAATTGATGGAGTAATAATAGCACCAGTACACTGTGCTATACGCTCCAGTAATGGCCTCTTAACATTCAACACTAACGAGATTTCCCTAGCTAGCAGTTGTTCTTGGGCATATGAAGATACGCTTTTTTCTACCAGCAGAACGTTTGGTCGAAGAGTCTCAATTTTTGAAATAATCATCTTGAGATGATCCTTTTCCTGTCAAAAAAGCAAAGCTCAGTAGTTCATCCCTATAACTTTTTATTTCACTGCACGAATAAAGGGACCAGTGCATTAAAAATGAAAAATAAAAACCTGCTGTAGTAATGTATCGAAAGAAGCCAACTCATTTGGAACTTTCTGGTATTCAAGGGCTCCTCCTAAAAGAAGTAATCTGGGATTTTTGTATTGCGAGGTCATGCGCTTGTGCTTGATATTTTTGGTACAAACTACTCCCTTTATAAGGGTGCTGCACACAACAAATCCACAAATTTAATGGCATAGACCTGCAAAGGAAAGGATCTGAACTATTTATAAAATGAGTATCTGAAAAACCTTAAACACATCATACCTCTCACTCGGACTTCCTGATGCTGCACATTTAACCTTTACATAATCAACAGGATCCATGCTGCCTCCTCTGCTAGTATCTGGTTTAACAAAATTTGCTGCTTGCCATGCTAATGTTGTAACTATGTTGAGCCAGTCCTCAACATCATTCTCTTTGCCCACTTTAATACCCTCCCCCTGTAAGAGCTGTGACACAAGAGCCCTAAAATGCCCATGTACCACTGCCCTGAGAGGTTCCTTATTACCCTCATTTTGTTTTTCCTTTGCTGGAAACACACTAACAAGGCTGCTACTGGACGAGAACATTGCACCTGAATCCCCAATATCATCATCATCGTCGTCGTATGAAAAGAAATTACTCTCCGCCTCATCATTTTCATCATCAGGCAGTGGGGGAAACCAGATAAGACCATTGTTTTCAAAATCCAATGGCCTTTCAGACTTCTCATTCTGGTTCCGAAAAATTGCCAAGTCATCAGAGCAATCATCATTGTTATCTGGATCCTCAGACCCTAAATCAGGCTTTCTCAAAATAGCCAGGATTGGTTGATTAAAGGGACCAACATTCTGAGAATAAGGGCTTCCCTCTTGCCCCTGCTGTACAGAATTCCCAACTCTATTAGAAGTAAAATTAATCCTAGAGGGGCTGTCTGAAGGGCTTGATCCCACTGACCTACAACTGTAAAACTCATGTCTAGCTCTAAGACTACTTGAATCTATATCTGAGTTATCATGACAGTATTCACTTGATGGGCTGAAAAATTGCTTCCCAGAATCCTCTGCTTCGTCTTCATCACTCCTACATTAGTAAATAGAGATTTTCTCACACGTTGACAAATTGACTTTAATAAAAGAGAATGGGATTGTTTTCGTGACACAAGGGAATCATATGTCAAAATTTTGAGTTCTAAAGTATCAACACATTAGTTTGTCTTACAAAATAGGACTATTGACAAGATAATAATAACATCAAGGATACTCAAATAAAATTCAATTATCTTTGGTAGTACACATTTACAAAGCAAACAACAATACGAAAACTCATTTCACTTATAGGTAAAACATATAGCAAACTCTAATAACCTTTTAACTTCATCTAACTAAACAAACTTTCAAAAGCACGAATAACCATGTGGGATTACCTGTAGGGAGATCGACGAACAGATTCAGGAGATGGGTGACCGCTAAAAGAGGACAGCATCATCATGCTCCTGCTGCTGATCATTGTATTTGGCGAATACCCATATTCCCGGGTTTCAAGATAGTGAGCAAGTCGATCACGCCGAATAGATTCGCTCCTGATTCCTTCACCACTACTACAAAAAAAAGGTGGTGGTGGTGGTGGTGATGGTGGCTCAGGACTCTCTCGCGGGCTCTCTAGCGGAGACACAGCAGGATGCACTTTCTTACTACTACCACCACCCTTCCTCCCTGTAATAACATCTTCTGCACCCTTTCCACTACAAAGCTTGCACCGCTTAATACTCATACTCCCACCACTACCCAATTCAACAACCGGAAGCTCATAGCCCCCCCGGATACATTTCCCACACACCCACCTGCCACAACTCCGGCAAGAGTAACTATTTTGACTAAGCTTCATATTGCACTCACAACAACAACCCATTTTGGAATCACTAGTAAGCATTTCAAATCCCTTAGAATCACTTGCTACCCAAGAAAACCAAGAACTAAACTTCACTATTAGATTTATTAGGGACCTATCAGGTATTCCCATAGAATTTCAAAACTAACCCAATAGCAAAATCCCCTTCACCTCTCCCTCTTTCTAAATTTAGTATCTCTTAACTCTTTTTTGGTATAATAAAAAAAATAAAAAAAAACAAATTTTGATAATAAAAACTAAAACCCCACAATAAAAATAGCGGGTGATTCGGATGTGTGTCTTTTTTTTTTTCGTTTTTTTGTTTTTTGCTTTTACATATATTTCTCCAAAAAACACAAAATATGTTTATTTACAACAACAAAAAAAAAAAAAAACACATCACACATCTCTCAATAGTCAATCCAACAAACAAACGAACATCAACGAACAATAACAACAACAACAATAATATATTTTCTTTTTTACCTTAAATTAAAAATCAACCTAAACAAAAAAAAAAAAAAAAAACAAAAAAACAGTTTGCAAAATTAAGGAAAAACCCTAACCGATTCCGGACTCCTCAAGAATGCATCCGGTAACCGATTCGAGCATCGCAACAGTGATACAACAGTGTAACGAACCATCCAAAACCCGAAAACGACACCGTTTTTGCTGTTGTTAAAGAACAAGAAGAAGAGAAAGGAAACAGCGTGTAAGAGAGAAAAGGAAAAGGAAAAGAAAAGAAAAGAAAGGAAAGGAAAACAGAGTGTGTGTTTGTTTGTTTTTTAAATACTGGGAAGAATGAGAATCAGAAGAAGGAAAAGAAGGAGTACGGAGAAGGTTCCCTTTCTATCGGAGGAGGAAATGTCTCGTTTCTCTACAACCATTTCTTCTCTATACTCTAAAACTCTCATTCAAAAAAAAAAAACCCTATTTTTCTTTCTTTCTTTCAACCTTGTTTCTTCGCTTTGCTTTTCTTTTCTTTTCTCTTTGTTTTTCTTTTCTTTTCCCTTCTCCACCTTATTATTTGTTTAAGAAAGGAGAGAGAGAGAGAGAGGAAAAGCACTTTTCTTTCTTTTTTTTTGTTTTTCTTTCTCTTTCTCTCTCTTGCAATTGCTAGCTTGCTTTGGTTGAATATTAGTTTAATGTGGAGATGATTCTCTTTCTATGATTTTCCTAATGGGGGGTTTGGTTTTAATTAATTACACATTAATTGGGAACTGTTGCTTGGTCACCATGATGCGTCATACAGGTTTTTTCTTTTCTTTTCTTTATATTTTTCTTGTCTCCTACTCTACCTTCCAGCTTTTCTTTTCTTCTCTCTCTCTCTCATTCTTTTGCAGTGTGTTCTTATAATTTTATCCATTTATTTTAGAAGGAATGGATTGGATTTTACAATCTACTAAAACTTTTTTTTTTTTTGGTAAAAAGTATTGCAGTTCAAGTGACATTTTTTAATGTTTTTAATAAAAATGATAAAGTTTTCCTTTGAAGGAATCTTCATTTATCCACTACATGATTCATAAAACTGTTGAAGTGTATCATTAAAACAAGTCATATGATTTCTTTACAAAGTCATGTTATTAGATTCCGTTTGTTTTGATATTAACATTTTTCAATTTTTAAAAAAGAAGTGTTACTTCTACAACATTTTCACAACAAATTTTAGGCGGTAATTTGTTGTCGATTCTAATTTGAAATTGTCATTAAATTACTTTTTTACCCACCTTACTACAACTTGTTACTTAAAAATTGTTAGGAAAGTGTTGTAAAAATATTGTCGACGTGCATTTCTCTTTCCAAAAAGCATTTTTTATAAATTATTTCATTTTCCTATATTTAGTAGAGACATTAAAATAAATTGAAAAATTATAATTTTACCTTCCTTATTTAGCTTTGTGTAAGATAGAGTTGTTTTCAAAAAAAATTTAATGGAAAAACAACTTTAGCTCATATCAAGCTTATATAAAGAAAGTCAAGAGATAATTTTATTCTAACCTATTTTTTTTATACTACCAAACACAAGAAAAAAAAATTACATAAAATTTTTCATTGAAATAAATAGAATGTAACAAGCTAAAAGAAGTTTGTGAAAGATTTTTTTAAGCGTCACGTAACAGGTTAATTCTTTTCTTGCAAATTGATTTAAATGTAAACTTTTTCCCAATTTAAATGTCCCAAGTTCAAGTCCATCCCCTAATTATCATATTATAAGGAAAAAAAAAAGTGGAGTTATCTTAAAAACTTTAATCAAGTGGAATCATAATTTATAGTTGAGGATAATTTTATAGAATAATTTTTGAAATTCTATTGATCAATTCTGAATTTAACAAATCTGATTTTGTCACATCATTAATATTTTAAATAGATCACAAAAAAAATAATAAATATTTATTTAAAAGTTGATGCTGCGATCAAATCCAATCAGTCATATAATAAATTCATTATGAGCATGAGATGATATAGATATTATGTAAAAAACAAAAAATTATTTGGCAGCTTTAGTCAGCATTAATACATGGATTTTGCGGGCGATTAATAAGGGTTTTAATTTTGGTTGTTAAGGCAGGTGTGTCTCACGCGCTTTTGACAGCGTCTAGAACTTGGTCTTGTTGGGCTAGGTCAGGACTTACGACTTCAAGTTCTACCTGAATTTGTGATAGTCTTAATTGGGAACTTCTAGTTCTAGTCCATTTAGTTTGGTTTGACTCTTAGAAAAGTAAATACATGCACTTTTACAAAAAAGGAAAAGAAAAATAAGATATTTATTTTTATAGATAAATGACTGTGATATACTTCATCTTGTTTCACAAAAAGGAAAGATGGATATTCCTATGTTGTTCTTGTATTCAAAATGATGTTCCTATTTTAAAATAAAAAAATATAATAAAAATTGTTTTTGTATTGAAAATTTGGAATTCATTGAAAACTCCTTAATTTAATACATTGAACGAGTCTCAAGAACTCCTATAAATTTTTTTTTCTATTTGAAAACTCTCATATGAGTTAAAGAAAGCAACTAATACTATTTTATTAGATAGTTATTTTGTTCCTCAAAAAAATATTAGATAGTTATTTAACAAAAATGAAAATCTAGTCAATTACTCAAGCTTCAATATGTTCGGAGATGGAAGACTTTATAACAAATGAGAAAGAAGAAAAAAATACATTAAGATTATGATTATTGTAAGTAAGAATATATCTTTAAGTATATAAAATTATTGTAGGTATACAAATGTGACTTTGTAGTATCATTTCTTTTTTTCTTCTTCAATTTGATACACGAAATAATCAACAATAAACAATTAATCTCAACGCATTTTTATATATGGAACGACTATATGGTAACTTTATTAGAATTAAATTTTTTTTTTTTAAGTGGGTAATCGTAACTCTCGAATCTTAATCCTAAAAGAGGGATAAAATACTATTAAATCATATGACCATTGTAACATATAACTTCATTAAGAGCATGTAGTATAACCTCTCCTCGAACCATACCAATAATTGTTTAACCCTAATCGAGCTCCGATTCCAATCCACAATCTTATTTTGAAAATTATCATTCATGGTGGAATCATTTGAGAGATCCCCTTGAAAAAGAAAAGAAAAAAAAACACCAATAATATAGCACATATATGGATATGGTACAAATTAAAGAGAATATGAGATCTTCCCAAAAAAAAAAAAAAGGGTATATATGCAATGACATGTGTCATGCACATTTACAGGTAGGAGTGTTTGGTAGCATTAGTTTGGCATTAAGTTTGGTGAGAGGACAACATCTGCCAAGGTATACCGAAAGTGGGGCTTTTCCCTCAATTTTCCATTGTTTATCTTCTTGGCGTTTTCTTTTGCTATCTAAGATTATGGGTCTGTTTGGATAGAACTTATTTTGCTGAAATTGAAAACTTAAAACTGATATATGCACTGTTCATGGACCCACAAACTCCACTTTTTATCAACTTTTTCATTAAAAATGGGTCCCACATTACTATTTACACATTTAAAAATTATTTTGTTACAGTGTTTTCAGTTTTCAGTTTTCAATTTCAGCAAAATAAGTTCTATCTAAACAGACCCTATATATAATTTTTCCAACATACTAAACTTTTTTATTATTATTTGTGTGTGTGACCAAATTGGCATTTTTTTATAACAGTCTTAGATACACTTTTATTGTTACAAAAGCTACATCATTCCTCCAAAAAACAAGTCAGTATGGGATAAGAAAGTAGGGTGAGAGAGAGAGAGAGAGAGAGCCGCCCATTCTCGACAATTTCTTCATCACCATCATCATTCATGACTCATCTCCATGTGAAGGATAAGTTATTTTGTTGATTTTGCTTTTGGATGGTTTTTGGAGAATCCATACATACCCACACTCTGCTTTTATAATAAATCAATGCTTGTCAAATTAGGGCTACAAAGGCCCCACAAAATACAAATTGCATTTCCTCTGCCTTAATAAAGGCCTAGAGAGAGACCTCCATTTTTTTTAATTGTAATTGAAACCCCTTTAATATTCTTCTTGTATTTTAGTAGTATTTTATTACCTTAAGTCAATGTCTCGCAATTAAAAATGAAGAAACCTAGATTCAATATATATATATATATATATATTTAACCTTCTGTTTGAAGTTTGAATTACTTGGTTGGGATAATTTCAATGGGCTTTAATATTTCTTTTTATTGAGAAAATCAATGGGCTTTAATATGAATGTTAATTTAGTACTTAGACTTTTAATTTCAACAATTTACTCCCTACACTTTAGTTTTATAACAAATTATAAACATTTGATTAGTGTTTTCCATTAAAAACTAGCACATTTAGATGCTCCAAAAAAAAAGCACATTTAATCATATAATATACACATAGTTTAATCCACATCATCAATAATTTTAAAATATCATTATTATATCATATACACATTATTTGATTTATTTAATTCAATTTAATGGAAAATATCAACTTAAGGTCTTATTTGTTACAAAACTAAAGTGTAGGGGGGTTAATTGTTCAAAGCAAAAGTTCAAGAACCAAATCTAAGGGTAATATTTGTAAAAATATTCTTCTTCTCCTTTTTTCATTCTTTAGGGGTGATATTATGGTATCATCATCCACTTTTAAGAACAAAATCAATTCCCTAAGTGAAAAACACTAGCAATAGGAATTAGGATTTTCTAGCTAGGTATTGTATCTTTAAACATTATCCTTCATGTTCTTGTGCTTTCTATTTTAATTAATGATTCCTTACAAGAAATTAGAGACATGTATTGTGCTTGTATTTTCCTTCAATTTGGTCGGCTAGAACATCCACATGACATGACTGGGACAAATGAAATTCCACTAGCTTTTGTGTCATATCGCATTCACAATTTTTCTAATTTTTTTATTCTCTTTAGAATCAGTGGGTAAATATCTCAATCGTAGCGTTGGAAGTGCTAACACCATGTAGCTTTGATTAGGCTTACATTGCATTCATCGTTGAACTTTGCTAGTTAATGACAAAGCAAAAGTGATAATGAGAGAAGAATTAAGGTTCTATTGGATAAAAATAAAAGTGACATTAAGGTTGGATAGAATAGTACACTTTGCTTTTTTAAAAAGATTCAACGCATCCTTTATAGCTACCAGTCATCAAAGCTATATTCACTTTTTTTTTTTAATAAAATTTGCTCTTGTAAACATAGTCCAAAAAACCGACACACCCTCTTTGTTTGGAAAAATAATTGTACAATTTTTTTTTTTTGAGAGAGTTTCACCATCTATGGTGTCCGCTTCTGAAGACAACTCTTTATTATCAGATTAAAACACAAATCGATTTTTTCTGTAGGTGGAGATTGAACTCCAAATCTCTTATTCAACTATGAGATACTTTACCAGTTAAACTAATTAAAACCCACACAATTGTACAATCTATTTAACTACAACTTTGCTATGGTTTCAAAATGTGTTTTGGAATAGTAGAAGAGGAATCTAAATTGGCATCTTCCCATACACAAAGTGTTTAGGGGTCTAGGAGGGAAAGGGTTCAAGTTGGGAGGTTAGAAGCATGTTATAATTATTTCTAAAAAAAAAAAAAAAAAAGAGGAATCTAAATTATTGTACCCATAAAGAGTCAGAGCATCATAGAACTTTGATCAATTAGGTAAGAAAACTATTTCATGAGACGGTCTCATAAAACATCTTTCTCACGAGAGAGAGATCATGAGATATCTTATTCAATTTATTTGATTTATGTATGATTTTTATTAACTTTTTTTTTTTATATAGGTGTAATTTTTTCCAACTTATTTCTTAGCTGAATAAACCAATAACGACACTCAACAATTGGAATAAAATTAGGTGCAACTTGCTATAAAACACTAAAATTCTGTACATCTACAGCTGATGTGGACTGATCAATTTCCTTGGTTAAGATGTACTATCTGAGTTAATGTGAATATTTAAGTACCCAAATGGTAGGTAGGTCTAATTTTGGTTCACATTTTGCATGTGTGCTACCTTCCCGGCAAAACTAGACGAACCAACTTAGTTTTCCAGTTACACACTATCTGAAATGAATACCCTTTTAGAACTTGTAGAAATCTTGAATAAATTTTTCTAGAAAACAGAAAATTTATGAATGTTTACTGCGTACTGTTAAGTTCAAGGTTATTAACTTCTCTTAAGAGGAAAAATGTTTTGAGATTTGATCAAAGAAAATAAGTATGTGATCTATATAGGAGGAGATTTATATGAAAATAGATATTTTCATGGTTGAGAACAAAAACATGCAAGCACTAATAGTTCAGTAGAGAAGACCCTTTTTCCTTCTAAATCCTCATAGGTCTAAATGAAGAGATTAGCCTAATGATTACTAAATCTCGTGCCAAAGGAATTAATCAGGGTATTTTAAAAGTTCTGAACACCCATGTCAAAAACATAAAAATAAAAGATAAATTTTCGAAGTGTAGCATTTGGCAACCTCAAGTTTTTATGGCCTAAAATGAATTGTTATTTATTGGTCTCCAATTTCCAGTCCATACTTCACCATTTAGGAACAAAATTGAAAGGAGGCCAAATGCACAATCGCTTAATTTATAATCTAGCCATTTTTAATGAGTAGAAGGATGTAAGACAGGAGGTGACTTTGGAAAGAAATTTTGGAAGAATAGTTAGAACCCAGTTTAGAGAAAATTCTTCCAAAAGCAATGACAAGTGTTTAGATTGGCACCTTTAACTCAAATTTTAGGACTTAACATCGTTAACTCTCTGAGAGTCAGACACATTTTATTTCTCTCTCTTTAGTTCAAACTGCCGAACCCCTCTCTCTCTCTCTTCTCTCTCTCTCATCCTCCTTCATTCCCAGCCCTGCCACATGCTCTCTTTGTCAGTCCCACCAAAGTCAAACGCCAGACTTGATTGTGAAACTAGGCAACAACTCCAAGGGGCCAAAGACAACAAAGGAGATTAAAACAGCTTATACTTCAAGAAAATCAACAAAAATTATGCAATACATATTGATGACAAGGTATGAATGTGAGAACCAATACTCAAGCCCAAATGCTTCATTTGAAAAACAAAAAACTCAAATTTCCTTTTGAGAGTCAGAGAGGCACAGTGAATAAAAAAGGCATTGAAATCATTGAGGTTAGCTTCACAACATGTTCCTC